>NC_138299.1:66762500-67215000 GCF_965601325.2 Salmo salar
AGAGTACAGCGTGTACAGGTTCACTCCTCTTTCTCTCTCTTGGCCACATGATCGTTGCTCCCCATGCTTCCTTGGTAAGCCCAGCCAACTAAACTGTTCCTGGATGGGAGCTTGCTAAAGAATAGAAAGTATAAGGGAGATACAAGGTTGATGCGAGTCACAAATACATATAATTATTGTTCACCAATACTTGATATTTCTTACAATATACAAAATCAGTGGTGGAAAAAGTACTCAATTGTCATACTTGATTAAAAGTAAAGATACCTTAATAGAACATGACTCAAGCAAAACTCACCCAGTATAATACTACTTGAGTAAAAGTCTAAAAGTATTTGGTTTTAAATATACTTAAGTATCAAAAGTAAAAGTATAAACCTTTTCAAATTCCTTATATTAAGCAAACCTTATGGGGAAGGTTAGACAGATAGACAGGGTCACACTCCCACTCTCAGACATACTTTGCAAATGAAGCATTTGTGTTTCGTGAGTCTGCCAGATCAGGGATGTTCTCTTGATAAGTTTGTGAATTGGACCATTTTCCTGTCAAAATGTAACGAGTACTTTTGGGTGCTTTCTTCTCTGCAGATCCTTACTTTCTTCTCTGCAGATCCTTACTTTCTTCTCTGCAGATCCTCTCAAGCTCTGTCAGGTTGGATGGGGAGCATTGCTGCACAGCTATTTTCAGGTCTCTACATAGATGATCGATCAGGTTCAAGTCCTGGCTCTAGCTGGGCCACTCAAAGACATTCAGAGACTCGTCCTGAAGCCACTCCTGCGTTGTCTTGGCTGTGTGCTTAGGGTCGTTGTCCTGTTGGAAGGTGAACCTTCGCCCCAGCCTGAGGTCCTGGGCACTCTGGACCAGGTTTTCATAAAGGATCTGGGGAAGGTTACCATAAAGGATTCATAAAGGATCTTTGCCTCAGTCCTGACTAGTCTCCCAGTCCCTACCGCTGAAAAACATCCCCACAGCATGATGCTGCCACCACCATGCTTCTACCATAGGGATGTTGCCAGGTTTCCTCAGACATGACGCTTGGCATTCAGGCCAAAGAGTTCAATCTTGATTGGTAGAGTGCTGCAGAGATGGTTGTCCTTCTGGAAGGTTCTCCCATCTCCACAGAGGAACTCTAGAGCTCTGTCAGAGTGACCATCCCGTTCTTGGTCACCTCCCTGACCAAGGCCCTTCTCCCCCGATTGTTCAGTTTGGCCGGGCAGCCAGGTCTAGGAAGAGTTTTGGTGGTTCCAAACTTCTTCCATTTAAGAATGATGGAGGCCACTCTGTTCTTGGGAACTTTAAATGCTGCATAAATGTTTTGGTAACCTTCCCCAGTTCTGTGCCTCGACACAATCCTGCCTCTGAACTCTACGGACAATTCCTTTGACATCATGGCTTGGTTTTTGCTTTGACATGCTCTGTCAACTGTGGGACCTTATATAGACAGGTGTGTGCCTTTCCAAATGAAGTCTAATCAATTGAATTTACCACAGGTGGACTCCAATCAAGTTGTATAAACTTCTCAAGGATGATCAATGGAAACAGAATGCACCTGAGCTCAATTCTGAGTCTCATAGCAAAGGGTCTGAATACTTATGTAAATACGTTTTTTTTTTTTAAACCCGTTTTCACTTTGGCTGATAATACATGATCTTTAAAACTACTGTACAGTGTCTTTGTCAAATTAAGTGGTAATTTAGCATATAGGATATTGCTTCCATTGTATTGATATGTGTAGCCTACCTTGTAAAATAGAAGAGTGAAATCTTATGTCATTTTCACAAAATGGTGGACCTTGTTTTCCATGAGCTGCTTGACCTAAAAGATGGCAATCAAAATTTGGACAGTTATACACATGCCATTGATTTGGTTCCATTTTAATTAGCATTATGAAATTTGAACCATTTAGCAAAATTATAACAATGCATCATTGTTCTGAATCTACAGTACACTACTCAGTCACAACAGTGATGAATAAATTAATCCAAAGCCCATTTCTAAACCGCACTAAACAACCTAGAGGCAATCCAAAATATGACTTGAGCTTGCTCATAATGTGTTTGTCTAAAATGATGATGGTGTATCAGCCTTACCCACCTTAATAGAAGGGTGAAGACTGGGGTAAAACAGGGTTTTGTTCTTAATGATGTAGCCCACTCCTGGTAGGATGGCCTGGTCTAGGAGCACAGCACCTGCAGCTCTGCCTCCTCACCGTCTCCTTCACGTGGGAGAAGCTGAACATAGAGAAGACATCCAGACTCTCCATAGCTTTAACTACAGTGGGGCAAAAAAGTATTTAGTCAGCCACCAATTGTGCAAGTTCTCCCACTTAAAAAGATGAGAGAGGCCTGTAATTTTCATCAAAGGTACACGTCAACTATGACAGACAAAATGAGAGAAAAAAATCCAGAAAATCACATTGTAGGATTCTTTATGAATTTATTTGCAAATTATGGTGGAAAATAAGTATTTGGTCACCTACAAACCAGCAAGATTTCTGGCCCTCACAGACCTGTAACTTCTTCTTTAAGAGGCTCCTCTGTCCTCCACTCGTTACCTGTATTAATGGCACCTGTTTGAACTTGTTATCAGTATAAAAGACACCTGTCCACAACCTCAAACAGTCACACTCCAAACTCCACTATGGCCAAGACCAAAGAGCTGTCAAAGGACACCAGAAACAAAATTTAGACCTGCACCAGGCTGGGAAGACTGAATCTGCAATAGGTAAGCAGCTTGGTTTGAAGAAATCAACTGTGGGAGCAATTATTAGGAAATGGAAGACATACAAGACCACTGATAATCTCCCTCGATCTGGGGCTCCACGCAAGATCTCACCCCGTGGGGTCAAAATGATCACAAGAACAGTGAGCAAAAATCCCAGAACCACACGGGGGGACCTCGTGAATGACCTGCAGAGAGCTGGGACCAAAGTAACAAAGCCTACCATCAGTAAAACACTACGCCGCCAGGGACTCAAATCCTGCAGTGCCAGATGTGTCCCCCTGCTTAAGCCAGTACATGTCCAGGCCCGTCTGAAGTTTGCTAGAGAGCATTTGGATGATCCAGAAGAGGATTGGGAGAATGTCATATGGTCAGATGAAACCAAAATATAACTTTTTGGTAAAAACTCAACTCGTCGTGTTTGGAAGACAAAGAATGCTGAGTTGCATCCAAAGAACACCATACCTACTGTGAAGCATGGGGGTGGAAACATCATGCTTTGGGGCTGTTTTTCTGCAAAGGGACCAGGACGACTGATCCGTGTAAAGGAAAGAATGAATTGGGCCATGTATCGTGAGATTTTGAGTGAAAACCTCCTTCCATCAGCAAGGACATTGAAGATGAAACATGGCTGGGTCTTTCAGCATGACAATGATCCCAAACACACCACCCGGGCAACGAAGGAGTGGCTTCGTAAGAAGCATTTCAAGGTCCTGGAGTGGCCTAGCCGGTCTCCAGATCTCAACCCTATAGAAAATCTTTGGAGGGAGTTGAAAGTCCATGTTGCCCAGCGACAGCCCCAAAACATCACTGCTCTAGAGGAGATCTGCATGGAGGAATGGGCCAAAAAAACAGCAACAGTGTGTGAAAACCTTGTGAAGACTTACAGAAAACGTTTGACCTGTGTCATTGCCAACAAAGGGTATATAACAAAGTATTGAGATAAACTTTTGTTATTGACCAAATACTTATTTTCCACCATAATTTGCTAATAAATTCATAAAAAATCCTACAATGTGATTTTCTGGATTTTTTTTCTCATTTTGTCTGTCATAGTTGAAGTGTACCTATGATGAAAATTACAGGCCTCTCTCATCTTTTTAAGTGGGAGAACTTGCACAATTGGTGGCTGACTAAATACTTTTTTGCCCCACTGTATCTGTTCACAGTTCTCTGTCAGTCTGCGATCAAATGTGTGTGTTTGTGTGTGGTAGAGGACACAATTTCATGTTAGAATGATTGCAATCGAAAGGCATACCTGGAACTATATGGGTTCATGCCAAGAACAAAAGAGTAGTGCTTTGTGGCAGAGATAGGCAGCTGCAATCCTCGAAGGCTGCTGAGATTGCAGGCTTTGTTCCAGCCCAGTGTGAATTAGCCCAGTATATCCCCGTAGGTGATTTCCACAGTCGAGTGAAAGAAGCAGACTGTCATTGGTGAGGTGGATCTCCAGCACAGGGGGGGATGATCCCTTTCTGATTTTGCTCTCAGTGGGGTTAATTCGCAGAGCCATCCATACCAAAGTGGACTCTGCCATTATCCAATAGAAATAAAGACAACAACGACATGAAATGCAAGAAGTTCAGAAATGCATTTAACATGGGTGGTATGTCAGTCATATCAATCAAATAATGTCACCCCATAATAACAGCTAGTTAACTACCTACCTCAGAGCTCTAAGGCCAATGTTCATGAAGAGTTCCTTTCAAAGGGTCTCAACTGTGTATTGACGGCCAGTGAAGATCAAGAAGGTGGTATTGGTGACATTCCTCTGCAACAAATAACGTTAGCTAGTTAGTGTTACAATTATCTAACATTAGCTAGCTACAGTAAGGGAGTGAACGTTATTTATAATAAGGGTTACATGAAGAAAATTTGATCTCTCTGAAATGAAAATGGACAGCCCTCGGTTCAGTAAAATATATTTTACCTAAACCCTCCCTGAACTCTTTAAAAAAAAAGTGACCCTCCACTATACCCCAAATAATAATTAAAACAAAGTGGATAGCAGAGAACATGTCTACAACTTACCATCACTTCTTGGACAGACCAGAGCCTTACATGCTGACTAGACCGGGTGGGCGCGTGTTTTAATTTTTTCCATCCACACCAGACGCGATCAGGTCACGCAGTTTTGGTATTTTATTAGGATCCCCATTAGCTGTTGCAAAAGCAGTAGCTACTCTTCCTGGGGTCCACACGAAACATGAAACATAATACAGAACGACATAATACAGACAAGAACAGCTCAAGGACAGAACTACATACATTTAAAAAAAAGCACACGTAGCCTACATATCAATGCATACACACAAACTATCTAGGTCAAATAGGGGAGAGGCGTTGTGCCACGAGGTGTTGCTTAATCTGTTTTTTGAAACCAGGTTTGCTGTTTATTTGAGATGGAAGGAAGTTCCATGCAATAAGGGCTCTATATAATACTGTACGTTTTCTTGAATTTGTAATGGATTTGGGGACTATGAAAAGACCCCTGGTGGCATGTCTGGTGGGATAAGTGTGTGTCAGAGCTGTGTGTAAGTTGACTATGCAATCAATTTGGGATTTTCAACACATTCATGTTTCTTATAAAAAGAAGAAGTGATGCAGTCAATCTCTCCTCAACTCTTAGCCAAGAGAGACTGGCATGCATAGTATTTATATCAGCCCTCTGATTACAATTAAGAGCAAAACGTGCCGCTCTGTTCTGGGCCAGCTGCAGCTTAACTAGGTCTTTCCTTGCAGCACTTGACCACACGACTGGACAATAATCAAGATTAGACAAAACTAGAGCATGCAGAACTTGCTTTTTGGAGTGTGGTGTCAAAAAAGCAGAGCATCTCTATATTACGGCTAGACCTCTCCCCATCTTTGCAACCACTGAATCTATATGTTTTGACCATGACAGTTTACAACCTAAGGTGACACCAAGTAATTTTGTCTCCTCAACTTGTTCAAACGCCACACCATTCATTACCAGATTCAGCTGAGGTCTAGCACTTAAGGAATGATTTGTACCAAATACAATGCTTTTAGTTTTAGAGATGTTCAGGACCAGTTTATTACTGGCCACCCATTCCAAAACAGACTGCAACTCTTAGTTAAGGGTTTCAGTGACTTCATTAGCTGTGGTTGCTGATGCCAATATGGTTGAATCATCAGCATACATGGACACACATGCTTTGTTTAATGCCAGTGGCAGGTCATTGGTAAAAATAGAAAAGAGTAGAGGACCTAGAAAGCTGCCCTGCGGGGTACACCACACATTACATGTTTGACATTAGAGATGCTTCCATTAAAGAAAACCCTTTGAGTTATATTAGATAGATAGCTCTGAATCCACGATATGGCAGAGGTTGAAAAGCCATAGCACTTAAGTTTTCAACAACAGGTTATGGTCAATAATATCAAAGGCTGCACTGAAATCTAACAGTACAGCTCCCACAATATTCTTATTATCAATTTCTTTCAACCAATCATCAGTCATTTGTGTCAGTGCAGTACATGTTGAGTGCCCTTCTCTATAAGCATGCTGAAAGTCTGTTGTTAATTTGTTTACAGAGAAATAGCATTGTATTTGGTCAAACAATTTTTGAAATGCACCTAATTTATGAAAATTGCCAATCGCAATATAAAGTCAAGAGAAGAAAAAGCCTGGAAAGAAGAGAGATGACTAGAAACGATTCTGTTGACTGTTTTATGTGTGAATTATTTGGCGGAGTACAGGACCTTGTGCATTTCAGGTAAAATAACAACTCAATGTTTATATCCCAGGACAAATTAGCTAGCAACAGCAAGCTAGCGAAATAGGACAAATTAACTAGCAAGTGCAAGCTAACTAGCTAAATTGCCATAAATGTTTAATGCTTTTCGACCTGTCCCCAAATTAATGTAATTGGTTCAGAGTTTGTTTTGATATTTTAACCTGCGTGTCGTGATCGCATTTGGTGTGGGGGGACAAAATAAATGTGGGCACGATGGCGCAGGCACGCAGCCGGTTTGGGTTCCCTATAAAAATGGACAGAGAGATAGGCCTTTGTGTTCATCTTATCATTTTTCTCCAATGCCAAATCAGCATTTCTTGTTTGCAACAAAACTGTCCATGTTTGCAAATAATTAAATCTGAGACTTCATTAGGAATCTGAGCATGGTACTTTCAAAAGTTTGGCCTACCTTTCCACCCCAGACAGCGTAGTCCTACCAATGCAGAAAAATGTAAGCTTTAACAGCTTGCTACTCTTCTTCCCAACAAGAGGTCACAAGTGTTTCCCTAAAAGCTGTCTGTATTTAATCATCTTCTATTGCGCAGAAAGTGAATGGCTTAATCAACTGATAGTGATAGAATTAGAATACTTCTCAAGCAAAGTCATTTTTTCCTTTCCTCACCTATTGGTTGTAGATCAGCCTCTGAATGTTAACGAAACAATGATATCCCCATATGTATCGGAGTCACGTCTTTCCCGGGTATTTTACATCTTGTTTGTAGTATAAAGCATCAAAAGGACCTAAGCTCTGTTATAGATCACTTTATATATTAGGATCCGTTTTATTTTCTTCCAAATCTAAAGCTAACAAGCCTGTGCTTTTTGCCATTTTCTTTAATAAAAGGTAGGCCTATGGCATACCCTATCTTACCCCCTCAAATTGAGTCTTGGTTTTAACTTAACAGCCCTTCACTGACACAGCAATTGACCAACAAATCTATGGATATAGCAGCCTGTAGCTTAATTTCCTCTGTAAAACAGGTAGGCCTACCTCTTATTTCTTAAATAGGAAGAAATAGGCTCCAACACAAAGCCTTCTTGTTGTTAGCAAAGTTGGATTAAAATGAAGACTGTTGAAATGAATTATGCCTACTCGAATTTGCCTACTTTCATCACCAAGAGCTGTCCATTTCCAATTGATTGCTTCAAGTTTCAGCACCACAATGTAAGTTACTCGAATCTGGCTTATTGTGAGGTCAATAACTCGGATAAATAGGCCTACATCATGGGCAAGAAAATCAATTATAGTAGTAGAAAGCTATCAAAGTTGACCTCCGGTCCTCCTTCTCACTTAATGCTCTCCTTCTCAAACCGAACAGAAAATAGGCTATAGGGTAGTCCGCACGCAAGATATTTAATTTTTTGGACTAGGCCTAATAAATAAATAAAAAAATCAGAAGAGGATTTGACTCTCCTCCTGAACTGCCATCGTAGCCCTACAGAGCACAGCCATTGCTTAAACAGCAAACAAAAAAGTTGAACAGTCCGGAGCTCAGGATTGTAATATCCATTGCAGTGTGTAATGCAGCCTAGTTTAATTTATACCATCCCAGCAGCTATCTTTGAAATATAACTTTGCTCTGTGCATGCCCTTTGTAGCCTATAGGCTATGGATCATTTGATTGAGACCACACTAAATAGCCTATAGGCGCACCTGATATTGAGTGCCCAGCGGAGAATCAGAGATTAGGGGTGGCATCGGACACACATCAATTTATAGCCTAGTAAGGAACTAATTCAAAAACAGATTTAATAAATAACAAATTACATGACCCTCCCCTGGATTAGATTTTTTTTTTTAAGAGATGACCCTCCCCCATTTTCCTCCAGTTAGCCATTATCTAAATTTCAATCTCTCTATAACAAAGAATTTACTGGCTAGCCAGCTAGCTAGCTAACATTAGCTTGTTAATTGAAATACTTGTTGTGTGTTTTCCCTCAAGCTTTTCCTGAATTATTTCACTTTCTGTCCTCTCTGGACACTCAAGCGGATCTAGAAAAGATACAGTGTATGTCAAATGTCTTTTTTGCATTTTAGCTAGCCCTAAATCTAACCTTAATGTAATTCTCCTAACCTTCTACGTTAATTCTCCTAAACTGCAAGTTATCCTAACCTGCTACGAAAGGTCAATTTTGACATAAACTGATCTCTATATCTAGTCAAAACCCATGAGCTAGCCTATACTGCCCTCTGCTGCATATACAACATACTAAAAACGATCCGTCTTATTTATGTACAGCTGGAAATGTAGCCTTGATGTAGGCATTGTCCTTGTTCCTGGATTAAAAGTGCACTCGACATTTTACCATTCCCTACTCCTTATGGAATAACTTTATTTTGGACCATATACAATCTGGTTTACAAGTTGCAATGCATTTAGCCCCTAAAATGCATTGCAACCAATAGTGGACACTGCTCCATGCTTTGACTGTTCAAACATTTTTTTATCATGATTACAGGATGATATTGACTTCCATCATAGAAATGGCACTCCACTGCACCACAATGACAACGAGAGCCACTATTTTAATACAGGCACAGAAACAGCAGCTGGACAATATTATATCAGCTAGTTCAGTGAGGACTGCTTGAGAGTGGCATATGATCCCCTCAGTATAGCAGAGCCATGTTCAAAAGAGGGGGCAATATGACAGAGGAAACAGAGAATCCGTTTGCTTCGCTGCATTATTCCAATGTTTACCTCACCATACTGGCACTGTTCTGCTTCAAGCTCTTTATTAAGATAAGCCTCAACTGCCTCTCCTACTTTTACATCATCAGAGGGAACCGCAAGGAAGCAGCCAGGATATCTGCAGAGTTCTATGATTTTGGTCAAGGACACAGTGAGTACACACATCTCTCTATTACATTGATCCATTGTCCCAAAAAATTGGAACATTGGAATACTGACTATATTCAAATGATTATGCTATTTATATTTGCCATTGCATTTTGCCTTGTAAACTGAAGAGTTCATATTTAGGATGAGATTAACTGATGGAATGGTCTCTTGTTTTATGATTAGGCTACACCCTGAATACTGAGAATAACGCATAATCTCACTTTATTGACCTTAACATGAAAATTACCTGAAACGTGACTGTGTATACACAGTACATACTGGTCAGTTCAAGTTCTACCCTGCTGTATTAATAGAACGGGACCACGCGGTGCCTCCCCACCCCCTTGCCCTAGTTTCCATTCCTGACTGTCATGTACTATAGCTCTCGAAAACCCTTCTCCTTATGTAGGGTTTTCAGCGGTTACATTCGGCCACATTTGGCTCCATGAGAACTACAATTCCGACGCTGTGTTTTAACGTTTAAAAAAGTCAATAATCATCGCTTCAAAACAGTTTTCGAAATCAGCGAGAAATAATCTTTCAAATAAAAAAAAGACACTTACAGTAGAAGTTGTGCAGAGATCCACAAGCTGTGTGGTCCTCCAGCTGACAAACTACATTTCCTCCCTGTTACGCTTCCACGCAGGTGTTCGGAGCACGCTAGATAGCTAACTAGAACTGGTGGCCGTGATGTATCATGGAGATATGGCTGTGTGGGAACACTAACCCTATGAAGGTATTTAGAAATGTAACCGTTTGTCTTTAGAAAATTATTTCTCGCTGATATGAAAGATTTTATTTATTTTTTATTTTACTAGGCAAGTCAGTTAAGAACAAATTCTTATTTTACAGTGACAGCCTACCCCGACCAAACCCAGACAATTCTTGGCCAATTGCGCAATGCCTTATGGGACTCCCAATCACAGCTGGATGTGATTCAGCCTGGATTTGAACCAGGGACTGTAGTGACACCTCTTGCAGTGCCTTAGACCGCTGCGCCACTCGGGAGCCCAAGATACATTCCTTATGTTTCCAAAAACGTACCGCAAGTGTTGCGTGTTAATGTTTAGAGCAAGCTTCAAGGCTCTTAACAAAACTCCCCCAGTCAGAAGATACTATCGTCAATAGGCGCTAAAGCAGTTAGCGTCTACGAATAAGGTATGTGTACTGTAGACAGACCTGCACACCAAAACAGCACTTAAACTTCTCAGTGTCAGTGACAGACAGTGTGCCAACATGCTTGGTCCATGGAAAGGGAGCACCAATGCAGCAAACAGCAACACAAAGTAAAATATTGTTGTGCGTCATTAAAGGTCAGTGATGTAGCTAGATGTAGTTCACAGAACACGTTTTGTTTCTGATTTACAGTGGCTTGGTCTTTGATTGCTACATCAAGCAGGTTATTTCAAGATAACTTGAACCGAGAGTCAAGCGATTTTACTGCTATTCCCAGTGTAGACATATTGGCTCAGTATATATTCATCCCACGATTGAACTGCATGGAACTTTAGTACTTTACCTCAAACTAAGAGAAATAGAATACAATAGTTTCAGCAGTGTTATTGTTCAGTGATATGGAGGGAGGCAACAATGATGAGGCAGTCTGGAACACATCTGGCGTTTGACCCAGGTGTGTGTGTTTGCCCAGTGAAATGGAATCGTTCATCAAAACTGTAAGACTGTAAGTTGTTATGAGTGACATAAGCATTTATGTTTGCTGCAGGGTCCTGGGCAGACCGCTCACCCTTACATGATGCTGCATGCCAAGGTCATCTCTTCGCCTTGAGGAATCTCCTTTTACAGGTGAGCCAAAGGTAATCCAATTCAATTCAGTGTGTGCACCCACTGCTTACCTTCTGCAATGTACTATGGTTGTGTTCTGCTGCTCCCACAGGGCCACAATGTAAATGCGGTCACTATAGACCATGTGAGTCCTCTCCACGAGGCCTGCTTTGGAGGCCATGTAGCATGTGCCAGAGCTCTGGTCGCTGCAGGAGCCAACGTGAGTCACTGGAGAAGATACAGTTATAATCAAGAATACTATATTTTTTATGAAACAATAATAATTATTAGTAAATAATGAATTAAGAAATGTGTCAATAAGGCTTCTGAAAATACTTCTTGTTCTCTGTAATTTGTTATTTTTCCTCTGCCCCAAAATGGTGCTATTTTATTCAGCTGAGCGGTCAGAGTTAACATGAGACTCTGTGCAGGTGAACGTCACCACCATTGACGGGGTAACTCCCCTGTTCAACGCTTGCTCAGTGGGTAGTGTATCATGTGCAGAGGTCCTCCTGGAGAACGGGGCCAAACCCGAGGCGCTGGTATTTCAGCCCTCGCCCATTCATGAAGCCAGCAGTAAAGGTATGCTCAGTACCTGTATCACTCCAACATCCTTATCTTAATTAATCTAGTACAAACCTTGAAGTATGCTTCACTGACCTTTGGGCTGTATTTTAACTTGGGATTGAGGCAAATACATTAAACTTAAAAATCTGAATCAAAATGTCACCAATCAGAGTACAGTATTTGACATAACAGTGCAAGTTTGAGATACACAAACATAATTCAAGTCAAGAGTATGTCCCATAATGCTTAGAGGATATTACGGGTGCAGAAATAATTAGCTAAGACACCCACCGCAGTAATCGGAAAGCCGATCCTAATGACTTCCATGTATGTGCCCATTGTGGGCAGGCAGCAGTGAGTGTGTGGAGACTCTAGTCAGATGGGGAGCAGATGTGGACTTTGAAATTCCTCACCTGGGAACGCCCCTCTACACCGCCTGTGTCTCTCAGGAGATAGAGTGTGTCCGGAGGCTGCTGAGGGAAGGTGAGGCACGTGCACCTCTTCTCTGCCAAAGCACCATAGTATGATGAGAGGAGGAGTGAAAACTAGTGGTAAGATTATTACTGTCTCCCAAAGTAGTGAAATGTACAGTATATGTATAACACTCTCACTATGCAGTAGTAGCTTGGCCTGGGTGGGATAGCTCGGCGCATCTGCTCTTTTCTACACCACTAATATGTTGTACCCACCTGCATAAAAGTGTACACAAGTCTAAATACATCATGTTATACCAGCGATAGAGTACTCAATTCCTGTAACTGAATGACCAAGGACTATTAAATGTGTATTAAATCCATAGTATGCTTACCTTGGTTTCCCTCCACACAGGAGCAAATGTACAGAAAGGTATATATATGGAATCTCCCTTACATGCTGCCGCTGAAAAGGACTGCACAGCCATTGTTAAGCTGCTGTTGGACTTTGGGGCAGATATCAACGCCAGGAACATGGAGTTCCAGAGACCTGTGGAGGCCGCTCCCCCCAGCAGCCTGACAGAGGGGTTCCTTTTGGTCTATGAGGGTAAGTTCTATAGGCTTATCCAGTCATCTTTTGAAATCTGTACATTCCCATAGCCAAAGTCTCATAGTGTTTTTGCTTCATTACCCAAGTCCAACTAGCTTTTCATTATATTTTTTAAACAAAACCATCATGATATGTTTTTTCCTTTTTTTCAGCCACGCCCCAACCACTGAGTCAGCTGTGTCGACAGCGCATCCGTGACTGTGTGGGCCGCGACAGGTTTCACCTCATCAACCATCTACCCCTGCCCAATCCCCTCAAGAGCTACCTCCACTACAGATGATAAGCAGAGAACATCACAATTTCATATGCTGTGGTGGTGGCTTCTTCCATGTGTCAATCATTCATGGGAACTCAACAGCCTGCAATGGTTGAAGGAGCACTTTTGACACAACTGGCACTTTAAGGAATGAAATACATACTTGATTTAGCTTATACTTGATTTTAGTATGGTTCACAAGATCAAATACTCAAATTTGGGATTGGAGCAATGACCAACAACCATGGTTTGCTATGAACATTTTCAAGGGAGAGATTCATGTAAATCCAGAGCTCAATTGTTAAACACACTTAGAAATTGAGTGCCTCTTTTCGCTATTTAGTCAATAAAAATGGCTGGCACATATGCTCATACTGTACAATAGCAAAATTTAAAGTGCCAGCGTTTTATGACAAAATGTGCTTAATTTTTATTATTACACTATAATGGTTTATCACCTTGTTCTGTGATTTACGTTAGACCTATGCATTGGCAAAACTTGAAATTCACCAAAATCCTTACCATTATGGAGAACAATTCACTCATGCATTCATATCCTCCAAAATATAGATATACATTTGCTTGCTTGATGTGTTTTATTACGTGCAATATCATTGTCTGAGCTGTGAGCTATTATCTTATTAAAACGCTTTGAATTCAAGGTTTAGTTTGCATTACGCAAGTCTTTCAAAAGCAAGCTGCTTTCAGTGCGTGGCAACATTTTGCAACAATGTACCTTCCCGTGAAAACATTCACTTTCCCGGGAGAAAGAAGAAGTAGGGCCGTTGCCATAGAACTGTTGATCAACATGTGAAATGTATCATATCATATGGGCTAGTAAGCGGGTTAACTTAGCCTGCTCGTTTACCAAAATATTTCTACAAGACTCAGTATTTTATAGCAACAACTTTAGCTAAATACTGAATAGGAAAAGTAACAGCGACAATAAATAATATTTTCGTGTCATGTCATAAGCATGTGGCTGGTTCATAGAAGCGAGCTACAGCTGATTGGCTAGCTAACAATGGCATATGCACAGCCTACCAAAAAGACAGAATTGCCACGAGAAGTTCTCAAGTGGCTGCAAAGCCTGGATTTGTCATTTCCTCCAAAGAATATGCGCAAGTGAGTGTACATTTATTAGGATTTTTCTTCCACCGCCATTTTTACAGTAAGGTCTTCACTGTAGGCTTTCTTTCAATTCTACTCACTTTCCCTTTTTTAGAGTCATGTGAATCATCCATCGGGAGAAAAGTCATCTGTTTCTGGGAGATTGAGGTGCAATCAGACAGACACTCGCTGATTACAAATTAAAAGGCCAGGAGATGCAGCCGTTTGGTGTGTATTTGTGAGAGATGCCTCTGATTTGCCTCTGACACAATAGCTCTAATAAAAGTACCTCTATACCTCTATGAACTAATAAAAGCACATCAGTTCTTAATAACTATCGTGGAAGGTATTATCTAGTTATTCACTAGTCCATTACACTTAGAGTAGCTCAATCATTAGTATTTGCTCTAAAATTACAATTTCAGCTGATTACCAGCAGGTGGCGGTGCTGTGACTGGTTTAAAATCATGGGCAAGGGAGTTTGAAAATCAAAGCACGATCAACGGCAGATTTGAAAAATGTATGCTGTATTATAGCTCCGTGCTATCTATTAACATTCCAGGTATAACATACACATCGTTTAATAAAATAATGTGAATAGGACATTTGTCAGCCTCTCTTGTCTGTCTGCCAATTCCCTCATTTAATTTGGAGTGTCAAGTCTCGTTACTACAATATATTTTAGTGCTAAGTAATATGCCTAGTGCGTCTATCTCAACCATGTTGATAATGAATACCCAGATAACACATTTGGTTCCCTGGGAGTTGTTGAAACGAAGCCATACGTTTCTTGACAGGTAAAAGGTTTGCTAAACATTCTGAGAACAGTCGTGAAAGTTTTGCCTGTTCTGGGAACGTTTATTCTTAGGTTGCATGGAGGTTCGGAGAACGCTTTACACTGGTTCCTTGAAAGCTTTGTCGGGAGGTTTTATTAACACTCTGAATATGGAAATTATAGGTTATTTGGAGGTTTTTAAATAACGTGCTTACAACTTTCACTGAATGTTTGAATAAGACTTTTAATAACACTGCTTGCTTATTTTAGCTTAACCTTTTTGAACTCCAAGCACAGATAGGACACACATTTCCTTACACATTAATTATGTAAACACACTTATTTTTTATTGTGACACGGCTTCAGTAAAATTTGAACCTATAATGTTCTGTACTCGAATCATAGAATTACGCTAGTCCCCTAACTCAACTGCACCACCAGGATGGAGCTCACATCTGACCGTTTTTTTATGCTTACAAAGCTGTTACTTTTAGTCTGTTCAAACAAACCCCATTTCAAAGGAAACAAGCACTAATTAAGATAAGGTGTGGTCAATTAGTCTGTGCAGCCAACACATCTGAGCACACTTAACAAGATAGAGATAGTCTTGTTGATGCTGAAAATGGAATGTATATGTTTTTAAAAAACATTCTCAGAACTTTCTCAGAACATTACTAAAGTTTTCTTATGGTTTATATGGAAAGTTTTCTTAACATTGTTATAACAATTTGAGAACATGACTTTAAATAGAACCATGAGGAAAACTGTTATGCTGAAATACTAAAATTCTCACAGAACAACGTTGTTTCTTAATATTCTCTGAACCATTTGAGAACATTCCCAATGTCAAACCATTTGGAGAACGTTCCCAGAACATTACAAAAATTGAAATGAATAGTAACCATGTTTGAACTTGTAGCCTAGGGTCCAGGAAAAATGTTGACTTTTAGAAATGCATTTCACACAATTCTACGTAATTTTAGATGACTCCAGACTTTAGTAGAATCTTTTTTTAATACCTCACAAATTAAAAAATGACAGGCTACTTTGATACTGACAAACTTAGAATACAGGATCAATAAAAACGACCTTGTCTTGAATCCATTGTGTGCTTTGTTTGCACAAGGCAGGCACGCTATTTAGTCTGAACTTAACTGACCAAGACGCACCTCCAACAAGACATAAAACCTCACATAATTCAGCCCAATGACAATTTCTCTCAACCAGTGGCATATGGGCTTTTTGGGTGAGCGCTGATGTGATCAGCAGTGATTAGCAGTGCCACTTTGTCAAGGGCAGAGTCACAAAACATGTTGCTTATCCATTCCCAGAGCTCCAGGGTGCTGTTGGAGAGAGGCATAAATCATGTAGCAGATATAGTATTTGGTAGAACGAATATGTGCCCTTTTCTGTAGCCTACAGGCTGGAGATAAAATGTATAACAATGTAATGAGACATCCATGTTTTATATCATGCAGGTTTCTCCGATCAAATAGCCTAACCTAAATGGCGCCCAATCAAATGTCATGATGTCATGATCAATGGTTTCAAGTTTGTATGAGCTGATCATAGCAAAAAATAAAATACTTATGCATTTCCCGCTGTGTAAACACATTGCAAATAAGCTCAGGATAACTCCTGATAAAGTGGGGTAGCTGATATTCAGAGTTTAAATAGCCAAATTGATTAGTTACAGGAATCAGGACTAATAAAGCCAATGCAACAGACTGTTTTACAAATGGTGGGCCTAACACATGGATGGGCATTCATAAAATTCCATTGCAGGCCGACACCAGTAGGCTACACCCCAGTAAGCACGGACCAAAGCCAAAGTCTTTTGGACATATTTTTTTGTTCCTGTCCAGACAAGCCTTGATTTCCACGGACGTTGGTTTTTGGTCCGGTCTAGACCAGCCTTGATTTGGCCCAAACATACACCTCTGTGTTTGGTTCAGAATTGGTCTTAACCGGCCTTGATTTGGTTGAAATATAGACATTAATGTCTTTTCAACTTTCATTCAGAGCCGAAAATGAACCTAATTTCAACGTACGGAAATATGTATTTTTTCATTGTCCGGAAAATATGTATTTTCAATGAATGGAAAATACATATTTTCAACTTTCATTCAGAACCGAAAATGAACCTGATTTCAACGTCTGCAACAGATGTCTTTCACCTTTCATTCCAAACCTAAATTCAACCTAGCTTCAATGTCATTTTGCTTACTGAAACTATTCTAGTTTTGTGGGGCTAAAATATTTTTGTATTACCTAGGGCAGCAGAATGGCGAGGACCAGCCCTGAATACAGGAGTAGTAAAGGCCCAGTGCACTACTTTTGTAAAAAAAAAAGCACCCTCAGCACTCCTACTTGCCACGGCTATGAACAAAACCATGCTTCTAATTATTAGGACAGTATTTTCTTTACGCAACTGTTTAGTTGATTGGAACTGATCTGATATTTCAACTGCCAGAGCTGGTGTCTGCTCATATCAACTGACTATACACTTGTTACAATTGTATTTCAAATGTGCCATTTAGCAGATGCTTTCAAACCTTTGTTAGGTCAGCTAATATGCCTGCTTACTGCTGGCATTGCATCATCATAACGATTTTCATTGCATCAAGTGTGTCACGGCCATACACTGTCTACTGTCATGCCATCTGCTGTCATTGTATGACAGCATTTTGTACAGTACAACGTTTAAAGTAAAGATTTACCTTCATAACCACTTATATTATTTTGTTTGGAAGAGTTTCTTATCCTGCATAATTCGGGAATATTTTGTGACAAACCCCTTTTTAGAATCTTCAGCGCTTGCTGCTGTTGCTGTTTGCTTTCTACCTCGATTGAGAGTAGTCAGATTACACTGAAAGCCAATTCTAACTCCCGATGGGCTGCTCTGTAGGTCCTAAATCTCACCGCAGCCTGCGCCCTTGATGCTCAATTTACAATTGAGCTGTAAACTTATTTTTATGGATGACAGCCTGATACATGTTTTTGTCTGTGTGCCCAGCCCTTCATGTGGTCTGTGAAGCCTGTGGTTTAGCAGATAGGATAATGCTCTGGTAGTCTGGTCCCTCAGGCTTGACACCCATCTATCTGGCTAGAGATCTCCTGGAGATAATGTGAAGAAAGGGAGAGACTGCATACTGTGATATACATTGAGTGTTCAAAACATTAGGAACACCATGACATAGACTGACCAGGTTAATCCAGGTGAAAGATATGATCCCTTATTGATGTAATTTGTTAAATCCACTTCAATCAGGGTAGATGAAGGGGAGGAGACAGGTTAATTAAGGATTTTTAAGCCTTGAGACAATTGAGACATGGATTGTGTATGTGTTCCATTCAGCGGGTGAATGGGCAAGACAAAAGATTGAAGTGCCTTTGAACGGGGTATCGTAGTAGGTGCCAGGAGCACCGGTTTGAGTGTGTCAAGAACTGCAATGATGCTGGGTTTTTCCCGCTCAACATTTTCCCGTGTGTATCAAGAACAGTGGTGTAAAGTACTTAAGTAAAAATACTTTAAAGTAATACTTACGTCATGTTTTTGGGGTATCTGTACTTTAGTATTTATATTTTTGCCAACTTTTACTTTACTACATTACTAAAGAAAATAACGTCAACAACAAAAAAACAAGAAAATGGTGCCGTCTGGTTTGCTTAATATAAGGAATTTGAAATGGTTTATACTTTTGATACTGTCACGGTTGTCGTAGGGTAAAGACCAAGACGCAGCTTGAAAATATATACTCATCTTCTTTTTTATTGGTGAAGAAGGAAAACACAAATTACGTATACAGAAAACCACAAACGAACTGGACAGTCTTGTCAGGCACACAGCTAAACAAGCACAATCTCCCACAAAAACCCATGAAAAACAAACTCCTAATTATAGGACCCTCAATCAGAGGCAACAATAACCAGCTGCCAACCCCAATTAACTAAACATAGAAATCCAATAGACTAGATAGAACATAGAAAAATACTAACATAGAACATAGACTAACAAACCCCGGACCACATAAACCAAACACCCCTCTACCTAAATACATAGCACAAACCACATAAAACAAACACCCCCTGCCACATCCTGACCAAACTATAATAACAAATAACCCCTATTACTGGTCAGGACGTGACAGATACTTAAGTACATTTGAGCAATTCCATTTACTTTTGATACTTTAGTATATTTTAAACCAAATACTTTTAGACTTTTACTCAAGTAGTTTTTTACTGGGTGACTTTCACTTTTACTTTAGTCATTTTCTATGAAGTTATCTTTACTTTTACTCAAGTATGACAATTGAGTACTTTTTTCACCACTGATAAAGAATGGTCAACCACCCAAAGGACATCCAGCCAACTTGACACAACTATGGGAAGCATTGGAGTCAACATGGGCCAGCATCCCTGTGGAATGCTTTTGACACCTTGTAGAGTCCGTGCCCCGACAAATTGAGGTTGAGGGCAAAAGGGGGTGTAACTCAATATTCATGTTTTGTACACTCAGTGTATGTGTTACCATTTTCCCTAAGAAAATGTATACATTTTCAGATTTTATGCAATAACTGTACATAGCTTAGTTTGTTTATTGCACCAATGTTTCAGGTAAATCTAAAGGTCAAAATTTTGCTACAATATACTGGCAAGTCTTGTTTTTTCCTTTGAACATTGAGGCTATTTGATATCCAGCATCTGCTCAAAGCCGTTGAATATGCATGTGGGCTTTTACCCTTTCGCCCACAGATGATGTCTATCGACAAATCATATGTAAACTACTAGCAGCATTTCTTAAGTGTCAGCTGCATGTTACTTGATATGCAGCAAACATGAGTCATAGTAAATAACTCCCCATAGTGGTTTTGTAGTGTCTTTCCCTAAAAGGAAACATAAATTATCTCTCCATGGCTTCATTCAAACAACCCCCGTCTTGTTACCATGGTTGTCAAAGAGAACCAAAGCCCTATTCAAGTATTAACCTCCTCACTGGTGTTCTGTAAACTTTGACCTCTTGAATATTTCAGATTCTGTTGATTTCTCTCAGCTCGACTGGGCGTGAACACACATTAGCACTTAACACCAAACACTCTCTTGGCTTGTTCGGTTGCCCAGTGATTTGTATTGGAATTGCTGGGTTTTCGAGGTTGAGCAAATAATACAGTTGATTTCAATGGAGAGAAAAAAATGCCACTGTACAAACACATATTGTGAATTTTTTTAATGTGTTCATCTGAAATGAGTAGGAATAAACCATAATGATGAATAGAGTAAGTGGCTGAGGTTACAGAGGAGCTATTTTTATTTATTCCATACCTGTTCATCTTTCCTATTGAACAATATCTGGGGCTGGTTGCTATGGCAACTTGTGAGCACATAGAGCACAAACTGGAGAGCGACCAGGGATAGTAATAAGCTTACTGTGAGCTTCTTTGGCTCCTTCTGTTTGTGATGAGCAACAAACGCCGGCATATAATTTCAAATGGACACACATACACAAATACATTCACGCACACACTCACACACTGACACACACAAACACACACAAACTCTTACACATCATGTCATACAGGGCTTGGCAGTGCCAGCCAACTGACGAGGGATGTATACTGCCTAGATGCCCTCACGGAGCGTTTCGCCATCTGCCGTTTTTTCTCTCTCTTTCCATCCATCGATACCGACAGTGCTAAACAGGAGGGATGGGGGGATGAGAGGGAGGGAAGTGGGCACGAGGAGGAGGGAGGAGGTCAGCCCCCTCATTGAAAGCACAGACAGGAACATGACTAGCCAGGGTGGTATTGCGGGGGCTTGCGAGCTAAGGATTCCCCCAGAAAAGACGGCAACCCCCAACAGCAAATCTCCCAGCCCTATTAGCAAAGCAGCGACGGCAGGCCTGTGTGTGTGAGGCAATGGTATCCAAGTCAAGGGTGGGGCACTTTGTGTGTGTGTGTTTGTACGCATGTGTGTGTATGTGCGTGTGTGTATTTAGCGCTGCATCCTTTATAGCAGATGCTAATATTGTGTTCTATAATTGTGTAGGCAATGAACCACACTTGCTTATTTACATATTTTATTACATTTGGTAAAAAAAAACATGCATTCATGACTAATTAGCTGTCAGATACTTTACTGTACATGCTAAATTCTCATAAGGCTGGTTAAAATACATTTTCCCTTATCCCTGAGATAAAAATTTAAACAGCAATTACCAAACTGCCAATGACAGTCCAATGAAAAAGTAATGTAGTGGGAGGACACTGCTTTTC
Organism: Salmo salar; assembly: GCF_965601325.2. Lineage (NCBI taxonomy): Eukaryota > Metazoa > Chordata > Actinopteri > Salmoniformes > Salmonidae > Salmo > Salmo salar. The sequence goes on from NC_138299.1 coordinate 66,783,615, forward strand.
CCCAAATGGCACCCTATTCCCTATACAGGCCATGGTCAAAAGTAGTGCACTACAAAGGGTAATATGGTGACATTTGGAATGTAATTCATTCCTATCAGCTATCTTGTGACATTTAGTGGCAGCCTCCCACCGCTCGACCAGTATTGCCACTGTATCTAACCTTAGATAACTCCATGATAATAATGCCCTTTGACAGGGCCCCATACCTACACTATAACACCAGGCCCTAAATTGATCCCTTTTTATTCTCTCTATAAAAGTTAAATATAGCATATCATTGTGAAATGACAGTGGAGCAGATCTACCCCCCCCATTTAACGTCTATGGGATACGTGGGCATCCCACCTGCGGGACACAGCCAGTGAAATATCAGGGCGGCAAATTCAAAAACAACAAAATGTCATAATTCAACTTTCTCAAACATACAACTATTTTACACCATTTTAAAGATACACTTCTCCTTGATCTAACCACATTGTCCAATTTCAAAAAGGCTTTACAGCGAAAGCAAAACATTAGATTATGTTAGAAGAGTACATAGACAAAAATAATCACACAGCCATTTTCCAAGCAAGGACATGTGTCAATAAAACCCAAAACACAGCTAAATGAAGCACTAACCTTTGACGATCTTCATCAGATGACACTCCTAGGACATTATGTTACACAATACATGTATGTTCTGTTCGATAAAGTTCATATTTCTATCCAAAAACAGCATTTTACATTGGTGCGTGATGTTCAGAAAATGTATTCCCACCAAAACCTCCGGTGAATGTGCACATCAATTTACACAAATACTCATCATAAACGTTGACAAAATATATAACAAGTATTTAAAGAATTATAGATAGACTACTCCTGGATGCAACAGCTTTGTCAGATTTTAAAATAGCTTTACGGAGAAAGCACATTTTTCAATATTCTGAGTACATAGCTCAGCCATCACAGAGAGCTATACCCGCCAAGTTCGGGGCAACCTAACCTCAGAATTAGTATTAGAAATATTCTCTTACCTTTGCTGATCTTCGTCAGAATGCACTCGCAGGACTGCTACTTCCACAATAAATTTTGTTTTTGTTCGAAATAATCCATATTTATGTACAAATACCTCCTTTTTGTTAGTGCGTACAGATCACTTATCCAAAGGCATAACGCGCGAGCGTAGAACCAGAGACGAAAAGTCAAAATGTTCCATTACCGTACTTAGAAGCATGTCAAACGCTGTTTAAAATCAATCTTTATGGTATTTTCAAAGTAAAATTGCGATAATATTCCAACCGGACAATAGCATATTCATTCAAGAAGAAAAAGAAGGAACGGTGAGCTGGCGTGACCGCGCATATCCAATCCCTTTGTTGCCAGGCTCAGTAACTGAGCTCCTATACTCTGCCCAGTGACAGGAGAATGCTCAAACCACTTTCTGAAGGCTTTTGACAGCCAATGGAAGCCTTAGGAAGTGCAACGTAAACCCGGCCGTGAAAATACTGCCCCCTAGCCCAGACAAGTTAACCTGTTAGGGCTAGGGGGCAGTATTGACACGGCCGGATAAAAAAACGTACCCGATTTAATCTGGTTACTACTCCTGCCCAGTAACTAGAATATGCATATAATTATTGGCTTTGGATAGAAAACACCCTAAGTTTCTAAAACTGTTTGAATGGTGTCTGTGAGTATAACAGAACTCAAATGGCAGGCCAAAACCTGAGAAGATTACATGCAGGAAGTGGCCTGTCTGACAATTTGTCTTTCATCTTGGCTCTTTTTATTGAAGACTGAGGATCTTTGCTCTAACGTGACACTTCCTACGGCTCCCATAGGCTCTCAGAGCCCGGGAAAAAGCTGAACGATATCGAGGCAGCCTCTGGCTAAAACACATTATCGCTTTTGGCAAGTGGCCGATCAGAGTACTATGGGCTTAGGCGTGTGCCCGAGTCGACCGAATGCTTTATTTTCTTTCGTCTGTTTACCTAAACGCAGATTCCCGGTCGGAATATTATCGCTTTTTTATGAGAAAAATTGCATAAAAATGGATTTTAAACAGCGGTGGACATGCTTCGAAGTACGGTAATGGAATATTTAGAATTTTTTTGTCACGAATTGCGCCATGCTCATCACCCTTATTTACCCTTTCGGATAGTGTCTTGAACGCGCAAACGAAACGCCGCTGTTTGGATATAACAATGGATTATTTTGAACCAAACCAACATTTGTTATTGAAGTAGAAGTCCTGGGAGTGCATTCTGACGAAGACAGCAAAGGTAATAACATTTTTCTTATAGTAAATCTGACTTTGGTGAGTGCTAAACTTGCTGGGTGTCTAAATAGCTAGCCCTGTGATGTCGGGCTATCTACTGAGAATATTGCAAAATGTGCTTTCACCGAAAAGCTATTTTAAAATCGGACATATCGAGTGCATAGAGGAGTTCTGTATCTATAATTTTTAAAATAATTGTTATGCTTTTTGTGAACGTTTATCGTGAGTAATTTAGTAAATTCACCGGCAGTGTTCGGTGGGAATGCTAGTCACATGCTAGTCACATGCTAATGTAAAAAGCTGGTTTTTGATATAAATATGAACTTGATTGAACAAAACATGCATGTATTGTATAACATAATGTCCTAGGGTTGTCATCTGATGAAGATCATCAAAGGTTAGTGCTGCATTTAGCTGTGGTTTGGGTTTATGTGACATTATATGCTAGCTTGAAAAATGGGTGTCTGATTATTTCTGGCTGGGATCTCTGCTGACATAATCTAATGTTTTGCTTTCGTTGTAAAGCCTTTTTGAAATCGGACAGTGTGGTTAGATTAACGAGAGTCTTGTCTTTAAAATGGTGTAAAATAGTCATACGTTTGAAAAAATGAATTTTTTGCATTTTTAAGGTTTTTGAATAACGCGCCACGGGATTACACTGGCTGTTACGTAGGTGGGACGATTTGGTGCCACCTACCCTAGAGAGGTTAACCTATACTGGGAATAGATATGAGTGGAATATAACCACAATGAAATACAGAGATACTGCAATTGTTGTTTTTTTCCTTTGAAATTTCATCAGAGATGTGAACAAATATATGAATATGTTGTTAGATTATTTAAATAAATGTTCCCGATCATTGACCAATGGTTTGAATTTCACTCATAGAACATTCACAGAAGGTGTCTTTTTTCCCAAATGTATCAAGCTACTCAGTGTAGGATCACTGATTTAGGATCAGTTTTGCCTTTTAGATCACCACGGATAAGACTACATGGACAGTGGGACTGATCTTGGGCTGCTTCCTGTGCTTGGCCCTCCTATGGTGAACATAATAAACGGCTCTCTATCCACCGGATGTGTACCAAGCTCACTAAAAGTGGCAGTAATAAAGCCTCTCTTGAAAAAGCCGAATCTTGATCCAGAAATTATAAAAAACTATCGGCCTATATCGAATCTTCCATTCCTCTCAAAAATTTTAGAAAAAGCTGTTGCACAGCAACTCACTGCCTTCCTGAAGACAAACAATGTATACGAAACGCTTCAGTCTGGTTTTAGACCCCATCATAGCACTGAGACTGCACTTGTGAAGGTGGTAAATGACCTTTTAATGACGTCAGACCGAGGCTCTGCATCTGTCCTCGTGCTCCTAGATCTTAGTGCCGCTTTTGATACCATCGATCACCAGATTCTTTTGGAGAGATTGGAAACCCAAATTGGTCTACATGGACAAGTTCTGGCCTGGTTTAGATCTTATCTGTCGGAAAGATATCAGTTTATCTCTGTGAATGGTTTGTCTTCTGACAAATCAATTGTAAATTTCGGTGTTCCTTAAGGTTCTGTTTTAGGACCACTATTGTTTTCACTATATATTTTACCTCTTGGGGATGTCATTCGAAAACATAATGTTAAATTTCACTGCTATGCGGACGACACACAGCTGTACATTTCAATGAAACATGGTGAAGCCCCAAAATTGCCCTCGCTAGAAGCCTGTGTTTCAGACATAAAGAAGTGGATGGCTGCAAACTTTCTACTTTTAAACTCGGACAAAACAGAGATGCTTGTTCTAGGTCCCAAGAAACAAAGAGATCTTCTGTTGAATCTAACAATTAATCTGGATGGTTGTACAGTCGTCTCAAATAAAACTGTGAAGGACCTCGGCGTTACTCTGGACCCTGATCTCTCTTTTGAAGAACATATCAAGACTGTTTCAAGGACAGCTTTTTTCCATCTACGTAACATTGCAAAAATCAGAAATTTTCTGTCCAAAAATGACGCAGAAAAATTAATCCATGCTTTTGTTACTTCTAGGCTGGACTACTGCAATGCTCTACTTTCCGGCTACCCGGATAAAGCACTAAATAAACTTCAGTTAGTGCTAAATACGGCTGCTAGAATCCTGACTAGAACCAAAAAATTTGATCATATTACTCCAGTGCTAGCCTCCCTACACTGGCTTCCTGTTAAGGCAAGGGCTGATTTCAAGGTTTTACTGCTAACCTACAAAGCATTACATGGGCTTGCTCCTACCTATCTTTCCGATTTGGTCCTGCCGTACATACCTACACGTACGCTACGGTCACAAGACGCAGGCCTCCTAATTGTCCCTAGAATTTCTAAGCAAACGGCTGGAGGTAGGGCTTTCTCCTATTGAGCTCCATTTTTATGGAATGGTCTGCCTACCAACGTGAGAGACGCAGACTCAGTCTCAACCTTTAAGTCTTTACTGTAGACTTATCTCTTCAGTAGGTCCTATGATTAAGTATAGTCTGGCCCAGGAGTGTGAAGGTGAACGGAAAGGCTGGAGCAACGAACCGCCCTTGCTGTCTCTGCCTTGCCGGTTCCCCTCTTTCCACTGGGATTCTCTGCCTCTAACCCTTTTACAGGGGCTGAGTCACTGGCCTACTGGTGTTCTTCCATGCCGTCCATGGGAGGGGTGCGTCACTTGAGTGGGTTGAGTCACTGACGTGGTCTTCCTGTCTGGGTTGGCGCCCCCCCCTTGGGTTGTGCTATGGCGGAGATCGTTGTGGGCTATACTCGGCCTTGTCTTAGGACGGTAAGTTGGTGGTTGGAGACATCGCTCTAGTGGTGTGGGGGCTGTGCTTTGGCAAGTGGGTGGGGTTATATCCTGCCTGTTTGGCCCTGTCCGGGGGTATCATCGGATGGGGCCACAGTGTCTTCTGATCCCTCCTGTCTCAGCCTCCAGTATTTATGCTGCAGTAGTTTATGTGTCGGGGGGCTAGGGTCAGTCTGTTACATCTGGAGTATTTCTCTTGTCTTATCCGGTGTCCTGTGTGTATTTAAATATGCTCTCTCTAATTCTCTCTTTCTCTCTTTCTGTCTTTCTCTCGGAGGACCTGAGCCCTAGGACCATGCCTCAGGACTACCTGGTATGATGACTCCTTGCTGTCCCCAGTCCACCTGGCCGTGCTGCTGCTCCAGTTTCAACTGTTCTGCCTGCGGCTATGGAACCCTGACCTGTTCACCGGACGTGCTTGTTGCACCCTCGACAACTACTATGATTATTATTATTTGACCATGCTGGTCATTTATGAACATTTTAACATTTTAACATCTTGACTATGTTCTGTTATAATATCCACCCTGCACAGCCAGAAGAGGACTGCCCACCCCTCATAGCCTGGTTCCTCTCTAGGTTTCTTCCTAGGTTTTTGGCCTTTCTAGGGAGTTTTTCTTAGGGAGTTTTTCCTAGCCACCGTGCTTCTTTCACATGCTTTGCTTGCTGTTTGGGGTTTTAGGCTGGGTTTCTGTACAGCACTTTGAGAATATCAGCTGATGTACGAAGGGCTATATAAAAATAAATTTGATTTGATTTGATTTGATCTTATACCCCTTTCAGGCCAAGACGAAAATCCGCCAATTTGACCAATCTGTCAACTTTTTGCCACCTTTTCTTTATGTCTGAAAAGTAACAAAGCCTATAGTTTAATTTCCGCCAACCGAGGTAGTCATGATTGCGGTAATATACTGTATGTAAAAGTCCCGCTAACACCTCAGTATAAGCATCTGCTTTCATCTTACTGGCTTTTGGCACACAATAAATCATGAACATTCTATTGTTGTTGTCCGACATCAAACTTGTCCTAAGAATAATTAAACACAGAAACGGAATTACATGCTCTATTTTCTTCACACAGAAAACCCCCTGATCTGTTTCAAAATGTATTTAGGACAAGCCAGGCAACTAAAAGCTATTTTCTACACATTGTTTTGGTTCATTGCTATCTTGTTAGCTACAGATGTAGGATATTATTTTGATCACCCTGTTGCAGAAGAACTTTCCTTCAATTAAGGAAACGCTAATCTTGTGGTGTATTTGAGGTTTAAAAGGGTGTCTGAAGTTTGTAAATTCCACTTTGAAATGTAAAGCTTCAAATTAAATGTTATTTGTCACATTCTTCGTAAACAACAAGTGTAAACTAACAGTGAAATGCTTAAGGACTCTTCCCAACAATAATAATAACACAAGGAATACATGCACAATAATGAATGATAAATTGGCTATATACACAGGGTACCAGTATCGAGTCGAAGTGCAGAGTTATTTGTATTTATTATGGCTGATATGTACGCCGATGTGGATAGGGGGGTGCTCCCTCTGCTGTTTCATGAAGTCCAAGATCATGACATTGAATGAGAGATTGTTTTCCTGACACCACACTCCGAGTCCTCTCACCTCCTCCCTGTAGGCTGTCTCGTTGTTGTTGGTAATCAAGCCCACTACTGTTGTGCAGTCGTGGGTGAACAGGGAGTACAGGAGGGGGCTGACCACGCACCCTTGTGGGACCCCAGTGTTGAGGGTCAGCAAAGTGTAGATGTTGTTTCCTATCTTCACCACCTGGGGGTGGCCCGTCAGAAAGTCCAGGACCCAATTGCACAGGCTGAGGTTGAGACACAGAGCCTCCAGCTTGATGATGAGCTTGGAGGGTACTATGGTTTTGAATGCTGAGCTGTAGTCAATGAACAGCATTCTTACATAGGTATTCCTTTTGTCCAGATGGGATATTCAGTGTGCAGTGTGATGGCGATTGCGTCGTCTGTGGACCTGTTGGGGCTGTATGCTAACTGAAGTGGGTCTAGGGTGGCCGGTAAGGTGGAGGTGATTTGATCCTTGAGTAGTCTCTCAAAGCACTTCATGATGACAGAAGTGAGTGCTAATGGGGCGGTATTCATTTAGTTCAGCTATCTTTGCCTTCTTGGGTACAGGAACAATGGTAGCCATCTTGAAGCATGTGATGACAACAGACTGGGATAGGGAGTGATTGAATATGTCTGTAAACACACCAGCCAGCTGGTCTGCGCATGCTTTCAGCTTTTCATTATTAATGAATTTGTAAAAATGTTGAAAAACATAATTCCACTTTGATATTATGTGCTATTGTGTGTAGGCCAGTGACAAAAAAAAAATCTAAATTTAATCAATTTTAACTTCAGGCTGTAGCAGGCTGTAGCACAACAAAATGTGGAAAAGTCAAGGGGTGTGAATACTTTTTGAAGGCACTGTATATGTACATATCTACCTCAATTACCTCGCCACAAGACATGCCACAAGAGGTCTCTTCACAGTCCCCAAGTCCAGAACAGACTATGGGAGGTGCACAGTACTACATAGAGCCATGAGTACAGGGAACTCTATTCCACATCAAGTAACTGATGGATTTTGTATTGTAGATATGTTGCAGTGGTGGAGTAGGGGCCTGAGGGCACACAGTGTGTTGTAAAATCTGTGAATGTATTGTAATGTTTTTCAAATTGTATAACTGCCCCTTAATTTTGCTGGACCCCAGGAAGAGTTTGTTAGATTACTTGTTAGATATTACTGCACTGTCGGAACTAGAAGCACAAGCATTTCTCTACACTCGCATTAACATCTGCTAACCATGTCTATGTGACAAATAACATTTGATTTGATTTGAAATATCTTAGGTCAATAAGTATTCAACCCCTTTGGAATGGCAAGCCTAAATAAGTTCAAGAGTAAAAAATGTGCTTAACAACTCACATAATAAATTGCATGGAATCACTCCGTGTGCAATAATACTGTTAAACGTGATTTTTGAATGCCTACCTTACAGTATCTCTGTGCCCCAAACCTACATTATCTGTAAGGTCCCTCAGTCGAGCAGTGAACTTCAAACACAGATTCAACCACAAACACCAGTGAGGTTTTTCAATGCCTCTCAAATAAGGGCACCTATTGGTAGATGGTTAAAAATAAAAAAGCAGACATTGAATTTCCCTTTGAGCATGGTGAAATTATTAATTACACTTTGGATGGTGTATCAATACACCCAGTCACTACAAAGTTACAGGCATTAAACATTTAGAGAGTTACTTTAAAACAGTTAGAGAGTTAATGGCTGTGATAGGAGAAAACTGAGGATGGATCAACAACATTGTAGTTACTCCACAATGCTAACCTAATTGACAGAGTAAAAATAAGGAAGCCTGTACAGAATACAAATATTCCAAAATATGCATCCTGTTTGCAAGAAGGCACTAAAGTAATATTGCCCCCGAAAAATGTGGCAAAGCAATTCACTTTTTGTCCTCAGTACAAGGTGTTATATTTTGGGCATCATGTTATGGGTATGCTTGTAATAGTTAAGGACTGGGGAGTTTTTCAGGATAAAAAATAAACATAATGGAGCTAAGCACAGGCAAAATCCTAGAGGAAAACCTGGTTTTAACATGCTTTCCACCAGACACTAAGAGATTAATTCACCTTTCAGCAGGACAATAACCAAAAACACAAGGCCAAATATACACTGGAGTTGCTTACCAAGAAGACAATGAATGTTCTTGAGTGGTCGAGTTACACATTTGACTAAAATCTGCTTGAAAATCAATGGCAAGTCCTAAAAATGGTTGTCTAGCAATGATCAGCAACCAATTTGAGCTTGAATAATTTTGAAAAGAATGATGGGCAAATGTTGCACAATCCAGGTGTTGAAAGCTGTAAGAGACTTACCCAGAAAGACTCACAGCTGTAATCGCTGCCAAAGGTGTATTTACTCAGGGGGTTGAAGACTTATCTAATCAAGATATATTAGTGTTTCATTTTTCACAAATTTCTTTACATATTGTGGATTTTTTTCAGACTTTGACATTAAAAGATTATTTTGTGTTGATCGTTGACATAAAATGACAAATCAATTGTGATCCCACTTTGTAACACAATAAAATGTGGAAAATGTAAAGTGTTGAGAATACTTTCTGAAGGAACTGTAGTTAGGGGTAAATTGATTAGGTAACAGGATAGATAATAAACAGTAGCAGCAGCGTATGTGAGTCAAAAGAGTTAGTGCAAAGAGGGTCAATGCAGATAGTTTGGGTAGCTAATTGGTTAACTATTTAGTAGTCTCATGGCTTGGGGGTAGAAGCTGTTCAGGGTCCTGTTGGTTCCAGACTTGATGCATCGGTACCGCTTGCCATGCGGTAGCAGAGAGAATAGTCTGTGAAAATGTATCAACCCCTGCAAAAATGTCAATTAATTATATTCCACATAATAATTCACATTTCCTTTTGCAGCAGGGTTATTTTCCTGCTGTAGCAAACTGGCTCAAATTATAATCCTACATCTGTAGCTAGCCAGCTCACATAATTACCAGAACATTACCAGCCCTCTCCTTTCCTCCTTTCGGTAAATCTGACCATGACTCCATTTTGCTCCTCCCCGCCAACAAACAAAAACTGAAGAGGTAAGTTCTGGTGGTCAAGTCTGTTTTGATCACGAGGACTGGAATATGTTCTGGGTCACCTCTGGGGCTAACATCAATGAATACACCGACTCAGTCACCAAATTATTAAAAAAATGCATAGATGATGTGATACCGATGGTGTCTTTCAAGACTTACAAGAATCAACAACCGTGGATTGATGGCAGCCTTGTCGGGAATTGAAGGAGAGAGATTGTGACTGGGGACAATTGTATGGTTAAACAGTACAAATACGACCTTCGCAGATGGATCAAGATGCCGAATTACATGACAGGGTCTTTTAGGGATCACGGATAACAAAAGAAAGCCAGTCACTTCGCGGACACCAACGCTGCTCTACTGGACGAGCTAAACACATTTTTCTCTCGCTTCGAGCATAACTACTCTGAGCTACGGTCTCCACGGAGGACGTATGTAAGTTGTTCAAACAAGACGGCATCCCTAGCCGCGCTCTCAGAGCATGTGCAGACCAGCTAGCTGTTGTGTTTTCAGACATTTTCAATCTCTCTCTAGCTCAGGCAGTTACTCCCACCTGCTTCATCCCCGTGCCCAAGAAAGGGAAAGTAACTGAACTGAATGACTGCCAACCTATAGCTCTCACTTCCGTCATCATGAAGTGCTTTGATAGGCTAGTCAAAGAACACATCACCTCCTCCCTCCCCAACACAGTCAACCCTTTCCAATTCGCCTACCGCCCCGACAGATCCACAGATGATGCAATCGCTATTACACTGCACACTGCCATCACACACCTGGACAAAAGGAATGCATATGTGAGGATGCTATTCATTGACTACAACTCAGCCTTCAATACCATAGTGCCCTCCAAGCTCACCACAAAGCTCAGGGCCCTGGGACTAAACTCCTCCTGCAACTGGGTCCTGGACTTCCTGACAGGCTACCACCAGGTGGTGAAGGTAGGCAACATTACCTCCTACACACTAATCCTCAACACGGGGGCAATCCAAGGGTGCATCCTCCAGCCCCTCCTGTACTCCCTGTATACCTATGACTGCGTGGCCTGTCACAGGTCCAACTCCATCATCAAGTTCGCTGCTGACATGACAGTAGTAGGCCTGATTACCAACAATGATGAGATGGCCTACTGGGAGGAGGTAGGCACTCTGATGGATTGGTGCCAGGTTAACAACCTCTCCCTCAACATCAGCAAAACAAAGGAGCTGATTGTGAACTTCAGGAGGAACCAGGCTGGACACGCCCCCATCCTCATCAATGGGTCCACCATGGAGATTGTCAAAAATGTTAAGTTCCTCGGTGTACACCTCTCTCAGGAGCTGAAACAGTCAAACCACATGGACACCATGGTGAGGAAGCCACGACAGCGTCTCTACAAACTCAAGAGGCCGAAAAAATTCAGCCTGTCCCCGAGGGCTGTCACAGTGTTCTACAGGAGCGCCATCGGGGGCATACTGACCAGCACTGCAGACCGCAAGGCGCTACAGAGTGTGGTACGGTCAGCCGAATGCACCATTGGGTGCACACTGCCTGCCCTCCAGGACACCTACGCAGGAAGGCCAAGAAGATCATCAGGGACCCCAGTTCAAATGCATGGTAAACTGATATCAGGTGAGACATTGTGGTAATCTATCTATTATCACCCTAGTGATAAGAATCATCTTTGCACAGATTTCCAGTTTCACCTAAGATATAATGTATGTTACGTAGTACTTTGCATAAATAATGCTTGGCATGTGATTCTTTGAAATCACTTCAGACATACTGTAGTTTTACTTAGCAACATTAATGCATGCTACGTCATTACACCCCTTCAGGGTTGTCTTTCATAGCATGATACAATAACACAATACGTCATACTCTTCCTGTCTGATACTGACATATTCCCTGACTTAAAAGCATCAACCATTTCTTGGGGGACTTTCAGTGTCTACCATCTATCCAGTGTCTACCATCCATCCATCCATCCATCCATCCATCCATCCATCCATCCATCCATCCATCCATCCATCCATCCATCCATCCATCCATCCATCCATCCATCCATTAATCCACCCCATCAATCCAATCCAGTATTTAGTTATCTATAAATACTACAGTATACAACAGTAAATACTACCGTTTTCACTGTAGTATTTTTGAGGACTTTATTCACTACAGTGAATGCCATAGTATTTCTACCATAGTATACTGTAGTATATTTTCATGTGGGAAGGGTTTGTGACTAGGAACGTTTTCATCCTAAGAACTGTTTTTGTAAGAAAGGGTTACGTGATGATTATTTGGAAGGCAAGATGGATTCTTTGGAAGGCAAGAAGGGTTTTTCAACGTATTTATTTGAGTCAATACAAGTTAGAATAACCTTTGGCAATGATTACAGCTGTGAGTCTTTCTGGGTAAGTCTCTAAGATCTTTGCACACCTGGATTGTACAATATTGCACATTCATCTTTAAAAAATTATTCTAGCTCTGTCAACGTGGTTGTTGAGCATTGCTAAACAGCCATGTTCAAGTCTTACCATATATTTTCAAACCGATTTAAGTCAAAACTGTAACTAGGCCACTCAGGAACATTCAACGTAATCTTGGTTAGCAACTCCATTGTATATTTGGCCTTGTGTTTTAGATTATTGTCCTGCTTAAAGGTGAATTAATCTCCCAGTGCCTGTTGGAAAGCAGACTGAACTAGGTTTTCCTGTAGGATTGTGCCTGTGCCTGTGCCTTAGCTTTATTCTGTTTCTTTTTATATAAAAAAAACTCCCTAGTCCTTGCCGATCACAGGCATACCCATAATATGATGCAGCCACCACCATGCTTGAAAATATGGATAGTGGTACTCAGTGACGTGTTGTGTTGGATTTGCTCCAAACATAACACTTTGTATTCAGTACATAAAGTGTATTTCTCTGCCATATTTGGTTTTGTTGCAGTTATACTTCAGTGCCTTATTGCAAACAGAATGCATGTTTTCCCCAAAAAATGATTCTGTAAATACGCTTCCTTCTTTTCACGCTGTTATTTAGGTTAGTGTTGTGGAGTAACTACAATGATGTTGATCCATCCTCAGATTTCTCCTACCAAAGCCATTAAACTCTATAACTGTTTTAAAGTCATTATTGGCCTCATAGTGAAATCCCTGACCGAATGCCTTCCTCTCCGGCAACTGAGTTAGGAAGGATGTCAGGATCATTGTAGTGACTGTGTATATTGATACACGATCCAAAGTGTAAGTAATAACTTCACCATGCTCAAAGGGATATTCAATGACTGCTACCAATAGGTGCCCTTCTTTGCGAGGCATTGGAAAACCTCACTGGTCTTTGTGGTTGAATCTGTGTTTGAAATTCACTGCTTGAATGAAGGACTTTACAGATAATCGTATGTGTGGGGTACAAAGATTAGGTACTCATTCAAAAATCGTGTTCAACACTATTATTGCACACAGTGAGTCCATGCAACTTATTATGTGACTTGTTAAGCACATTTTTACTCCTGAATTGATTGAAGGCTTGCCACAACAAAGGGGTTGAATACTTATTGACACAAGACATTTCAGCTTTTTATTTTTTATTAATTTGTAAAAAAAATCTAAACACATAATTCCACTTTGACATTGTGGGGTATTGTGTGTAGGCCAGTGACACAGAATCACAAAATGTGGAAAAAGTCTAGGGGTGTGAATACTTTCGGAAGGCACTGTATATATTTATGGAGACAAGCAGAAGAACCCTTTTTGGTTCTACTTAGCACCTGTTTTCTATGAGTGTATGCCGCAGGCTAATTTGGGGATTTTATTATTTCATCACTGTGGTTAATGCACGTCCTAAGGTAAACAACTAAACTGATATTATATACTAAATACAGTTTTATTCTTTGTTGTATGACCATCATTTTCCAGATATTTATGTCTTAAAGTGAACCGGTATTTGAATGGAGTACTACAATGGCAGCCCACAGGTGGAAAATTAGGGACCCTGAATAAAAACATGTTTTAAAACATAATTTGATAGCGAAGGACATATTCAACCCAACGAAGCAACTCCTCCGCCTGCTCGGGTCAGTTTTCATGGTTGAGACTACGTTTCTACTATTGCCTCTCTCTGCTTTCTGAGCACCTGCGCTTGCTAGCCCGCCCTCCTGCAAACATACTGCCTACTGAGACCCCCCCCCCCCCTTTTCTGCACTGTAGAGAACAGGTTTCCAGCACTTGCCAGAGCTGCTCGCAATGGACAGCGCTGTGAAGATGCAATGATCTCTTTCACGGCACGACCACTTGAATGAAATCACTGCTGACAAGCGGTCTTAACACAGAACCGAGAGAACGAGAAGGAGAGTGAGAGAGCAAGAGGGAAAGCGAGAGAGAAGGAGAGCTCTGTGGACTATCTTTGACACAAAGAAACAGGGTTTTGAACCTGCAAACCAAGGAGCTTCTGTCACATCTCTAGTTGCTCTACATCTAAAATAGCCAAGATGGAAGAAGATTTGGATGAGGGTCAGACTCAGAAAGGTAAGGAAAGAGAAAGAGTATTTTTTACATTTAAGTGGATGGATTGAGATTCCCTTTGAGTAAAATCTTCCCCTAATTTCTGTCTGTCAGAGGACTATTTATTCAGAAAGGATTGGGTAAATAGTTGGTTAATACTCTGGGTATAAAAGAGCATCTGTTTTGGTTGTTCCTTTGTCCACTGAGTGTCTGCTTGACTGAAGTGTGTTTGTGTGTGTGTGTTGTCTGCTGTCGAGACAGTCAGAGAGTGGTGTGAACTGCTTCTATGAGCGTTGACTGTGAAAGCACAGGGACAATTGTCTTTGTTCACAGGCGTCTCGGTAAGGCTCTCGCATGCCTGTCGAGATGGCTCAGGGGAACATTGAAGGCAAGAGACCTCGAGCCAGCTATCCAGACTATCCACATGTCCAGCTATTGTATTTAAATCAAAGCTCTTTTATTATTTTAACAAACTCCCCCCCCCCAAAAAAAAAAAAAAAAATCTGTATTTCATGCATGTCAGAATTTCTCTCTTGTTCATGTGCATGCAGGGTATGTTGTTTGCTTTGTGCAGAGGGGTTGCTATTTATAATGCAAACCCACCCCCTCCCACCAAACCAGTGTTTAAGTGTATGCTTGAGGGGTAAATAGCTGTGTACTGTATAAATACATTTATGTTTACCAGGCGCTGGCATTAGTTTGAATTTGCATTCCTCCATATTAATAAAATTGCTCACTGTATGAAAAAAGGATGCTATCATTCTCTGAGGTGTGTCTCCCCCCTTCACTCCTCCTTCCTTCCTTCCTTTTTTCCCTCCATCCCAAGTTCTGTGCACGTGACAGGGCTTCATACGTCTGTGCTTCTTTTCTTCCCTCCTCCCCGTCCCTCCCACCCTCCTTCTTCTCATCCCTGAAAACCAGTGAGCGCTTCACAGGCATGAGTGAGAGCTGAAACCGTTACCATGGCACTGGCCAAGTCTAGTCATTATCCCTGCAGCTACTCTCTGCTCTCTGTTCCGTTCCTGCAGATGACATTTTGGTACCCTGGCCAATCAGTTTACTCAGTGTCTGTGTGCACGTGAGTGTGTTTGTGTGTGTGAGTGTCATGGATGCTAGTTTACCTAGAAATACTTATTGCAAAGTGGCATACCTTTATTGTCTGGTAAGGTGTTAATACCATTAGCGGCTGCAATATGACATTGGCTCAGGAATTCTATTTTCACAGTATGGTTCATGCCTCTATAAGACTATAATGTCTCCAATCTGTGGGATGACTACCGGAAACTTCCTGATAGCAGTGTTGATTAAATACCGATCAGTCACCGTTACTAGGTGGGCACTCTATGTGAATTCTATATCCTTCAATCCAAATCTGTCACATCATACAGTTGGCACTCTCCCTCAATGTTCATCCATCTGAAAGAGACTAGCACCCAGGCTTTACATGCATGTCTGTAGTACACCACGTCCATTCATTTGGCTGAAGAAACCAGCCATAATTACTTAGCCAATCAAGCTTTCCACTACTGGTTCTGCGGCCCCACTGGCCCAAATGTGGCTAACTGGCACATATCTTCTCCATCAAATCTGGAAAGTTATACATAAAACACGGCACTAAAGCAGTTTGGCTGAGTGCTGCTCCACATTAACGTTCTTCTTTATTGCTTCCTCACTGAATCAACACACTGACTGATGAACTTCAGTAACCTGGTCCCAGACCTTTTTGTGCTGTATATCCAATGCCTATGGCCTTACGTCATGCTAAACCATGACAATGATCATAGGAGTTGGATACGGCACAAACAGGTCCAGGACCAGGTGTAACCGGTGTGAAATGCCTAGCTAGTTAGCGGTATGTGCTAGTGGTGTTCAACCGGTGATGTCACTCGCTCTGAGACCTTGAAGAAGTTGTTGCCCTTGCTCTGCAAGGGCCGTGGCTTTTGTGGAGCGATACGTAACAGAGCTTCGTGGGTGGCGGTTGTTGATGTGTTCAGAGGGGCCCTGGTTCGAGCCCAGCTTCGGCTAAAGAGAGGGACGGAAGCAACACTGTTACACATGCTAGAACTTCATCTAGGAACACTTAGCTAGATGTCTAGTGCTTGAAACAAGATGATTTGATGCTCCTGTTTGCAATTATGAGGTCCGAAAGCATGAATAATGTAAGTGCCAACGTAATAGGCTGGCCTACATGCTGCTACAGTATAGTATATGCAGTGTGTCTTGCCCACTAGAAAATAATGGAATTTTGGTTCTCGTATAATATTTGCAGTTTGGTTCCACCTTGTAAACCTAACCCCCCCCCAAACAGAAAAAGCATCCCCCCCCCCCCAAACAGAAAAAGCAACAACCTCAAACAAACAGAAAATTGCTCCAAAACTGTCATGACATTTCAAGTACTGACACAAGGAAAATACATTTGACTATACACAGCTAGAGTAGCCATATTGAGGGGGACTTGGGTATGGTCTCACAGTATTATCCTCACAGTGTTTTATGTTGTACTTTTTTTTAATAACAGTAATAATCCACAGTGCAGCCATAAATAAACCTATTATTTGGCAAGCACCAAAACAACAATGAGTTATAACTATTTAATTAAAACCTGTTAGGGCTAGGGGGCAGTATTGACACGGCTGGATAAAAAACATACCCGATTTAATCTGGTTACCACTCCTACCCAGTAACTAGAATATGCATATACTTATTACATATGGATAGAAAACACCCTAAAGTTTCTAAAACTGTTTGAATGGTGTCTGTGAGTATAACAGAACTCAAATGGCAGGTCAAAACCTGAGAGATTCCTTTACAGGAAGTGGCCTGTCTGACCATTTCTTGAACTTCTTTTCCATCTCTATCTTTTACTAAGGATCTCTGCTCTAACGTGACACTTCCCACGTCGTCCATAGGCGCTCAGAGCCCGGGAAAAAACAGAATGTCGTCATTCCAGCCCCAGGCTGAAACACATTATCGCCTTTCTCAAGTGGCCGATCAAGGGACTCTGGGCTTATGCGCATGACCCGACCGCCCCCGCCTTTGTGATTTTTTCCTCTGTTTGCCGAAAAGGAGATTCCCTGTCGGAATATTATCGCTTTTCTACGAGAAAAATGGCGTAAAAATTGATTTTAAACAGCGGTTGACATGCTTCGAAGTACGGTAATGGAATATTTAGAATTTTATTGTCACGAATTGCCCCAATGCGCGCGACACTTCTTTACCATTTCGGATAGTGTCTGGAACGCACGAACAAAACGCCGCTATTCGGATATAACGATGGATTATTTTGGACCAAACCAACATTTGTTATTGAAGTAAACGTCCTGGGAGTGCATTCTGACGAAGACAACAAAAGGTAATCAAACTTTTATAATAGTAAATATGATTATGGTGAGTGCTAAACTTGCCGGGTGTCTAAATAGCGAGCCCGTGATGCCTGGGCTATGTACTTAGAATATTGCAAAATGTGCTTTCACCAAAAAGCTATTTTAAAATCGGACATATCGAGTGCATAGAGGAGTAATGTATCTATAATTCTTAAAATAATTGTTATGCTTTTTGTGAACGTTTATCGTGAGTAATTTAGTGAAATGTTAGCGAATTCCCCGGAAGTTTGCGGGGGGTATGCTAGTTCTGAACGTCACATGCTAATGTAAAAAGCTGGTTTTTGATATAAATATGAACTTGATTGAACAAAACATGCATGTATTGTATAACATAATGTCCTAGGGTTGTCATCTGATGAAGATCATCAAAGGTGAGTGCTGCATTTAGCTGTCTTCTGGGTTTTGGTGACATTATATGCTGGCTTGAAAAATGGGTGTCTGATTATTTCTGGCTTGGTACTCTGCTGACATAATCTAATGTTTTTCTTTCGTTGTAAAGCCTTTTTGAAATCGGACAGTGTGGTTAGATTAACGAGAGTCTTGTCTTTAAATAGCTGTAAAATAGTCATATGTTTGAGAAATTGAAGTAATAGGATTTTTAAGATTTTGAAAATCGCGCCACAGGCTGCAAGTGGCTGTTACGTAGGTGGGACGCCAGCGTCCCACCTAGCCCATAGAGGATAATAATGATTAATACACTACATATTATCTAATAATGATCTATAAACTACCTATAAAACTACAACCCCTTATAAAGGGAAGATTGGGCCTTATTCTTATATTACGAGTTCTAAGTCTTGGATGAGACAATTATTCACATGACCACTGCAAATTGTACTAAGTTGGTACTACATGAAAATAACAGCATGGTCACCTTGCTGTTATGAAAGACTGGCTTAAGAGCACATGACAGCGGAGATTTAAAACCCTCCTGGGAGGAAGGACAATTAATGACTTGGAGTCCCTGCCTTGAGGGCCTCTCAAATGGCTTTATGATGCCTACATTTAATGTTCAATGTTTTTTTGTGTTTTCTTAGATGACAAATTAATTTCCGTTTTACATTCTTTGGAGTTGTGGAGATTATTTTACATTGTTGAAAACAATGAATGGGAACACTGCTACTGTAGCGTTGATTTTAGTCTGAACTGAAGTCGTTGATCTTTCACTAGTCATGCCACCTAGCTTTTACCATGCTTTTTTCCCCCACTTATATATACAGTGTTGTTATGTGCTCTGTGCTGTAACCAGAAATCTGAGCAAACTCTCAGGAAGAAGCGTCATTAAACAGTTATGCTTTTATTTCAAATCAAATCAAATCAAATGTATTTTTATATAGCCCTTCGTACATCAGCTGATATTCTCAAAGTGCTGTACAGAAACCCAGCCTAAAACCCCAAACAGCAAGCAGTAGTCTATGTGACCTTACCTATCATTTTGGGGTGTCTGGTCACAATCTGACCCCCCACCTCAGAGAACCCTGAGTCCATGATGTATTTAAGAGAACAATCACTTGTAAGTGCACTTTCTCTGGGGTCATTCCTCCATCAACTGTCACCTTCTATGAGGTCACCTGTTATATGTGAACCAGAGCTCTATAGGTCATCTGTAGCCCTTTCCTGGCATTAGGGGCACCATGGACTAGCCAGGGGGCTAACATGAGAGAAGAGCAAATGTAATGCACCTACTGTACGTAACATGACATCTAATGGTTTTCAGACACAACGTAACTGTACATGCATTGTAAAAGGGCGTATTTTATACCTCTCAGTACTGCTTTGTAAATCCTCAAAATAACAATAAACACCCACAAATAGTTTGAATCACATACTTTTTTTTTTACCATTAACAAAGGGTTACAAGGTCTATTTTAAGGGACTTTCAATTGTCATGTGACAGGAATTGATCATCTTAGTGTTGATCTTCTGTTATATTGCTACTGATATTACAGATCTAGTTTAGCTTTCTAATGGAAGAGGGGTACTTCTTAATAATAATGTCAATTACAGAGTTATAGATTGGGCCTTACAATTATTTTAGGGTTCAAGAAACTGATAAAATATTGGAAAATATTGTATTATGGGATCTCTATGGTCCTCCTCCTCAGACTGCAAATCTCAGATTGTGAGTCAGATGCACAAGCTGCTCTCTTCATCTGTTAGCCAAATGTAGCGCTTCATGCCGCGTGCCACAAGTCACCAACAACAACAGCGGACAATCCTAATTCCCCAAAATAAAATGGCTTAATCAAAACGAATGTGTTATGTCAAAACATTAAATGAAGTCATAATCATCTGTCCTAGCTTGATACCGAGGAATCAATTCCACTTTAGGTAGCAATTATAATGACATACTGCTGTGACCGCTCCAGCTCTGAATGAAAGGAAAAATGTAGTAAGGCCCACCTGTTAAGACTACCTGAGCCAAGGGAAGGAATTAGTTCTCCTTCTGTTCAACTCGGTTGATCAAGTTTTATTGCCAATGTGTGATAATGTGCTCAGGAGTCAAGGCTCAATAGAGGGAAAATTCCACGGCAAATAGAAATTCTTGGAACCTATCAGATCTGTCCTAAAACATTAATTGAAGTAGAAAAGCTATATCATTCAGGTATTGTATTGCTGTAGTATATTACATTTAAACTAATGAAATGTGTAATCTGGAACCATTATCACACATCATATGCTCTATTGTCCCCTATAAACTGGACATTTGTGTTATAATGCAGCATTGCACATTTTGAGGCCCTCTATCATGGGCTGTGATATTTCATGCTTTGATACATGGTTTTCCCTCTCCCAAAATCTTGAACTGATTATCCATGGAGTTAATCTTCTCACACAGTGAATTCTGGCTTTCTCCACTGACAGCTGACCTGCTCTTCCACTTCCATTGTTTTGGACTCCAGCTGCATCCTTCCATCCTATGGTGGTCAAGGGAATTCCAGCAATTGTTCCCAAATGTTCCCCAAAATGTTGTCAGTTATTAGGTGAGAGTGGGGTTAGGAGTCATCTTTTACATTCAGCATCACTCCGCCAAGGGAAATATGATACACTATCTAACAAAGATATCTACATACAGCACCAGTCAAAAGTTTGGACACACCTACTCATTCAAGGGTTTTTCTTTATATTTACTATTTTCTACATTGTAGAATAATGAAATAGCACATATGGAATCATTAAGTAACCAAAAAATGGTTAAACAAATCAGAATATATTTTATATTTGAGATTCTTGAAAGTAGCCACCCTTTGCCTTGATGACAGCTTTGCACACTCTTGGCATTCTCTCAACCAGCTTCACCTGGAATGGTTTTCGAACAGTCTTGAATGAGTTCCCACATATGTTGAGCACTTCTGAGGCTGGTAACTCTAATGAACTTATCCTCTGCAACAGAGGTACTCTGGGTCATCCCTTCCTGTTGCCATCCTCATGAGAGCCAGTTTCATCATACCGCTTGATGGTTTTGTGGCTGCACTTGACTGACCTTTGTGTCTTAAAGTAATGATGGACTGTCGTTTCTCTTTGGTTATTTGAGATGTTCTTGCCATAATATGGACTTATTTGCTGTTTTACCAAATAGGGCTATCTTGTGTATACAACCTCGACCTTGTCACAACACAACTGATTGGTTTAAACACATTAAGAAGGAAATCATTTCCACAAATTACCTTTTAACAAGGCACACCTGTTAATTGAAATGCATTCGAGGTGACTACCTCATGAAGCTGGTTGAGAGAATGCCAAGAGTGTGCAAAGCTGTCATCAAGGCAAAGGTTGGCTACTTTGAAGAATCTTCTATTTTGACTTGTATAAATCCTCTTGAGCATCTGATCCCGTTAGCGGGATCAAAATCCAGCGAAAAATCATATCGCCAATTAGCATTAAAAAAATATCATAATTTTTTAAAAAAATAAAAAATATATATTTTTTTTTTTTATAGATACACCTCTCTTGAATCGACCCACGTCGTCCGATTTCAAAAAGGTTTTACAGGAAAAGCAAATCATTAGATTATATTAGATGAGTCCATCGTAAAAAGCAGCTTCATAGCCATTTTCCGACCAACCACTTGCATCACATATAATCAATAAACAGCTAAATGTAGCACTAACCTTTTACAAACTTCATCAGATGGCACCCCTAGGACATCATGTTATACAATGCATGCATTCTTTTGTTCAATAAAGGTCATATTTATATATAAAAACAGCATTTTACATCTCTGTCTGACGTTGACTACCTAATTTCCCCTCAAAAGCGTCCCGGTAAACAATGCTACGTTTCAATAAATTGCTATACTATAACGATTTTTTAAATGTATATTGTCAATCTAACATTTATAGATGAATATCTCTTGAGAACACCCGTCATACCAGATTTTAAATTAACTTTACTGGGTAATCACACTTTGCGATAAAAGGAGATGCGATACTCAGAAAATGAGCTAATATACAGTGCTCGGCGCCATCTTGGACGCAACAGCATGAACCATCTCATCTTCTATAATATTGTCAATAATCGCCTACCTTTAGTTGTCTTCATCAGAAAGCATCCCAGGTCCACAACAGATGTATTTTCGGTCAAAAAGTCCATACTTCACGTTCCATTAGCCTGATGTTGGTAGCGCGTCCTATGGCTCTCTCCAAGCGCAGCTCTGAAGTTCATAATGAAAGCAATCCTCGCGCATGTAGGTTCGTTCAAACATGTCAAACGTTGTATAAAATAAATCTTCAGGGCCTCTAACACCAAGAGAGCCAATAAGATTCGAGGGGGATGATGTCATGGCCTTTAAAACCGTTTCCAAAGGTGGGGGCAGACATGGCCGCCGGCGTCATAATGGTGATGGCCCATCCCCTGTGACCAATTTCAAACTCGTGTCATTCACTGAGTTTTGACTCTATAAGGCTCAAACCACTGTGAAAGGACTGGCGACATCTAGTGGAAGCAATAGGAAGTGCTCACTGAACCATGGTTAACGGTGTGATTAATAAGGAAAGATGAGAAGTCAAGTCCACAATTCAGAATTCCACTTCTTGTTTCAATCGGTCTCGGGGTTTTGACTGCCATTTGAGTTCTGTTATACTCACAGACACCATTCAAACAGTTTTAGAAACTTTAGAGTGTTTTCTATCCATATATAATAAGTATATGCATGCCCTATCTTCTGAGTTTGATTAGTAGGCCGTTGAAAATGGGAACGATTTTTTTTCAAAATGCGCTGTGGCGCCCCCTATCCTAGGGTATCCTCAAGAGGATAACAATTTTTTGGTTACTACATGATTAAATGTGTATTATTTCATAGTTTTGATGTCTTCACTATTGTTCTACAATGTAAAAATAGTCAAAATAAAGAAAAACCCTTGAATGAATAGGTGTGTCCAAACTTTTGACTGGTCCTATATATTTCAGAATGTTATGTAAACACAATTCGACACAATCACTTTTTGTCTTTCAATCATTTTAAGCATTTTAATCTTTTCAACACAGGTTTAACACCTAACAAACACTTTGTACTTTTTGTTTACAATTTTAACATATGCCACTTACACCAAGGCAAACATTTTGACTATTAGCCCACACAGCGACAAGAATGCACTTTCATGTTAGGTTTAGGATCTCATACTGAAGCTTTTAGAGATCTTTAAATTATCTACTTTGGTTTAGATACAAGCAGCATGAAACCTCTAACCCAATAAATGTATTTGACTTGGTTAAAATCAGTTTTTCAGACCTAACTTGCTTACCACTTTTCTATGTGGTTTCTTTCTTCACAGACTCCATGAAATGATTACTTCTTGACTGATATTTGGCCAAATTATACACTGCTCAAAAAAATAAAGGGAACACTTAAACAACACAATGTAACTCCAAGTCAGTCACACTTCTGTGAAATCAAACTGTCCACTTAGGAAGCAACACTGATTGACAATAAATTTCACATGCTGTTGTGCAAATGGAATAGACAACAGGTGGAAATTATAGGCAATTAGCAAGACACCCCCAATAAAGGAGTGGTTCTGCAGGTGGGGACCACAGACCACTTTTCAGTTCCTATGCTCCTGGCTGATGTTTTGGTCACTTTTGAATGCTGGCGGCGCTTTCACTCTAGTGGTAGCATGAGATGGAGTCTACAACCCACACAAGTGGCTCAGGCAGTGCAGCTCATCCAGGATGGCACATCAATGCGAGCTGTGGCAAGAAGGTTTGCTGTGTCTGTCAGCGTAGTGTCCAGAGCATGGAGGCGCTACCAGGAGACAGGCCAGTACACCAGGAGACGTGGAGGAGGCCGTAGGAGGGCAACAACCCAGCATCAGGACCGCTACCTCCGCCTTTGTGCAAGGAGGAGCAGGAGAAGCACTGCCAGAGCCCTGCAAAATGACCTCCAGCAGGCCACAAATGTGCATGTGTCTGCTCAAACAGTCAGAAACCGACTCCATGAGGGTGGTATGAGGGTCCGAAGTCCACAGGTGGGGGTTGGGCTTACAGCCCAACACCGTGCAGGACGTTTGGCATTTGCCAGAGAACACCAAGATTGGCAAATTCGCCACTGGTGCCCTGTGCTCTTCACAGATGAAAGCAAGTTCACACTGAGCACGTGACAGACGTGACAGAGTCTGGAGACGCCGTGGAGAACGTTCTGCTGCCTGCAACATCCTCCAGCATGACCGGTTTGGCGGTGGGTCAGTCATAGTGTGGGGTGGCATTTCTTTGGGGGGCCGCACAGCCCTCCATGTGCTCGCCAGTGGTAGCCTGACTGCCATTAGGTACCGAGATGAGATCCTCAGACCCCTTGTGAGACCATATGCTGGTGCGGTTGGCCCTGGGTTCCTCCTAATGCAAGACAATGCTAGACCTCATGTGGCTGGAGTGTGTCAGCAGTTCCTGCAAGAGGAAGGCATTGATGCTATGGACTGGCCCACCCGTTCCCCAGACCTGAATCCAATTGAGCACATCTGGGACATCATGTCTCGCTCCATCCACCAACGCCACGTTGCAC
This sequence comes from Salmo salar, assembly GCF_965601325.2. Classification (NCBI taxonomy): domain Eukaryota; kingdom Metazoa; phylum Chordata; class Actinopteri; order Salmoniformes; family Salmonidae; genus Salmo; species Salmo salar. The sequence goes on from NC_138299.1 coordinate 66,808,175, forward strand.
TTCAGACTGTCCAGGAGTTGGCAGATGCTTTAGTCCAGGTCTGGGAGGTGATCCCTCAGGAGACCATCCGCCACCTCATCAGGAGCATGCCCAGGCGTTGTAGGGAGGTCATACAGGCACGTGGAGGCCACACACACTACTGAGCCTCATTTTGACTTGTTTTAAGGACATTACATCAAAGTTGGATCAGCCTGTAGTGTGGTTTTCCACTTTAATTTTGAGTGTGACTTCAAATCCCGACCTCCATGGGTTGATAAATTGGATTTCCATTGATTATTTTTGTGTGATTTTGTTGTCAGCACATTCAACTATGTAAAGAAAAAAGTATTTAATAAGATTATTTCTTTCATTCAGATCTAGGATGTGTTGTTTAAGTGTTCCCTTTATTTTTTGGAGCAGTATATATTTTGTATATTGTTTCCTATAAAGGGTCCTCAACTGACCCCTATGGCTCAACTTACCCCACTCTCCCCTAGTGGCCAACGTCTGAGGGTTTTCTCATTGTTCTCACAATAATGTCCAGCAGGTGCACAAAAAACACGACAACATATTTCAATAACTTTTCGGTCGGGAATGTCTTATCTTTTATCGAAAGTTATATGATTTTATATGATGTGATCATATTAACAGAAATATGAATTGAGCATCTAAAAACTTAATTTTAATGGTAAATCTTATAATTTTGGACTGAACTTAAAATCACACATTGGAGACAACTGCACGAAACCTGCTTGCATGGTTAAATATTTCACCACCATTACAGAAGCATGTACATCGGTTGGGGGCTTGATTAATTCAGTCCCTTTCAAAACCAATGTTTGGGCTTTCAGACCTGACCTGGGCCTGTACTGTACTTCACCCCAGAGGGTTATCTGTGTAATGAGTCTCATTCACCCACTGTCCTAGGGAATTTGTTGACACACAGTAACTGGGTCACAGCTCTGAAGTACCCTGTCTATTCTCAGATTTTGCACCGTGGTTGACATGGCAACCATACTGGTTGATTAAACTTGTGCAGAGTAATAAGGGGCGTGGAGAGCTCTGAAAACCTGCTTGCTCCAGGCAGGGGAAGAGGCCGAACGAACGGTATAGGGAAAGCGAGCGTCAGCATCAAGACACGTACTCTTCCGACATTCACAGACTAAAACATCCAACCATACCCCCCCACTGCTTAGCGTAAGTCTCCAGGCTTCCAGATCTAGTGAAAAATAAATGTGCAAATGTACTTTATGTACACCACAAGCCACTCCAACCGCACTCATTTGCTTTCTCTCATGTATTCTCTTTCCTTCTCTCTCAAGATCTCCCTCTGTCTCCCCCCTCACCTCTTCATCATCAAACTTTCCATCATCAATGTTTTATGAGAGGTGACTATTATATGATGGCAACCTCAGCCATTTATATGAGTCATGGGTTGCTGAGGTTTGTGCATGTGTGCACGTTTGTGTGCTTATGTGCATTTGTGTGTGTGTGTCTGTGTACCCCTTTTGCCTGTCGGACATGATGCAGACAGATGGGAGAGAGGTGGGAATGGGGAGGGGGCATGGGAGGGGGGTGTCCTTTCTCTTTGTATTAGAGAGAGACGCCTTCTGTTGATTGGACTGGAGAGACAGGTCACGACCAAATTACAGGCTTACACTTTTGAAGAGGGGCTTTTTGTGCGGGGGACAATTGATCCTTCTCTAAGCCCGCCCCCCTTGGTTACTGTTGCAACATCAGACAACATTTCTCTCTGAAACACAATTCCTCATTAAAACTACTAGAGAAAACCCCTCTTCAATGATCTCAAATTGTGGTTGTATTACACAGTGAAATTAAACACGGACTACCCCTTGCTAATCAGAAGATTCTTGGGTATGTTGTGGTGGACTGTTATTACAATTGCACTGTAAGCATACAGTCAAAGCTATTAACCACTTTGGAGCTAATTTGCTCTCAAATCGTATCCTGATGTTGACAGCAGATGAGAGTTGTATTCATAATATAAACTCAGCAAAACAAGAAACGTCCCTTTTTCAGGACCCTGTCGTTCAAGGATAATTTGTAAAAATCTAAATAATTTCACAGATATTCATTTGTAAAGGGTTTAAACACAGTTTCCCATTCTTGTTCAATGAACCATGAACAATAAATGAACATGCACCTGTGGAAAGGTCGTTAAGACACTAACAGCTTACAGACGGTAGTCAATTAAGGTCACAGTTATGAAAACTTAGGACACTAAAGAGGCCTTTCTTTTGAATCTGAAAAACACCAAAAGAAAGATGCCCAGTGTCTCATCTGACCTGTTCACTGGACGTGCTACCTGTCCCAGACCTGTTGTCCCAGACCTGCTGGAACCCTGACCTATTCACCGGACGTGCTACCTGTCCCAGACCTGCTGTTTTCAACTCTCTAGAGACAGCAGGAGCGGTAGAGATACTCTCAAAGATCGGCTATGAAAAAGCCAACTGACACTTACTCTTGTGTTATTGACTTGTTGCACCCTCGACAACTACTATGATTATTATTATTTGACAATGCTGGTCATTTATGAACATTTGAACATCTAGGCCATGTGCTGTTATAATCTCCACCCGGCACAGCCAGAAGAGGACTGGCCACCCCTCATAGCCTGGTTCCTCTCTAGGTTTCTTCCTAGGTTTTTGCCTTTCTAGGGAGTTTTTCCTAGCCACCGTGCTTCTACACCTGCATTGCTTGCTGTTTGGGGTTTTAGGCTGGGTTTCTGTACAGCACTTTGAGATATCAACTGATGTAAGAAGGGCTATATAAATACATTTGATTTGATTTGATTTGAATGTGCCTTAGGCATGCTGCAAGGAGGCATGAGGACTGCAGATGTGGCCAGGGAAATAAATTGCAATGTTCGTACTGTGAGACGCCTAAGACAGCGCTACAGGGAGACAGGTCCGACAGCTTATCGTCCTCGTAGTGGCAGACCACGTGTAACAACACCTGCACAGGATCGGTACATCCGAACATCACACCTGTGGGACAGGTACAGGATGGCAACAACAACTGCCCGAGTTACACCAGGAACACACAATCCCTCCATCAGTGCTCAGACTGTCCACAATAGGCTGAGAGAGGCTGGACTGAGGGCTTGTAGGTCTGTTGTAAGGCAGTTCCTCACCAGACATCACCGGCAACAACGTCGCCTATGGGCACAAACCCACCGTCGCTGGACCAGACAGGACTGGCAAAAAGTGCTCTTCACTGACGAGTCACGGTTTTGTCTCACCAGGGGTGATGGTCGGATTCGCATTTATCGTGAAAGGAATGAGCGTTACACCGAGGCCTGTACTCTGGAGCGGGATCGATTTGGAGGTGGAGGGTCCGTCATGGTCTGGGGCAGTGTGTCACAACATCATCGGACTGAGCTTGTTGTCATTGCAGGCAATCTCAACGCTGTGCGTTACAGGGAAGACATCCTCCTCCCTCATGTGGTACCCTTCCTGCAGGCTCATCCTGACATGACCCTCCAGCATGACAATGCCACCAGCCATACTACTCGCTCTGTGCGTGATTTCCTGCAAGACAGGAATGTCAGTGTTCTGCCATGGCCAGCAAAGAGCCCGGATCTCAATCTCATTGAGCACGTATGAGACTTGTTGGATCGGAGAGTGAGGGTTAGGTCCATTCCCCCCAGAAATATCCGGGAACTTGCAGGTGCCTTGGTGGAAGAGTGGGGTAACATCTCACAGCAAGAACTGGCAAATCTGGTGCAGTCCATGAGGAGGAGATGCACTGCAGTACTTAATGCAGCTGGTGGCCACACCAGATGCTGACTGTTACTTTTGATTTTGACCCCCACCCCCTTTGTTCAGGGACACATTATTCAATTTCTGTTAGTCACATGTCTGTGGAACTTGTTCAGTTTATGTCTCAGTTTTTGAATCTTGTTATGTTCATACAAATATTTACACATGTTAAGTTTGCTGAAAATAAACCCAGTTGAAAGTGAGAGGACGTTTATTTTTTTGCTACGTTTAGATAACTTAGCTAGCTAACATACAATTGGAGTAAACAAATCATATTAACTAACTATCTAGCGTTCTAGCATTAGAAACACTTTCAATGGTGGCCGATGAGACTGAGATCTGGCTAACCAGCAACCAAGCAATTTCAGATAAACAAATACTCCAACAGGCCTTGCATTTCAGTAATCACAGTTGCAAGTACCCTTGGTGCACTGTTAAATTATTTAGCCAATTTAAACAATTTATTATTTGATAAACTCTCAGTTTTTGCCATTGCACTCATTGGCTTCAAACAAGCTGAGCTTGATCGAGGAGTCGGACTTGATGCCAGTTGTTATCCACCAGAACGTTGCGATTGGTAGCTCCAAATTCTGGGACAGGGCATAGTGAAGGGTCAATTTAAGGTGGAGCCTGTCTCTTGATTCAGCAATTATTTGTAGCTTAAAGCTTGTAGCCATGTTTTGATGTAAGTTCATTTTATATTTAATGGTGTCCTAATTTGAAGGTTTCATACAAATAAAGTCATTTAAAGGGATAGTGCAAGATTCTGGCAATTAAGCAGATGAGTGAGATGAACTCATGGATACCATTTTTTACATCTCTACTGTGCAGTTTGAAGGAAGTTGTAGGTAGTTTGCGAGCCAATGCTAACTAGCATAAGCACAATGACTGGAAGTCTACCAGAATCTCACACTATCCCTTTAATGAGCGATAGCCCCAACTTTTCGTTTTGAACATGACCTTTGTGTCATTGATATGAGTCAGAAACATTTATTCTAGAGTGAAAATGTACTACAAAGAGTAAATAGGATAATTTTGGTCATAAAGTCAGTCTCTTCCAAAACTGAGATTTGCGAGATGTTAGAAAATATATACTGCTCAACAAAATAAAGGGAACACTTAAACAACCCATCCTAGATCTGAATGAAAGAAAAAATCTTATTAAATACTTTTCTCTTTACATAGTTGAGTGTGCTGACAACAAAATCACACAAAAAGAATCAATGGAAATCCAATTTATCAACCCATGAGGTCTGGATTTGGAGTCACACTCAAAATTAAAGTGGAAAACCACACTACAGGCTAATCCAACTTTGATATAATGTCCTTAAAACAAGTCAAAATGAGGCTCAGTAGTGTGTGTGGCCTCCACGTGACTGTATGACCTCCCTACAACGCCTGGGCATGCTCCTGATGAGGTGGCAGATGGTCTCCTGAGGGATCTCCTCCTAGACCTGGACTAAAGCATCCGCCAACTCCTGGACAGTCTGTGGTGCAACGTGGCGTTGGTGAATGGAGCGAGACATGATGTCCCAGATGTGCTCAATTGGATTCAGGTCTGGGGAACGGGCGGGCCAGTCCATAGCATCAATGCCTTCCTCTTGCAGGAACTGCTGACACACTCCAGCCACATGATGTCTAGCATTGTCTTGCATTAGGAGGAACCCAGGGCCAACCGCACCAGCATATGGTCTCACAAGGGGTCTGAGGATCTCATCTCGGTACCTAATGGCAGTCAGGCTACCTCTGGCGAGCACATGGAGGGCTGTGCGGCCCCCCAAAGAAATGCCACCCCACACCATGACTGACCCACCGCCAAACCGGTCATACTGGAGGATGTTGCAGGCAGCAGAACGTTCTCCACGGCGTCTCCAGACTCTGTCACGTCTGTCACGTGCTCAGTGTGAACCTGCTTTCATCTGTGAAGAGCACAGGGCGCCAGTGGCGAATTTGCCAATCTTGGTGTTCTCTGGCAAATGCCAAACGTCCTGCACGGTGTTGGGCTGTAAGCACAACCCCCACCTGTGGACGTCGGGCCCTCATACCACCCTCATGGAGTCTGTTTCTGACCGTTTGAGCAGACACATGCACATTTGTGGCCTGCTGGAGGTCATTTTGCAGGGCTCTGGCAGTGCTTCTCCTGCTCCTCCTTGCACAAAGGCGGAGGTAGCGGTCCTGCTGCTGGGTTGTTGCCCTCCTACGGCCTCCTCCATGTCTCCTGATGCACTGGTCTGTCTCCTGGTAGCGCCTCCATGCTCTGGACACTACGCTGACAGACACAGCAAACCATCTTGCCACAGCTCGCATTGATGTGCCATCCTGGATGAGCTGCACTACCTGAGCCACTTGTGTGGGTTGTAGACTCCATCTCATGCTACCACTAGAGTGAAAGCGCCGCCAGCATTCAAAAGTGACCAAAACATCAGCCAGGAGCATAGGAACTGAGAAGTGGTCTGTGGTCCCCACCTGCAGAACCACTCCTTTATTGGGGGTGTCTTGCTAATTGCCTATAATTTCCACCTGTTGTCTATTCCATTTGTACAACAGCATGTGACATTTATTGTCAATCAGTGTTGCTTACTAAGTGGACAGTTTGATTTCACAGAAGTGTGATTGACTTGGAGTTACATTGTGTTGTTTAAGTGTTCCCTTTATTTTTTTGAGCAGTGTATATATACAGTCCTAGTCAAAAGTTTGGACACACCTACTCATTCAAGGGTTTTTCTTTATTTTTACTATTTACTATAGTTTTGTTAACTGTCAAATGTAGTAACACGTCCATGTAGAATAAACAACCCTTACATAATACCATAGAAGCAATGTTCTGCTAATATAACAATGTGCACATTTCATCTTTCATTGTCATTCCCAGCCGATACAATGACTATCGGCATTTTGTCTTGTGGTAATAGGGCTACCTTGGAAACATGTCAGAGTGGTCATACCTTCCTGTGTGGTGTCCCATATTTTTTATGGGCTCCTAACCAACTGTGCTATTTTGTTTGTTTTTTCCCATTGTTTGTAACTAATTTTGTACATAATGTTGCTGCTACCATCTCTTATGACCGAAAAGAGATTCTGGACATCAGAACAGCAATTACTCACCTCAAACGTAACAAAGATTTTTTCTTTAATGAGTCCGACACGAAGGATATACTGCTTTGTCAAGACAAGGCCCAAATCCCAGTCACCCGCGTGAAGAAAAGAAGGAGAAAAAGGGGGAGTGCCTTGTAAGAATTTGCCAACAAGGAGGTAAACCACCACCACCCTCCATATTATTGGCCAACATGCAATCATTGGAAAACAAACTGGACGATTTACGATTAAGACTGTCCTACCGACGGGACATTAAAAACTGTAACATCTTATGTGCTTCGTCAGGACAGAGCAGCTACGTCTGGTAAGACGAGGGGCGGGGGTGTCTGTCTATTTGTCAATAACTGCTGGTGTGCGATGTCTAATATTAAAGAAGTCTTGAGGTATTGCTCGCCTGAGTTAAAATACTTCATGATAAGCTGTAGACCACACTTTCTACCAAAAGAGTTCTCATCTATATTATTCGTAGCCATCTATTTACCACCACAAACCGATGCTGGCACGAAGACCGCACTCAACGAGATGAATAAGCCCATAAGCAAACAAGAAAATGCTCATTCAGAAGCGGCGCAATTAGTGGCCAGGGACTTCAATGCAGGCAAACTTAAATCCGTTTTACCTCATTTCTACCAGCATGTCACATGTGCAAGCAGAGGAAAAAAAACTTTAGACCACCATTTCTCTACACACAGAGACGGATACAAAGCTCTCCCTCACCCTCCATTTGGCAAATCTGACCATATTGCCAGATGTAGACTGACTGGCTCCAGATTGAATTTGATTCAGGCCAGTGAATACGTTACAGTATGCAACCAACTGTGACATGTTTTACTATAGCCCTGGGTTGGTTTGAGTTTGTTGCTGCTGGTTAGTACACTGTTCAACAGTAGTCAGACATGAGTTAGCTAGTACCACCATAGCTGCATCCAATATTTATTTGTGCCATAGACATGGGTTGCACCTCGGATGCTGGTGACTGTTTAGTCTAAATTACACTAAGTTACAGTGGCATGGAAGTATGATGACATTGCTAAAGTAGGCAAATAATTAGTAGGAAACAACTTTGCCATATGATGTGGTCAAATTTACATTAACTGGCAATGTTGCCATAACTGTTACTGGCAGAATTCGTTAAAAAAAAACATCATATATACAAAAGTATGTGGACACCCCTTCTAATTAGTGAATTTGGCTATTTCAGCTACACCCGTTGCTGACAGGTGTATACAATCTCCAAATACATAACCAGCAGTCTATGGTCTAGCTGCTGGTATACTCACCACCACTGGGGACCAACAAACTCCAACCACTTATTCCGCATCATGACAGGCTCCAACCATAGTTGTTGGCTGTGCATCCTGCTGGAAGCATACATTACATGTTCAATCCATATAGGGCTTTTCAGTCTCAAACGGCAGTGGTCCTTTGTAGACGTTGGTTGGGGGTGATGAAACAACAGTTCCCCATTCAACGAAGGGAAGCAAAGTTGGCGTGGGGGCATGATTTGTTGAGATAATTATAATCCAAACCCAACCTTCAATTACTCATTTGGACGCACTGTTCCAAACTTTGTTTTAGACGAGACTGACTTTATGACCAAAATTATCCTATTTACACTTTGTAGCCAATTTTGACGCTAGAATAAAAGTTTTTGACTCATATCGATGCCACATAGGCTGTTTCAAAGGGATTAGTTGTTTTTTAGGGGCAGTCGCTCTTTTTAAGCATCTTTTAACACAGGCTTAACACCTAACAAACACTTTATACTTTTTTAAAACACTTTTAACATAGGCCAGGCCTGTTGTTACCTCCTATCCCAGCGACGCCTTGCATTATTTCCATTGTCTCAACCATTGTCTCAACTTACCCCAAGGCAAATATTTTGATTATATTATCCCACACAAGGATGCACTTTCATGCTAGGTTTGGACCTCATATCGAAGATCATTGAGACCCCAACTGATGTATAGAACAATGTTAAAAGTATCTACTTTGGTTTAGATACAAGCATTATGAAACCTTTAACACAAATTAATTTGACTTTGTGAAAATCTTGTTTTTTTTACCTAACTTTCTCCATGTGGTTTCTTACTTCACCTCTTCCTAAATATTTGGTAAAATTATACATTTTGTGTATGGTTTCCTAGAAACCCTTCTTGTTTTATTTCCACCACTCTCCCCTACATCTGCTGCTGTTCTATTCGCATGCATTGATGTCAGAGGGACAAAAAAAGTTTTTGTTGTTGGCATTAACTTCTTTGTTGTTGTAATATGACATGGCAGTTTCACCAGGATTCCAGATGTAATACGTCTGTAGCCATGAAGTGCTTTGAAAGGATGCCTCACATCAACATCATTATCCCAGAAACCCTAGACCCACTCCAATTTGCATACTTCCCTAACAGATCCACAGATGATGCAATCTCTATTGCACTCCACACTGCCATTTCCCACCTGGGCAAAAGGAACACCTATGTGAGAATGTTATTCATTGACTACAGCTCAGCGTTCAACACCATAGTGCCCTCAAAGCTCATCACTAATCTATGGACTCTGGGACTAAACACCTCCCTCTGCAACTGGATCCTGGACTTCCTGACGGGCCGCACCCAGGTGGTAAGGGTAGGTATCAACACATCTGCACGCTGTAACAACACACCTCCTGTACTCCCTGTTCACTCATGACTGCACGGCCAGGCATGACTCCAACACCATCATCAAGTTTGTCGATGACACAACAGTGGTAGGCCTGATCACCGACAGCGATGAGACAGCCTATAGGGAGGAGGTCAGAGACCTGGCCGTGTGGTGCCAGGACAACATCCTCTCCTTCAACGTGATCAAGACAAAGGAGTTGATTGTGGACTACAGGAAAAGGAGGACTGAGCACGCCCCCATTCTCATTGACAGGGCTGTAGTGGAGCAGGTTGAGAGCTTCAAGTTCCTTGGTGTCCACATCACCATCAAACTTACATGGTCCAAATGTTATGCAGCTGTACCATCAAGAGCATCCTGACTGGTTGCATCACTGGCTGGTATGGCAACTGCTCGGGCTCCGTACACAAGGCACTTCAGAGGGTAGTGCGTACAGCCCAGTACATCACTGGGGCCAAGCTTCCTGCCATCCTGGACCTCTATACAAGGCGGTGTCCTAGGAAGGCCCTAAAAATTGTCAAAGACTCCAGCCACCCTAGTCATAGACTGTTCTCTCTGTTACTTCATGACAAGCGCCAAGTCTAGGTCCAAGAGGCTTCTAAACAGCTTCTACCCCCAAGTCATAAGACTCCTGAACATGTAATCAAATGGCTACCCAGACTATTTGCTATTCACACTAGTTGTCATTTTCCCTAACATAGCATCAACACACAAAGATTGAGTCAGGAATCTCAAGATCAACGTAGTGCTGTGAAATTAGACCGTGATGATGGGAGGAGTAGCTGTGGTTTTCCAGTGGAGAGTTGTTGAGATTGAAAACTTGTTAGAAGACAAAAGTGCCATGGAAATCTGTGTTAATGTCAATATATGGTCTCCTTCTCCTATAATGAATGAGTAATGAAAATATGGCCATATTATCTTTTGGTCACATACGGTCGTTGAAATTATTTATACAATATATTGATGACATAATGTATATTATCGGCCTATTGGTCTAATGCTAATTTGCTACCGAACCTTGTCATTATATGATACCATCAATTGCCTTTATACTGACAAAGCATACCGTAACCTCAATTACATGCCAATCATGAATTCCCTATCCCTCGAGACAGAGTTTGGTGTGATCAACCCATGTCTGTCCCAGTTGCCATGGCAACACTATCCCATATAGCTTTAGTCTTCATTGTCAGGTCCCAGGGATATTATAACAGTATTTGTCGTGGCTAGTGATCCATAAATCCCACCACCGCCTATTAACTCTGTCCAGTCATAAGCAGCCACGGTGTTTCATTATTGAGTCCAATGGCAGACATCTACACTAATGTGAATTCCTGCAGCGTTTCTGCAATGGAAGTGTGGAAGCCAAGCTATGCCAAAAAATGTAGTTATGAAAAGAAGACAAACACATATATATATATATATATATATACCTTAGGTAGTTGTAGTTTACATGTGTTGTTACATACTAATGGTTTGTAATGATAAATAGACACAACTTAGTGTAAAGCATTACAAAGTTTCAGATTACCCTTTTAAAATACAGCTCAAATAAATGTGTCCTCTAGTTATGGGTGACATATCTGAATGATGCACAAGACTAATAAAACCATTTTAACGAACATGACATGAGTCATTAACATCAATGGGTAATTAAGTCACATGCCCTCAATACAACAGAGAGTTTCTGTTACAGCTAGGCACACTTGACACTCTCTTATTGTCACCAATTCCCACTGAAAGTGAAGAGAGCCCCTAAATAGACATGTCATAGCTGGGAAATGATGTGAATCGGCCATGACGACAAGACGATACAGGCTGGCATTGGATTACAACTGTGAGAATGCAGAAAGGCTAGCCTAGGATGAGGATCAGTCTGAAACTCTCAGCCCTCCCCAACCTAGCAGGCTGTGGCGGAGGTAGCTAGCTAGACTACTTGGTATTCCATTCACAGTCTGTATAGAAACATAAGCAGAGCGTGGAGGAGGGAGGAAGAAGAGGGCTATTGCTTTCGCATCGCAGAGAAAGGGAAGATCAACACAAGGCGTGATAGAGGAAATGACAGCCTGGCTGCGATGATGGAGATGTAATTGATTTGTATCTTTGAGAATTACAATAAAAATGGACTCGGCTTGGTTTATAGACTTTTTATTTTTGAATGGGAATCGTGAGCAGGGATTGAATAAGGATGAATGGGGAAGAATTCATCAAGTTATGTAGATGCACTGGAGGAAATTCTCCAGTCGTATGAGCGTGAAATTACATTTGTGCATTTCAATAGCACTGTTCATTGATTTGGGGAGCATATTTCAGAGTGCAGTGGGAGGAGATGAAATACTATTTGACTCAATATCAGTTTATATCTGACCGTGGAAGAGTGAGGTTCACTAATAAAATTGAAAGGGGACAAACCTGATGCATATTGCGTTAGCCTGAAAGAAAGCTATGCATGTACAAAATGTATTTGTAGAGTATGTTGGCATAGCAGCCATTACTCATAGGATTAACTCACTGTCCAAATACATACACAAGCACTAACATACAGGAACATTTCCATGGGTGTGTGATGCTTTCCTAATACGAAACACAATAATCCAGTCAAATACATCCTTACATTCCATTCACAGACACAAAGACACACACTGAGGAACGGTGAATTCTATTAACTATTCCCCCTGATCCCCTGGGATGTGTGGCCAGACAGAGTGGATGGCCTGAATGTCTAGAGGTCAGACTTCACCTAGGGCTAAGGCTGAAAGGGTCAACTGCACCAGGGCTTTGCTGGGTTCAGTAGGGGTTCAGTTGAGTTCATCTCATTCCTCATACTAAGAAGTATATCAATTTCTGGACCTAGACTGCAGTTCACCACCAATGTGTAGAGGATGACCGCTGTGTATAAAGATACCATACTGTACCACATTGTTGTTAGGTGAAGAATCTCCTGTGTCAAAACCCCATGGAGTGTGCCACCCAGTCACATAATATTAATGTTTAGAAACAGTTACCATATTGATTACGGTTACTACTACTATGTTTACCAACTATCATAACATTTTAGTGGTTGTCGTGGTCAAAAAAAGGCCTTGAACTGACATCAGCTTAGTCTGATTGATTCCTCTCAAGATTATTGTCCAGCACTCTCAACCAATACTCTCAATCATGTTTTTCTCCAACCCTTTGTTGTCCCATGGCTGTGATTTCCTGTATATAGTGACAATTCCCTTTTATCTTTCATGAGTGATGTCTGACCTTCTCTGTCTCTCTTCGCTGTGGGTGCTCAGGATGCCTGGAGTGCTGCATCAAATGCCTGGGTGGCATCCCATACCCGTCGCTCATCGCTACCATCCTGCTGTACGCTGGGGTGGCACTGTTCTGCGGCTGCGGTCACGAGGCCCTCTCCGGGACCGTCACCATCCTACAGAACTACTTTGAGGTGGTCCGGGGACCCGTGGATTCCTTGGACGTGTTCACCATGTGAGTAGGCTACACACCTAGGAGCTACACTGGAAACATTCAAGATATACGGCTGTGTACCAACTGAAAGTTACTCTTATACCAAGTAGCTGCTATGTACTTTGAGGAACCTGACATCAAGGAACCTAAATCTACCTAAACACTGTCTCAAACAAGGCTACAAACATGTCCCCCACAAATGATGTAGCGCTCCTTCTTGTTCCAATTAGTGACAATTATTCCAACATATGTTGTGTGGATTAATGGATTAATGAGAGAGAGAAAAAAAAGTATTCGATTTTTTTCCCCTTGCTGGAAATGTAAAGTTGATAGCTGACTATGGGCGGTATGTTAGAGAATGGACTATACTGCTTGAAAGGGAGATGCATTGATATAAAAGAGGATTTGATTTTATTGGCAGACATTTATACTGATAGTAGTCTTGCCGGACTATACTGATAGTAACATAATGGTTGATCTCAAAGAATTGACTGTGACATCATTACATTGATAACTTCCAAGATGGCGTAGGAGTCAGACGTGTGTATTTGTCTTGTCCCATCCTGTCCTGTGTTTACATTGTTTTCTTCATATATATTTTAATTTCTTATGTATAAATTTTAATGTCACTTTCCATCTACGGACTGAATATACTCTCCTGCAACCCGCGTCACCCAATGTGGTACGGATCTGCTATTTTAATAGTTTAGAACCGAGACCCCATCAGAACCTAGCCAGCTAACTAAACTCAGCAACGAAGAAATGTCCTTTTTCAGGACCCTGTCTTTCAAAGATAATTCGTAAAAATCCAAATAACTTCACAGGTCTTCATTGTAAAGGGTTTAAACACTGTTTTCCATGCTTGTCAATGAACCATAAACAATTAATGAACCTGTGGAACGGTCGTTAAGACACTAACAGGTTACAGACTGTAAGCAATTAAGGTCACAGTTATGAAAACGTAGGACACTAAAGAGGCCTTTCTACTGAATCTGAAAAACACCAAAAGAAAGATGCCCAGGGTCCCTGCTCATCTGCGCGAATGTGCCTTAGGCATGCTGCAAGGAGGCATGAGGACTGCAGATGTGGCCAGGGAAATACATTTTAATGTCCGTACTGTGAGACGCTTAAGACAGCGCTACAGGGAGACAGGATGGACAGCTGATCATTCTCGCAGTGGCAGACCACGTGTAACAACACCTGCACAGGATTGGTACATCCAAACATCACACCTGCAGGACAGGTACAGGCAACAATGTCACCTATGGGCACAAACCCACCATCGCTGGACCAGACAGGACTGGCAAAAAGTACTCTTCACTGACGAGTAGCGGTTCTGTTTCACCAGGGGTGTTGGTCGGATTCGGGTTTATCCTCAAAGGAATGAGCGTTACACCGATGCCTGTACTCAGGAGCGGGATCGATTTGGAGGTGGAGGGTCCATCATGGTCTGGGGCAGTGTGTCACAGCATCATTGGACTGAGCTTGTTGTCATTGCAGGCAATCTCAACTCTGTGCATTACAGGGAAGACATCCTCCTCCCTCATGTGGTACCCTTCCTGCAGGCTCATCTTGACATGACCCTCCAGCATGACAATTCCACCAGCCATACTGCTCGTTCTGTGCGTGATTTCCTGCAAGACAGGAATGTCAGTGTTCTGCCATGGCCAGCGAAGAGCCCAGATCTCAATCCCATTGAGCACGTCTGGGACCTGTTGGATCGGAGGGTGAGGGCTAGGGCCATCCCCCCAGAAATGTCTGGGAACCTGCAGGTGCCTTGGTGGAAGAGTGGGGTAACATCTCACAGCAAGAACTGGCAAATCTGGTGCAGTCCATGAGGAGGAGATGCACTGCAGTACTTAATGCAGCTGGTGGCCACACCAGATACTGACTGTTACTTTTGATTTTGCCCCCTCCCTTTGTTCAGGGAGACATTATTCAATTTCTGTTAGTCACATGTCTGTGGAACTTGTTCAGTTTATGTCTCAGTTGTTGAGTCTTGTTATGTTCATAAGAATATTTTCACATGTTAAGTTTGCTGAAAATAGTACCTGGTTGACAGTGAGAGGATGTTTCTTTTTTGCTGAGTTTAGCTACTAACTAGTAGTCAGTTAGCCACTGCTAGCGGTCCTCACTGTTAACTCGGACATCAGCCAGCCTCAACCCGGTTAATTCCTGCCAGTCTGCACAACGCGATATCAACCCAGAGTATATCGGACTGCTTTTTCTCTACCACATCTTCCTACTGTAAGCTCTGAACCTTTACACCGGATCATCGCAGCTAGCTAGCTGCTATCCGAGTGGCTACTCCTGGCTAACGTCTCTGTCCCGAAGCAAGCACCAGTTAGCCTGGAGCTAGCCTGGAGCTAGGCCCATCTCCCGGCTAGCCAAAGAGGTCCACCAGCCAATTCTTTGGCTACAACAACTCTTTTGCCAATTGGCCTGAACCCTGTACTGCCGACATGGAGCCCCGCCAATCCAACACGACTGTTCTGCCAACGTAACCGTCCGAGGTGGTTTCAACAGGCTCTTCCGTTGCGACGTCGCCGGATGTCCATCTGCTAGCCCCGGCCTGCTAGCTGTCTGAATCGCCGTGTCTCCAGCTCGCCTAGCGAAGCAGCAACTACGAAATTGGCTCCCTGACTCATCTAGTGCTACTCTTTTGACTCTATGATCACTCGGCTACACATGCCTCTCCCTAATGTCTATATGCCTTGTCTATTGCTGTTTTGGTTAGTGATTGTCTTATTTCACTGTAGAGCCCCTAGCGCTGTCCATTGTGCCTTAGATATCCCTTTTGTTCCACCCCCCACACATGCGGTGACCTCACCTAGCTTAACTGTTGCCTCTTGAGACAAAACCTCTCTCATCGTCACTCAATGCCTAGGTTTACCTCCACTGTACTCACATCCTACCATACTCTTGTCTGTACATCATGCCTTGAATCTATTCTGCCCCCAGCACCACTCCCATAACCCAGGCGCTCTCATTTGTTGACTTCTGTAACTGTAAAAGTCTTAGTTTCATGCATGTTAACATTAGAAGCCTCTTTCCTAAGTTAGATTTTTTCACTGCTTTAGCACACATTCCGCCAACCCTGATGTCCTAGCCGTGTCTGAATCATGGCTTAGAAAGGCCACCAAAAATCCTGATATTTCCATCCCTAACTATAACATCTTCCGACAAGATAGATCTGTCAAAGGGGTCAGAGTTGCAATCTACTGCAGAGATAGCCTGCAGAGTTCTGTCATACTATCCATGTTCCTGCCCAAACAATTCGAGCTTCTACTTTTAAAAATCCACCTTTCCAGAAACAAGTCTCTCACCGTTACCGCTTGTCATAGACCCCCTTCAGCCCCCAGCTGTGCCCTGGACACCATATGTGAATTGATTGCCCCCATCTATCTTCAGAGTTCGTACTGTTAGGTGACCTAAACTGGAATATGCTTAACACCCCAGCCGTCCTACAATCTAAGCTAAATGCCCTCAATCTCAATCAAATTATTAAGGAACCTACCAGATACAACCCCAAATCTGTAACCATGGGCACCCTCTTAGATATCATCCTGACCAACTTGCCCTCTAAATACACTTCTGCTGTCTTCAACCAGGATCTCAGCGATCAGTGCCTCATTGCCTGCGTGCGTGATGGGTCCACTGTCAAACGACCACCCCTCAGCACTGTCAAACGCTCCCTAAAACACTTCAGCGAACAGGCCTTTCTAATCGACCTGGCCCGGCTATCCTGGTAGGATATTGACCTCATCCCGTCAGTAGAGGATGCCTGGTCGCTCTTTAAATGTACTTTCCTCGCCATCTTAAATAAGCATGCCCCATTCAAAAAATGTAGAACTAAGAACAGATATAGCTCCTAATTCACCCCAGACTTGACTGCCCTTGACCAGCACAAAAACATCCTGTGGCGTTCTGCATTAGCATTGAATAGCCCCCGCGATATGCAACTTTTCAGGGAAGTCAGGAACCAATATACTCAGTCAGTTAGGAAAGCTAAGACTAGCTTTTTCAAACCAAAATTTGCATCCTGTAGCATTAATTCCAAAAAGTTTTGGGACACTGTAAAGTCCATGGAGAATAAGAGCACCTCCTCCCAGCTGCCCACTGCTCTGAGGCTAGGAAACACTGTCACCACTGATAAATCTACGATAATCGATCACTTCAATAAGCATTTCTCTACGGCTGGCCATGCCTTCCACCTGGCTAACCCTACCCCGGCCAACACCTCAGCACCCCCTGCAGCAACTTGCTGGGTGTGCCACAGGGTTCAATGGGGTGCCACAGGGTTCAATTCTCGGGCCGACTCTTTTCTCTGTATATATCAATGATGCCGCTCTTGCTGCTGGTGATTGTCTGATCCACCTCTACGCAGACGACACCATTATGTATACATCTGGCCCTTCATTGGACACTGTGTTAATAATTAGGGATAGCCCCATTTTTTTCTATTTTTGCCTAAATTATTTACCCAAATCTAACTGCCTGTAGCTCAGGCCCTGAAACAAGGATATGAATATTCTTGGTACCATTTGAAAGGAAACACTTTGAAGTTTATGGAAATGTGAATTGAATGTAGGAGAATATAACAGAATAGATCTGGTAGAAGAAAATACAAAGAAAAAACCAACAGGTGTTTTTTTTTACCACCATCTTTGAAATGCAAGAGAAAGGTCACTGTTATAGCCATCACTCTGGTTATAATTCCGATAGTGTCCACAAGATGGCAGCAGTGTATGTGCAAAATTTCAAATGGATAATCTGGAGTATGACTGATCCTCAAGACTTTTAGTGTACAAATCGTGAAGAAGACATTCATATTTCATATTTCTGTAAGAATATCATCAAATCTGTATACTTGGACTTTGATTTAGCTTTCCAAGTATTAGTAGCCATATTATAAGTTCAAAATTTGCAAAACAACCAGTTTTCATAACTTCATAACCCTGTATAATCCTTATACTTTTTGTCCAAAATGAAAAGGCATGGTGTCGTACAAGGTAAGAAGCTACATTTTACAACATATACACAGTTTACTCCCATAAAGCCCAGCTCATTGGCTATCTAGCTAGCTTTGTTTGACCCCGATTAGTGCTTATTTGACAAAGATACAGTCGTTCAAGAGATGGCCGCCCGCGTCATCGGCGTGCCATGAAGGCGTCGCTCTCTGAACAAATATGGTGTCCTATAGGATATACTACCCCCTTAATGAAATAGTGAAGTCTTGTTACCTTCTTGGATCTCTGAGGAATAGATACAAATGTGATTTGACTCGTTGAAACAAAGTTTAGGGTGAGATTTTCACAGATTCCTTTCTTTTCCAAATTGAACGAGTGGAAATACAAAATCGATAGTGCATGCTATATGGACCTTTTTAGGATATGAAAAATTATTTTATCTAACAAAACGACACTTCATGTTATCTCTGGGACCCTTTGGATGATAAATCAGAGCAAGATTTCAGAATGTAAGTACACATTTCGCCTTCAGAGGTGAATTTATCAAACCTATCGAGGTGGGAAAACTATTTTGTTGTTAGGAGCTCTCCTCATACAATAGCATGGCATTTTTGCACAGTAATAGCTACTGTAAATTGGACAGTGCAGTTACATTAACAAGAATTTAAGCTTTCAGCCGATATAAGACACTTCTATGTACCGACATTTGTTCTTACTCTAAAATCTGCGATGAATGATTTACAACTGTCCCGTTGACGGGATGCCGACACTTAATTAATTTTGAAACCTCCAAACGAGCTTCAATGCCATACAACACTCCTTCTGTAGCCTCCAACTGCTTTTAAATGCTTGTAAAACTAAATGCATGCTCTTCAACCGATTGTTGCCCGCACCCGCCCGCCCGACTAGCATCACTACTCTGGACGGTTTTGACTTAGAATATGTGGACAACTACAAATACCTCGGTGTCTAGTTAGACTGTAAACTCTCCTTCCAGACTCACATTAAGCATCTCCAATTCAAAATTAAATCAAGATTCGGCTTCCTATTTCGCAACAAAGCCTCCTTCACTCATGCTGCCAAACATACTCTCGTAAAACTGACTATCCTACCGATCCTTGATTTCGGCGATTAATTTACAAAATAGTCTCCAACACTCTACTCAGCAAACTGGATGTAGTCTATCACAGTGCCATCATTTTTGTCACCAAAGCCCCACATACTACCCACCACTGCGACCTGTATGCTCTAATGTGCCAGCCCTCACTACATATTCATCACCAAACCCACTGGCTCCAGGTCATCTATAAGTCTTTGCTAGGTAAAGCCCCGCCTTATCTCAGCTCACTGGTCACCATAGCAACACCCACCCGTAGCATGCGCTCCAGCAGGTATATTTCACTGGTGATCTTCAAAGCAAACACTTCCTTTGGCCACCTTTCCTTCGAGTTCTCTGAAGCTGGAGTCTTATATCTCCCTCTCTAAATTTAAGCATCAGCTGTCAGAGCATCTTACTGATCACTGTACCTGTACACAGCCAATCTCTAAATAGCACACCCAACTACCTTATCCCCATACTGTTATTTATCCTCTTGCTCTTTTGTACCCCAGTAACTCCACTTGCACATCATCATCTGCACATATATCACTCCAGTGTTAATGCTAAATTGTAATTATTTCACCTCTATGGCCTGTTTATTGCCTTACCTCCCTACTCTTCTACATTTGCACATGCTGTACATAGATTTTTCTATTGTGTTATTGACTGTATGTTTGTTTATATGTAACTCTGTGTTGTTGTTTTTGTCGCACTGCTTTGCTTTATCTTGGCTGGGTCGCAGTTGTAAATGAGAGCTTGTTCTCAACTGGCCTACCTGGTTAAATAAAGGTGAAAAATTGATCCATTGTTGTCTATCATTTACACTTATGCAAACGGTCTCTGTACAGTAGGCATGTAAGATGCTTTAAAGGCATTTGAAATTATTTGACTGTTTGATTACTCACTTTAAATTATTATCAAGTACTTGCAAAAAAATGTGAGTTGAGAATATGTAATTCATTTATGTTAATAATTAGGCTTATGTCAGCAATTCTATTGTTTTAACAATTAACCAAGGTTTTTGATTTCTTATTGAGTCAATAATGAAAAGAAGTTTGAAATGAATGTATTATATATGTCGAAGGATGAGTAACACAATGAATGCAAATGTGCAATGTTGTGTAAGGGCTGTGTAAAGGCTATTTGACCAAGAAGAAGAGTGATGGAGTGCTGCATCATGACCTGGCCTCCACAATCACCCGACTTCAACCCAATTGAGATGGTTTGGGATGAGTTGGACCGCAGAGTGAAGGAAAAGCAGCCAACAAGTGCTCAGCATATGTGGGAACTCCTTCAAGAATGTTGGAAAAGCATTCCAGGTGATGCTGGTTGAGAGAATGACAACAGTGTGCAATGCTGTCATCAAGGCAAAGGGTGGAAGAATCTCAAATATAAAATATATTTTGATTTGTTTAACACTTTTTTGGTTACTACATGATTCCATGTTATTTCATAGTGTTGATCCCTTCACTATTATTCTACTATGTAGAAAATAGTAAAAATAAAGAAAAACCCGTGAATGAGTAGGTGTGTGCAAACTTTTAACTGGTACTGTACATTCCAACATAAATTCATCAGTTATTCTGCGCTCTGGCACACTCAGACGAGAGTGCTCTGAAACAGTTGTTGCAGTGACATTCTATTGCAATGGATACTTGCATAGGGGAGTCTTTTGTTAAGTTTTACTACACAATACATAAAAAAAAAGCTGCGTTAGACAGGAGTAATTACACATACTGACCAGCTCAAATAGACAGAAGCGTGCTATATGGCAGACCAATCCAAACTCATCTCTCGGCATGTCCAGCCCACTCATTATCTCAGCCAATCACGGCTAGCGTGAAGGTTGCTAACTTTTTCTGTGGTTTAACGAACTAGGCTTGTAATTTAACAATTTTATTGATATTTACAGATGGCATACAAGTTTGTTTTTAAACACATGAAAGTGGCATTTCTGGCCAAAAATATATTTTGATAAAAAAAAAAAAAAAGCCTCTCCTGCGAAGTAGTGACCCGCGACATACGCCTAGTTTCCTGAAACGGGTCACATATGTGGGAACTCCTTCAAGACTGTTTGAAAAGCATTCCAGATGAAGCTGGTTGAGAGAATGCCTAGAGTGTGCAAAGTGGTCATTTAGGCAAATGGTGGCTACTTTGAAAAATCTAAAATATCTTTTGATTTGCTTAACAATTTTTGGGTTACTAACTGATTCCATATGTGTTATATCATAGTTTTGATGTCTTTACTATTATTCTACAATGTTGAAAATAGTACAAATAAAGGAAAACCCTTGAATGAATAGGTGTGTCCAAACTTTTGAATGGTATTGTATATGAACCAATTTCCATGACAATAGCTCAAACATGACAGGAGACACGTTTGTTCAAAGTTTGATATTTCCTTTGATTACTATAGCACCCTCCCTTGGGCCAATTGGTGTAATTTTGGAATTTCAGTTAAATACTATAGCACCCATCTTTTTCCAATCAGTGAAATTTTGTAGATTACGAATCTCTATGGCAAGACACCCAAGTCTTTCACCCAAGTTTCGTCAAAATCTGTCCAGTGCTGTCTGAGATATCTCGTGTGACAAATATACGACCGTACTAATGTACTAACGGACGGAGAACAGATCCACTGTCTCCTCCTCGATTTCATTGTGGGGGAGAATAAGTCACTTGTATAATTACTGTATAAATACACTATTCAATGTAAGTACATATTATCTATACAACTTCATGATAAGTTTGACTAAGCAGAAGTTTCAGAGATTGAAAAAAGTACACATTTGCCTTTTTCCCTCTAGGATTGACATAATCAAGTACGTGATCTATGGCATCGCCTCAGCGTTCTTTGTCTACGGCATTCTGTTGATGGTGGAGGGCTTCTTTACCAGCGGAGCCATTAAGGACCTGTATGGAGACTTTAAGATCACCACCTGTGGACGTTGCGTCAGTGCTTGGGTAAGGGATAACTGATTTATTGACATTAAAGAGTATCTCGTAATGTTTTATATGAATGACCTGTATGTAATGCGATGGCCCTTAGGGGCAAAGTAGCTTTTAAAATTGTATTGCCATATATCACAATTATTGTCATATTTTAGAGGTTAACGGGCATAATGTTTCCCAAACGTCTCCCGAGTAGCCCCATCCATTCCACTTTCTATTCCAGTACTGGCACACCTGTTTCAAGTGGCCAATCATCAAGTCCATGATGAAATGAAGTAGGTTTGCTAGTACTGGAATAGATCAAATAAGTGGAATGGGGAGTACTTGAGGAGAGGTTTGGGAAACACCGATATAGACCCGGTCTCAATAAATCCTGATAGGAAATTGGTGGGACGTTAATGTTATTCCTAAATCGTTCTTTGGAGCACGGTATAACAATTGCAACCTGGAATCTAATGAGTCTCCTCTATCTTTCTTAGTTTATCATGCTGACGTACATCTTCATGCTGGCTTGGCTCGGGGTGACAGCATTCACCTCCCTCCCCGTCTTCATGTACTTCAACATCTGGACCATTTGCCAAAACACCACCATCCTGGAGGGAGCCACACTGTGCTTGGACCCGCGCCAGTATGGTAAAGAATCAGGATATAACTTGGTCTGATGCTTCTCTCTGGGGTTTTTCCTACATACAGTATTGTCCATGGGGTGAGCTACTGATGGACAGATTTACTAAGTGTTGTTACTGTTGCACATAAATGGGTTGTAAAGGTGAAATACAGCTTTGGGGAGGCATGATGTGTAAAGGACAGCTTCATGGTTTAGTTTGCCACAGTGGAAATAACAGGTGCAAATATCTAAGTGGCCTTTGTTCTCCTCTCATTTCAGGTATTGTGCCAATTGGGGAGGGGAAAACTGTATGCGCTGGTTCTGAGAAGTTTTACAAAATGTGTGAATCAAATGAGGTATATCAAATAAAACACTTGACAAACATTGACATACCATGTGAGTACAGTATATGTTTGTTTATGCAATATGTGATTCTTGCTTCCAAAGTAATAAAACATCTCAAGTAATATTGAAATATTGATGTTTGAAAGCCATAATAACCATGCATTTAAAAACATTCCCATTTACATGAAGGCTTTTGTTTTTCAAGTAATTCATTTGACCACAACGTAAAAGGTGAGTTTCATGGGGAAGCCTGTCTAGCATGTCCTCTCCTTTGTCTTTAATACAGCTGGACATGACATTCCACCTGTTCATTTGTGCCTTGGCTGGTGCTGGAGCAGCTGTCATTGCTATGGTGAGACACAAAAACCAATTACTTTTCTATCTCTGTTGATATATCTGACATTACAGCGTTGATTCATATCCATTTGAAGGCAATATCACATCTAATGGACCATGTCATTTGTATGAACCTCTGACATCTGTACAAGCCGCTGTATAGATTTTATCTCATGTTCCTCATGTGAGAAAATATGAATGTTTTATTGAACTAGTCTACTGTTTTATTGAACTAGTCTATAGGCTTACAAATGGAAGTACAAGGTTTTGATTTGACGTGGCCATTTTATATATGACAATAATAGGTCAAATACAAGCGTTAACTGGGTTGATTTCTATAGCTACAGTAAAAATCTATGTTTTGCTATGTGCCTGTGGGAATGGCTAGTGAGGCTGTATTTGGCAGAGTAGAGAGAGAAGATTTTTCGCTCTCTCAGAGATGCAAGGCATGTCACCGCGTTGTCATGGAAACTGGGAGAAGAAAGGCCCAGAGCTTAGTGAAAACATCACTCAGTAATTTGTGAGGAGCCATTTTCTAAGAAAGGGAATGTGGTCGTTAGACAATGATGATGGTGCAAAGTGCAGCGTAACATTTAACTAAACAAATTGCTGGGAAAATTAAACAGTGGTGGTACACAGATACAGACACTGATCAATGATTATTTAAATGATTAATAAAACAAAATACTAAGACGAGATGATAAACGGAATGGATGTAGAGTGTTTTCACTATTCCAGTCCTCACAGCTGAGACTGCTGCTTTTGTTCGAATCCTTTAGAGACCAGTTGGTCTTTGTGTAGACTTAAATCCATTAGCAGGCTGCTAATAATGTCCATGATTCAATTCGAAAGGTGTGGCAATGTAACAACCACAGTCATTTAAGCACAATACATTCATAATGGCAGTGTCTCAAAGGATCCTTTGCTGCCATGGAAACCCTGCATACCGCCCACTTTTTCTAATGTACTGCCACCTGCTGGCATGTCAGTGAAATTACACAATTGTACATAAAAAATATATAATCAATACATTGTTTTTCGCCTCGAGAAGACCTATTGTAACTCTTTTTTTCAGCTTGAAAAAAAGCTGCGGGCCACAATTATAGCGCTTTATATTTCTGCTGATGTCATGATGTGAAAATCTCTCTTCTGATAGAGTATGGAGCTTGATTAGAGGGGTACATTCATTCATGAAGACTTTTCCATATTTGAAAGAGAAATGGATCCAAAAAGTGTGTTTTCCAATTAAGTACATGGTGAAAATAGGGTACACTTTCTTCCATTTCATGGCAGGCATTCTTCTTTCCCAAATCAATGACAGTGGAGAATTGAAAGACCAATAATTTTCTGCATTTTTTATTTTCTCCCTGAATGAACTTATGGGTGACTTATCTCTGTTTCAGATCCACTACCTGATGGTGCTGTCGGCCAACTGGGCCTACGTGAAGGACGCGTGCAGGATGCAGAAGTATGAGGACATCAAGTCCAAAGAAGAGCAGGAGCTCCACGACATCCACTCCACCCGCTCCAAGGAGCGTCTCAACGCCTACACATAAGGCCAGCATGAGGCCTGGCCCTGCCACCCTGCCCCCCCTCCCCTCCTAAAAAGGGGGGTGGGTGGCGACCGGGGTCCTCGCCCCCTCTGATGTCACTGGTGCATCATATGACAAAGTGGTCCGGGGGACCCTCATATAACCCCCCAAACAGCATTTCAGATGACAAGCCCCATTATCACTCTCATGGACTGCATTATTATTATTATTATCATCACCTGTATTATTGTTTTTTATAGTATTTTGTAGTTTAGTACGTAGTAGAATTATAAGTAGCTAGCAGCAGTATTTTTTGTATTTGTTTTTACTTGGAGAACTTTTATTTGGATTTTATCAAGTGTCATTATTTTTTCGCCTTGTATTATTTATTTCTCTTCATTTTTGAGGTGGTCAGTTGGGGCTTAAAAGGGTTTCAAGCACATTTCTCGTGTTTGTGTGTCTATTTAGATCTCATTTAAAAGAGCTATGTAGATGGTGGGTGATCAGTTTTGAAGACTTCAATATTTTCAATCACACAAGGGGAACTTTTAAAGCTCCTGAAGCCTTTACATACCAGTACTGCCAGGGATCTAAATAATAACTTTAAAGTGAAAGAAATTTGAATCCTATTATAATTTATTTTTTATTTTTTACTCCTGTTACACGATAGTGTTACCAAATTTTTATAAAAAAAAATATTATTTACTAGCTGTGCCAAGCCTGTTAAACAGGAAACACTTAGGTCAATATCAAAGAAGAAATTAGTCCCCAAAATGATAAACAATTCATTATTTTGTTACCATATGAGGCATTTTGCGAATTTAAAGCTGTGTATCTACTGTAATGGAGGGCTCTCCAACCCTGCTCATGGAGAGCTAACATCCTGTAGGTTTTCACTCCAACCTTAATCTAGCACACCTGATTTTAATAATTACCTAGTTGATCAGCTGCATCAGATTAGTTACAACTGGGGTTGGAACAAAAACCTACAGGAGGGTAGCTCTCCAGGAACAGGGTTGGAGAACCCTAATCCAAGGACTGGGAATGATTCGATTGTCTTTAATCATACGCCACGCAAGCACATGCAAATATGTTCTCATACCCTCTTTTTTTATTTAAAAAAGTTGAACTTTATAAATACTAGTATAAAACAAGTTTTTGCAGATTCTGCGCTGTATATATTGAGATATAAATGCATACTTATATGTTTAGCACTACAAATTCAGGACAATTCAGAAGATAATAAAAATAAGTTGCTGTGGTTGAATCCACTACTGATCTCTCAGTCTTACAAATATCTTGATGCTAAATAAAGTTGTTGGTGTAACATGTCACTTTTTGGTGGATTCATCAGACGTAAGAAAAGTGTGTGTCACACAGTAAGTTATTTTGTTTATGACATTAAAAGTTTGATTGTCTTGCTTACACATTCTTATGCCATAGTACTCCGAAGGTGGCCTACCATTTCATTGCCTGGCAATATTTGTTTTATCAGTATTTCTAAGAGCTAGTTTTGGGAACTTATTTGACCATTTCTGTGCTCTCTCTATGTGTAAGCGCATTGATGTTCAACTCAGAGTTGGATAACTGTAATGTTAGGTAAAGACTGTGAATTTCGATGTTTTTCGTGGCATGGACATGCGTTAATGGTATAGAATTATTAACTCAAAAGTCATTTTATTTACACTTTGCCTGTCTTGCTGTGTCAACCCTTTATGTGCAGTACTAAACCCCCCACGCTAACAGCATTATACTACTGATATTAGACTGTATTGTTTGAGTTGTCTCTGTTTAATTTGTGATGAGCTATCAACCATGTCTTAAACTTATTATTGTGCCAACGTTGCTTCTACAGTAAATGACTTGACAATGCTTTCGGCTTTATCCTCGTATTAGTCTTTTGTACTTTCACAAGAATGCTTACTTACGTAGTATCAGGATTTCAATTGAAAAAATGTGCTTGCATAAATAAAAATCACTTGTGTACTTGTTAATAAATACTTTGTGGGTCTTGTGTGTTTATTCCCTGTTAACACTTTGCAGTGTTGGTAATACTCTGTAACTATTCATGTAACTACAATGTAACAAGTATTGTAATTTCCAATGTCCAATTGGGTTGGGGTAAGAGTTAGGGTTAATGCAGTAAGTACAGTACAGTGTAACACTGAGTACTTACAACAACAAAAAATTGTATGTATTGTGGCAGAGAAGCAACCAGGGGGAGACTCGTCGAGGCCTGGTGACAGACGGAGGCTACATTTTTTAATGTATTTTACTTATTGAATATTTTTTAATTTGTTAATATTTGTCAGACGTTCTTTTCAATTTAACATTATAGAGTATTTTGTGTATATCAATGACCCGAGGCATCATTTGGTTACCCTCCAAACGGCTATCTACAGGACAGGCCTGGGCCACTGCTGCCCTCCATGACAGCCCCAACCCTGCAACAGGAGCCTCACCGATGCAGGTTGACATATGCTCAAGTGGTGTGCAGACTCAAAAACATTAATTACCAACACTGCTGAACCTACCCCCTGCATCCAACTTGAAGGAAATCCAACTATTGCTCAGTCTGCTCTGCACACACCTGTTTGGTCAGGGACCTTGGCAGAGAGTTTTCCCACTCAACCCCAGCAAATATTACCCACAAACACCTCACAGTATCAACCACAAACACCTCCCGGCAGACTGGCTACATCCCCTCCCTCTGGTCAAATCATCCAGACTGGTCTGATAGACTATAAAAAAAAATAATCGGGGACACTCATATTTGTATGATACTGTATGTTCCGTTTGGTATGGATACATAAGATAGAAGGTTAAATAAAAAAGGAACAGAGGGCGGTTGGTCGGGCGGGTGGGCATATAATGTGAATGCCACGGACAACTTTAGCATTTGAGCTAATTAGCAACTATGCAACTACTTACTACTGTTTAGCTTCTTTGAAACTAAGCATGTTAGCTAATCCTAACCCTAACCTTAACCCTTTTAACTAACCCTAACCTCAACTCTAACCATTAATGCTAACCCCTAGAGCTAACATTAACCAGCAACCTAAAATGATCATAAGCCACCTAGCCACCTAGCTAACGTTAGCCACAACAAATTGGAATTTGTAACATGCAAATTTGTAACATGTTGTGCATTTTCCATATCCGTAACATATTGTACGAATTGCAATTTGTAACATATCATGCGAATTGTAATTTGTAACATAGCATACTAAATGGATGATGGACATCCACAAATGAATACTATACGAAAGGTAACATGTCTCGATTTAAGTACAGACGCTTTGTTTTTAAACTGCTGTTACTTGTTGTTAATTATCTATGTATAGTCACTTTACCCCTACCTACAGTTGAAGTCGGAAGTTTACATATACCTTAGCCAAATACATTTAAACTCAGTTTTTCACAATTCCTGACATTTAATCCTAGTAAAAATTCCCTGTCTTAGGTCAGTTAGGATCACCACTTTATTTTAAGAATGTGAAACATCAGAAAAATAGTAGAGAGAATGATTTATTTCAGATTTAATTTCTTTCATCACATTCCCAGTGGGTCAGAAGTTCACACACTCAATTAGTATTTGGTAGCATTGCCTTTAAATTGTTTAACTTGGGTCCAACATTTTGTGTAGCCTTCCACAAGCTTCCCACAATAAGTTGGGTGAATTTTGGTCCATTCCTCCTGACAGAGCTGATGGAACTGAGTCAGGTTGTAGGCCTATTTGTTCGCATGTGCTTTTTCAGTTCTGCCCACAAATGTTCTATAGGATTGAGGTCAGGGCTTTGTGATGGCTACTCCAATGCCTTGACTTTCTTGTCCTTAAGCCATTTTGCCACAATTTTGGAAGTATGCTTGAGGTCAATGTCCATTTGGAAGACCCATTTGCGACCAAGCTTTAACTTCCTGACTGATGTCTTGAGATGTTGCTTCAATATATCCACATAATTTTCCTACCTCATGATGACATCTGTTTTGTGAAGTGCACCAGTACCTCCTGCAGCAAAGCACCCCCACAACATGATGCTGCCACCCCTGTGCTTCACGGTTGGGATGGAGTTCTTCGGCTTGCAAGCATCCCCCTTATTCCTCCAAACATAATGATGGTCATTATGGCCAAACAGTTGTATTTTGTTTCATCAGACCAGAGAACATTCCTCCAAAAAGTATGATCTTTGTCCCCATGTGCAGTTGCAAACCGTAGTCTGGCTTTTTTATGGCGGTTTTGGAGCAGTGGTTTCTTCCTTGCTGAGCAGCCTTTCAGGTTATGTCGATATAGAACTCGTTTAACTGTGGATATAGATACGTTTGTACCTGTTTCCTCCAGCATCTTCACAAGGTCCTTTGCTGTTGTTCTGGGATTGATTTGAACATTTTGCACCAAAGTACGTTCATCTCTAAGAGACAGAACGCGTCTCCTTCCTGAGCGGTATGACGGCTGCGTGGTTCCATGGTGTTTATACAGATGAACGTGATACCTTCAGGCATTTGGAAATTGCTCCCAAGGATGAACCAGACTTGTGGAGGGCTACAATTCTTTTTCTGAGGTCTTGGCTGATTTCTTAGAATTTTCCCATGACATCAAGCAAAGAGGCACTGAGTTTAAAGGAAGGTCTTGAAATACATCCACAGGTACACCTCCATTTTACTCCGATGATGTCAATTAGCCAATCAGAAGCTTCTAAAGCCATGACATCATTTTCTGGAATTTTCCAAGCTGTTTAAAGGCACAGTCAACTTAGTGTATGTAAATTTCTGACCCACTGGAATTTTGATACAGTGAGTTATAAGTGAAATAATCTGTCTGTAAACAGTTGTTGGAAAAATTACTTGTGTCATGCACAATGTAGATGTCCTAACCGACTTGCTAAAACTATAGTTTGTTAACAAGAAATTTGTGAAGTGGTTGAAAAACGAGTTTTAATGACTCCAACCTAAGTGTATGTAAACTTCCGACTTCAACTGTACATGTACATGTACAAATGACCTCGACTACCTTGCATCCCCACACATTGACTCAAAACCGTTACCCCGTGTACATAGCCACATTATTGTAATTTTATTGTGTTACTTTATATTTTTTTTACTTTAGTTTAATTAGTAACTGGGTGGAAGCCAGCTAGTGATGGCTATTTAACAGTCTGATGGCCTTGAGATTAAAGCTTTTTTTAAGTCTCTCAATCCCAGCTTTGATGCACCTGTACTGACCTCGCCTTCTGGATGATAGGGTTGACCATTTCAGGTTGTCAGTGATGTGTTCGCCGAGGAACTTGAAGCTTTCCACCTTCTCCACTGTGGTCCCGTCGATGTGGATAGGGGCTTGCTCCCTTTGCTGTTTCCTGAAGTTCAAGATTAGCTCCTTTGTTTTGTTGATGTCGAGTGAGAGGTTATTTCCCTGGCACCACTCTCCCAGGGCCCTCACCTCCTCCCTGTAGGCCGTCTCGTCATTGTTTGTAATCAGGCATACTACTGTTGTGTCGTCTGCAAACTTGATGATTGAGTTGGAGACGTGTGTGACCACGAAGTCTTGGGTGAATAGAGAGTACGGGGGGGCTCAGCACGCACCCCTGTGGGGCCCCTGTATTGAGAATCAGCGAATTGGAGGTGTTGTTTCCTACCTTTACCACCTGGGGGCGACCTGTCAGGAAGTCCAGGACCCAATTGTACAGGGCAGGGTTCAGACCCAGGGCCCCGAGCTTAATGATGAGCTTGGAGGTTACAGTGGTGTTTAATGCTGAGCTATAGTCAATGAACAGCATTCTTACATAGGTATTCTTCTTGACCAGATGGGATAGGGCAGTATGCAGTGCGATGGCGATTGCATCGTCTGTGGATCTATTGGAGTGGAAAGCAAATTGAACTGGGTCTAGGTTGTCAGGTAAGGTGGTGATCCTTAGCTAGCCTCTCAAAGGACTTCATGGTGACAGAAGTGAGTGCTACGGTGCGATAGTCATTTAGTACAATTACCTTTGCTTTCATGGGTACAGGAACAATGGTGGACATCTTGAAGCAAGTGGGGACAGCAGACTGGGATAGAGAGAGATTGAATATGTCCGTAAACACTCCAGCCAGCTGGTCTGTGCATGCTCTGAGGACACGGCTAGGGATGCTGTCTGAGCCGGCAGCCTTGCGAGGGTTAACATGCTTACATGTCTTACTCACGTCGGCCATGGAGAAGGAGAGCCCACAGTCCTTGGTAGTGGGCCGCGTCGGTGGCACTGTGTTATCCTCAAAGCAGGAGAAGAAGGTGTTAAGCTTGTCATGAAGCAAGACGTCGGTCTCTGCGACGCGGATGGTTTTCCCTTTGTGGTCCATGATTGTCTGTCGACCCTGCCACATACGTCTCGTGTCTGAGCCGTTAAATTGCGACTTCGCTTTCTCTCTGTACTGACGGTTTGCCTGTTTGATTACCTTGCGGAGGGAATAACTACACTGTTTGTATTCGGCCATGTTCCCAGTCACCTTACCATGGTTAAATGCGGTGGTTCGCACTTTCAGATTTGTGCAAATGCTGCCATCTATCCATGGTTTCTGGTTTGGCTAGGCTTTAACAGTCACAGTGGGTACAATATCTTCTATACACTTCCTGATGAACTCAGTCACTGTATCCGTGTATTGGTCGGATGTTATTCTCAGAGGCTACCCGGAACATATCCCAGACCACATGATCAAAACAATCTTGAAGCATGGATTCTGATTGGTCAAACCAACATTGAATAGACCTTAGCACGGGTACTTCCTGTTTTGAGTTTCTGCCAATAGAAAGGGAGGAGAAAATGGAGTCGTGATCAGATTTGCTGAAGGGAGGGCGGGGGAGAGCCTTGTAGGCATTTCGAAAATTTGAGTAGCAGTTGTCCAATGTTTTCCCTGCGCGAGTATTACAGTCAATGTGTTGGTAGAACTTTGGTTGCGTTTTCATCAAATTAGCTTTTTAAAAATCCCCAGCCACAATATATTGAGCCTCAGGATATGGGGTTTCCAGTCCAATGTAGTTCTTTGAGTGCTGTTATGGTATCCGTTTCAGGGGGAATATACTGTACATGGCTGTGACTATACCCGAAGAGAATTCTCTAGGGAGGTAATACGGTCGGCATTTGATTATGAGCTATTCCAGGATGGGTGAACAGAACTTGAGTTTCTGCGTGTTATCACAATCACACCATGAGTAGTTAATCATGAAACATACACCCCCACCTTTCTTCTTCCCGGAGAGTTCTTTATTCCTGTCTGTGCGATGTTCTGAGAACCCAGCTGGCTGTATGGATGGGGACAGTATATCCAGAGAGAGCCATGTTTCCCATAAAACAGAGTATGTTACAATCCCTGATGACTATCTGAAAGGAGATCATCGCTCTGAGCTCGTCTACTTTATTATCCAGATAATTAACATTTAGCGAGTCATTTACTCTGAAGCGGTGGATGGTGTGCACGCCTCCTGAGTCGGACTAGAAGTCCACTCCGAATACCACTTCTCCGCCAGCAGTGTTTTGGAGTTGCCTCTGAAATAGATTAAATTACCCTGGGGGGTATGAGCAAAGGATCCAAAGTTATTTCCGGCTGTATGTATTAACACAAAAACAATTCTGGGCTAATAATGTAAGAAATAACTCACAAAAAAATGAAATACTGCAAAGTTGCTTAGGAGCTAGAAGCAAAGCTGCCATATGTGTTTTTATTGATTCAATGTTTTATTATTTACATTTTTGTGTCACTTTGAGTTTTTGAAAAGGTTTTTACAGATAAAATGTATTATTATTGAGCAAGCATGTACAGTTAATTTGGAAAGTATTCAGGCCCCTTCCCTTTTCCCACATTTTGTTACGTTACGGTCTTATTCTAAAATGTATTAAATACATGTTTTTCCTCATCAATAAACACACAATACCCCATAATGACAAAAACATGTGTTAAATATAAACATTGGAAATACCTTATTTACATAAGTAATCAGAACCTTTGCTATGAGACCCGAAATTGAGCTCAGGTGCATCCTGTTTCCATTTATCATCCTTGAGATGTTTCTACAACTTGATTGGAGTCCACCTGTGGTAAATTAAATTGATTGGACATGATTTGGAAAGTCACACACCTGTCAATATAAGGTCCCACAGTTGACAGTGCATTTCAGAGCAAAAACCAGTGTGTCGAGGCACAGATCTGGAGAATGGTACCAAAAAATGTCTGCTGCATTGAAGATCCCCCCCCCCCCAAGAACAGAGTGACCTCCATCATTTTTAAGTGGAAAAAGTTTGGAACCACCAAGATTTTTCCTAGAGCTGGCCACCCAGCCAAACTGAGCAATAGGCGGAGAAGGGCCTTGGTCAGGGAGGTGGCCAAGAACGTGATGGTCACTCTGACAGAGCTCCAGAGTTCCTCTGTGTAGATGGGAGCACCTTCCAGAAGGACAACCATCTCTGTAGCACTCCACCAATTAGGCCTTTATGGTAGAGTAGGCAGACGGATGCCACTCCTCAGCAAAAGGCACATGACAGCCTGCTTGCAGTTTGCCAAAAGGCACCTAAAGTACTGAGACCATGAGAAACAAGATTCTCTGATCTGATGAAACCAAGATTGAACTCTTTGGCCTGAATGCCAAGCTTTACGTCTTAAGGAAACCTGGCACCATCCCTACGGTGAAGCAAGGTGGTGGCAGCATCATGCTGTGGGTATGTTTTTCAGTGGCAGGGACTGGGAGACTAGTCAGGATCGAGGGAAAGATTATCGGAGCAAAGTACAGAGAGATCCTTGATTAAAACCTGCTCCTGAGTGCTCAGGACCTCAGACTAGTGTGAAGGACAACGACCCTAAGCACACAGCCAAGAAAACATAGGAGTGGTGTCACGACTTCTGCCGAAGTTGATGCCCCTCCTTGCTCGGGCGGTACTCGGCGGTCGACATCACCGGTCTTCTAGCCATCATTGATCAGTTTTTCATTTTCCATTGGTTTTTTTCTTGTCTTCCTACACACCTGTTTCCAATCCCATTAATTACATGTTGTGTATTTAACCCTCTGTTTCCCCTCATGTCCTTGTCGGTGATTGTTTGTGATGTTATGTTACGTGTGTTTTTTGTATCGGTGTGCGACGGGTTATGTTTATCCATGTTATTTTGTACTTTGGATTTGGAGTTTATTTTGTCATTAAATACTCCAGTCTAACCAATTTGGTTTCTCCTGCGCCTGACTTCCCTGCCACCTACATACACGATTATGACAAGTGGCTTCGGGACAGGTTTCTGAATGTCCTTGAGTGGCCCAGCCAGAGCCCGGACTTCAACCCGATCTATCATCTCTGGAGAGACCTGAAAATAGCTGTGCAGCGACACTCCATCCAACCTGACAGAGTTTGAGAGGATCTGTAGAGAAGAATGGGAGAAACTCCCCAAATATAGGTGTGCCAAGCTTGTAGCGTCATACCCAAGACGACTTGAGGCTGTAATCACTGCCAAAGGTTCTTCCACAAAGTACTGTGTAAAGGGTCTGAATACTTATGTAAATATGATATTTCATTTCATTTTTTTTATAAAAAAATTAATGTTTTTACTTTATCATTATGGGGTATTGTGCGTAGATTGATGAAATAAATCAATTATTTAATCAGTTTTATAATAAGGCTGTAAAGTAACAAAATGTGGAAAAAGTCAAGGGGTCTGAATACTTTCCGAATGCACTGTATGTATGTATGTATGTATGTATGTATGTATGTATGTATGTATGTATGTATGTATGTATGTATGTATGTATGTATGTATGTATGTATGTATTACCCACACAGGCAAAAGTACTACCCAACCAACTGCTATTCTACCATGCATCTAACATGCAATTACATCAAATACAAACTTATATTTTCTCCTGTGGTCCATCAACTACATTACTTAACAGTGTGAAATTAAGTCTAGACTGATTTGAATATGGAACCTCAAGCACTACTTATGTCATAGTTTCCTGTGTGTGTGTGTGTGTGTGTGTGTGTGTGTGTGTGTGTGTGTGTGTGTGTGTGTGTGTGTGCTC
Source organism: Salmo salar (assembly GCF_965601325.2). Classification (NCBI taxonomy): domain Eukaryota; kingdom Metazoa; phylum Chordata; class Actinopteri; order Salmoniformes; family Salmonidae; genus Salmo; species Salmo salar. The sequence continues at coordinate 66,843,005 of NC_138299.1, forward strand.
TTGGAGGCCATGTTGTTGAGCTGTCAGTCCATGTCCAGTACAGTCTGGCCTCCCAAGCCACCCCCATCATCCCCTCCAGGGATATAAATCACTCCCCAGACTACAGCTTGCACCTTTGTGTCACTTGGAGCTCCCTCACGCAACCTTTAGGAAAAGGCCCAGCCCAGTGTCAGCACGAGCACGGCTAGTGCCGTAACAGTGTAGGTTAGAAGAGCTGTAAGGGAGGAGTCAGCAGTGTAAAGGCATAGCGGCAGGCCAGGGCTGGATAGACTGGGGCGACAAAGGCTGTGTGTGTGTGTGTGTGTGTGTGTGTGTGTGTGTGTGTGTGTGTGTGTGTGTGTGTGTGTGTGTGTGTGTGTGTGTGTGTGTGTGTGTGTGTGTGTGTGTGTGTGTGTGTGTGTTGGGGGGGACCTCCCCTGGCAGAAGTGTGGTAGCCGATTAGCGCTCGTGACCCCAAGGCTAATTTCCATCCTCCCTGTCCTGGCTTGCGTGACCTAGTTGGCCCCGTAAAATCCTACGCTAATCTGGTCTCACTGTCCTCCCCCTCCCCCTTCTCCCATCCTAATAATGGATCACCTGTAAGCACTTCTTATGTGTTCAGGACTCCGTGACTATTCATATTTTTTCCTTTCTAAGATGAGTTATTTTTGACCTTTCGAAATGAATTCGGATGTGTTTTCCTCTCCTCTTTCTCCTGACTTTGTGATGTGAGCACTTTGGGTTGATTTGGTGAACCATGCATCGTCTTCTCTACGCCCATGTCTTCCTGTGCTGCTTCAGTGTGGCCCATTCCTTCTGTCCTTCCCAGTGCACTTGTGTTTACCACGGACGGAGTGATGGAACGGGGACCAGGTATTTACAATTGTTTCTTAGAGGACGGTGTCTATAGATATTTTATTATAGTGTAATCTGGGCCCTTTTCCACAGATATACAGCATCACTATCTTTTTAAAATGGTCCATGTATGTATAATAATGATCATAATTCATATTGAGTTTTATCATGATTATTTTACCTGTTTTGCCATCTGGCAACTACGAAACATTTACATTTTGATTAATTATTATGTCAAGACAGTGGGTCCTTCTCAGTATTTATTTACATTTTTATCAAATTCATTCATTCATTCTAGCAGACGTGTAGGAGGTTTGCTGTTTGTTTTCCCCTGGAAACTGAATTGTAGGTTTGATTGAATACACAGATATACAGTATTAGAACATATGATCCAAAGCTCTCTAATAATTCACATAATGCCCCTCTTAGACTTAGTTCAATAGAGGAGTTCAATAGAGGAGCACTTTTTTTTCTCTCAATACCTATCACATGTTTAGGATGACCGGAATTCAAGAGTTCGGAAAATTTTTGGAGTCTTGAAAAACAGTCTGTTTGCAAGTAGATAAAGGAAAAGGATGATAGAACAACTTTTCAAAAGTTCCACAAGTATGTAAGAAATTAACTGTGCAGGTGGAAGCACAAAGTATAAGCCTACACGCCATCCAGCTCAGAGGTCTATAATCCTGGTCCGTTGTCTGGGCTTTTGTTCCAGCCCAGCACTAACACACATGACTCAACATATTAAGTGCCAGATTATCAGATGAATCAGGTAGTTTAGTAGGCTACTGGGCTGAAACAAAATCCTGCACACCCTGTGGTTCTCAAGGGCACAGACTGAACCCCCCGGATTGTAATCACTTATCTGACTAGACTGGATAGGCCGAAGCTATGTAATGGATCCATAGATTTGACCAATCCAGAAAAATGATAACTCCATGGAACGGAGAGAGGAAAGATTTGTGATGCAAACTACATGACCAAAAGTATGTGGACTGCTGCTCGTCAAACATCTCATTCCAAAATCATGGGCATTAATATGGAGTTGGTCCCCCCTTTTGATGCTATAACAGCCTCCACTCTGTTGAAAGTCACTGAATTATTCAGTAAGGCCATTCTACTGCCAATGTTTGTCTATGAAGATTGCATGGCTATGTTCTCGATTTCATACACCTGTCAGCAATGTGTGTGGCTGAAATAGCTGAATCCACAAATTTAAAAGGGTTGTCCACATTCTTTTGTATGCATAATTTTAGTATTTTATTTATTTCACCTTTATATAACCAGGTAGGCCAGTTGAGAACAAGATCTCATTTTCAACTGCGACCTGGCCAAGATAAAGCAAAGCAGTGCAACAAAAACAACACAGAGTTACACATAAACAAACATATGTAACCAAGTCCATGTTTTCTGTTCCTCTCAGATCGGTGCTCTGCAATGACCCAGACATGTCCGACATCCCCGTCAACGTCCCCGTGGATACGGTCAAACTGCGGGTGGAGAAGACGGCTGTGCGGCGCATCCCCACCGAGGCCTTCTACTATCTGAACGACCTGCGCTACCTGTGGATCACCTATAACTCTATCTCCTCTGTGGACGCCGCCGCCTTCTACAACCTCAAGGTCCTTCACGAACTGCGTCTGGACGGGAACCTGATTTCCATCTTCCCCTGGAAGTCCCTGAAGGAGATGCCCAGTCTGAGGACGCTGGATCTTCACAACAACCGCTTGACCACTGTGGCCGTGGAGGCTACCCCATACCTGGTCAACATCACCTATCTGGATATCTCCAGCAACAAGCTGACCACTCTGTCTTCGGACTTCGTGGATATCTGGCCGCCTTTCAACGGAATGCCCGTCTCCTCCAACTTGTCCCAGAAAGTGGTGCTAGGTAAGATAACTGAGAATAGGGTGTGAATGGGTGACATGGAGATGAGGGTTTAAGGTTAGGACTTAACACACCCTCACTAGCTACTGGTTGTGCATGCTTTTGCCCATCTCTAGAAAACTTGCTTCTACTGATCAGCTGCTCTTCAGGAAGACTTTGATTAGCTGACTCAGTTGTATTAGAGCAGGGCTGGAGCAAAACCCTGCACTTCCAGTGGTTCTCCAGGAGGTGGGTTGGCCAACCCTACAGCAAAGCAGGTATTCAGAGATAACAGAAGATGGGATTTACCTGCATAGGAGTGTGTAGAGTTTTTGGTCGTTACGTAGCCCATAAATGCATTGTGTATACTTAGTGACTCCTAACTTTAACCCAAAGGCATATTTCAATCTTCACATTGAGGTTCCAATACCTATTTGGGTTATTTTTTTAATGTTATTTTGGACACAGTATTTGCACCATACCGCAGTTATACTGCACTCGAATTGCAATCTTGTTTCGTAAGGACACATGTAACCAGTCCCACAAATATTATAAACATTCACACAAGCCTAAGGTTAACCATTAGAAAGTTGAATAAATTTGATCCTGTATCAGTGGTTAGGGGAGACTTGGACCTCCTCAGGTCTGAATCTGTCCAGGCACACAGGTCTCAGACCAGTCCCTATGTCCAACACAGACCACTAATAACAGGAACACATCCCACAATTATTATTGGGCAGTGTTAACTATACCATTTATAGATTTGTATTTAGTTAAGTATTGGGGGGGGGGGGCTCAAGTGGAGTGTTACATTTAAATATGCTCTGGATAAGAGCATCTTGACTAAATAATATATACTGCTCAAAAAAATAAAGGGAACACCTAAACAACACATCCTAGATCTGAATGAATGAAATAATCTTATTAAATACTTTTTTCTTTACATAGTTGAATGTGCTGACAACAAAATCACACAAAAATAATCAATGGAAATCCAATTTATCAACCCATGGAGGTCTGGATTTGGAGTCACACTCAAAATTAAAGTGGAAAACCACACTACAGGCTGATCCAACTTTGATGTAATGTCCTTAAAACAAGTCAAAATGAGGCTCAGTAGTGGGTGTGGCCTCCACGTGCCTGTATGACCTCCCTACAATGCCTGGGCATGTTCCTAATGAGGTGGCGGATGGTCTCCTGAGGGATCTCCTCCCAGACCTGGACTAAAGCATCCGCCAACTCCTGGACAGTCTGTGGTGCAACGTGGCGTTGGTGGATGGAGCGAGACATGATGTCCCAGATGTGCTCAATTGGATTCAGGTCTGGGGAACGGGAAGGGCCAGTCCATAGCATCAATGCCTTCCTCTTGCAGGAACTGCTGACACACTCCAGCCACATGAGGTCTAGCATTGTCTTGCATTAGGAGGAACCCAGGGCCAACCGTACCAGCATATGGTCTCACACGGGGTCTGAGGATCTCATCTCGGTACCTAATGGCAGTCAGGCTACCTCTGGCGAGCACATGGAGGGCTGTGCGGCCCCCCAAAGAAATGCCACCCCACACCATGACTGACCCACCGCCAAACCGGTCATGCTGGAGGATGTTGCAGGCAGCAGAACATTCTCCACGGCCTCTCCAGACTCTGTCACGTCTGTCACGTGTTCAGTGTGAAACTGCTTTCATCTGTGAAGAGCACAGGGCGCCAGTGGCGAATTTGCCAATCTTGGTGTTCTCTGGCAAATGCCAAACGTCCTGCACGGTGTTGGGCTGTAAGCACAACCCCCACCTGTGGACGTCGAGCCCTCATACCACCCTCATGGAGTCTGTTTCTGACCGTTTGAGCAGACACATGCACATTTGTGGCCTGCTGGAGGTCATTTTGCAGGGCTCTGGCAGTGCTCCTCCTGCTCCTCCTTGCACAAAGGCGGGGGTAGCGGTCCTGCTGCTGGGTTGTTGCCCTCCTACGGCCTCCTCCATGTCTCCTGATGTACTGGCCTGTCTCCTGGTAGCGCCTCCATGCTCTGGACACTACGCTGACAGACACAGCAAACCTTCTTGCCACAGCTCCCATTGATGTGCCATCCTGGATGAGCTGCACTACCTGAGCCACTTGTGTGGGTTGTAGACTTCGTCTCATGCTACCACTAGAGTGAAAGCACCGCCAGCATTCAAAAGTGACCAAAACATCAGCCAGGAAGCATAGGAACTGAGAAGTGGTCTGTGGTCCCCACCTGCAGAATCACTCCTTTATTGGGGGTGTCTTGCTAATTGCCTATAATTTCCACCTGTTGTCTATTCCATTTGCACAACAGCATGTGAAATTTATTGTCAATCAGTGTTGCTTCCTAAGTGGACAGTTTGATTTCACAGAAGTGTGATTGACTTGGAGTTACATTGTGTTGTTTAAGTGTTCCCTTTATTTTTTTGAGCAGTGTATATACAAAAGTATGTGGACACCCCTTAAAATTGGTGTATTGGCTGTTTCAGTCAAAAGTGTATAAAATCAAGCACACAGCCATGCAATCTCTATAGACAAACATTGTCATTCGAATGGCCCGTACTGAAGCGCTCAGTGACTTTCAACGTGGCACCGTAATTTTTATTGTAATTTAACCTTTATTTAACTAGGCAAGTCAGTTAAAAACAAAATCTCATTTACAATGATGGCATTCGATGCCACCTTTCCAACAAGTCAGTTCGTCAAATTTCTGCCCTACTAGAGCTGCCCCAGTCAAATCTAAGTGCTGTTATTGTGAAGTGGAAACGTCTAGGAGCAACAACGGCTCAGCCGCGAAGTGGTAGGCTACACAAGCTCACAGAACGGGACCTCCCAGTGCTGAAGAGCATAGCGCATAAAAATTGGCTGTACAAAGTGAGGTCCATACAGAAATGGTTTGTCGAGATTGGTGTGGGATAACGGGCCTGCTGTCACGGTTGTCGTAGGTTAAAGACCAAGTCGCAGCGGGTTGCGTGCTCATCATTATTTTATTTATAGGTGAACACACAAAAACAATAAACAAAGAACGACAGTACGACAGTGTCGCAGGCTATACACAGCAGTGCAAAAACAATCTCCCACAAAGGGACAGGTGGAAAACAGGCTCCCTAAGTATGACTCTCAGAAACAATGATGTACAGCTGTTCCTGATTGAGAGCCACACCAGGCCAACAAAGAAATACACAACATAGAAACCCTAGAATACAAAACAAGAACATAAATCAAAAACCCCGGAACACATAAATCCAACACCCCTCTACATACACACACACCCCGAACCATATAAAACAAATACCCCTCTACCTAAATACATAGCCCAAACCACATGAAACAAACACCCCCTGCCACATCCTGACCAAACTATAATAACCAAAAAAAACTATTACTGGTCAGGACGTGACACCTGCACAGAGCCCTGACCTTGAACCCCATAGAACACCTTTAGGAGGAATTGGACCGCCGACTGCGAGCCAGGCCTTATCGCTCAAAATCAGTGCCTGACGTCACTAATGTTCTTGTGGCTGAATGGAAGCAAGTCCCTGCAGCAATGTTCCAACATCTAGTGGAAAGTATTCCCAGAAGAGTGGAGGTTAAGGGGGGACCAACTCCATATTACTGTCCATGATTTTAAAATTAGATGTTTGACGAGCAGGTGTCAACATACTTTTGGTCATGTATTATATATAGCCTATATAAAGGAAGAGAAGCTTAGGCCTAACCCCAGAGAGATAGGGAAAGAGAGAGAGATATGCTGGTGGCATGCTACGACACCGACATGCATTTATTTATGTCAGATGGCTACTGCATCTGTCATACAGATATAGATGTACAGAAGGAGGCTAATTTGTAAATTTTCTATCCAAATATTTTGTATAAAGATAAGCATTATATTGTTAGATTATAGAAGTATCTATTGTAGGCCTGAAACAGTGATTGTGAAATTGAAGTAAATACTTATTTATTTTTTCATGAGCAGTGATTGTTAATTGAAGTCGATCATTGTTTCTCAATTTTATAGTCAATTAAATCAATTATTTTATGTTTTTCAATTTTATAGTTTTTAAATTTTATGTATGCAATCTCATAGAAAATGTTTGTCTGTTTTCCCTGTCAGTTCTTATCTTGCTCCCTCTGCAAAATAAAGTTATTTCTGTAAAAGTTATTATATTCCATTACATTCTACAGGATGTCAAGCACCTCAACCATTGAAAGTGCTATTTCTTTAAACATGGACACCAGAAAAAATGTAACAACAATTATACATTTTTGTAGAGCAGGTGCTTTATGTTATCCCTCTTCTGGACAGCCTGGTTCCGGAGGGCCACTCTGTTGTCTGCAGGATCAGGGACTGGCTGAATGTTATATGCCACAACATGGTCTTCGTCTACAGAACCAGTAAAAGTTTGGACACACCTATTATTTTTACTATTTTCCACGTTATAGAATAATAGTGAAGACATCAAAAACTATGAAATAACACATATGTAATCATGTAGTAACCAAAAACGGGTTAAACAAATCTAAGTATATTTTAGATTCTTCAAAGTAGCCACCCTTTGTCTTGATGACAGCGGTGCACACCCTTGGCTTTCTCTCAAACAGCTTCATGAGGTAGTCACCAGTAATGAATTTTAATTAACAGGTGAGCCTTGTTAAAAGTTAATTTGTGGAATTTCTTTCCTTCTTAATGCGTTTGAGCCAATCAGTTGTGTTGTGACAAGGTAGGTGTGGTATACAGAAGATAGCCCTATTTGGTAAAACACCAAGTCCGTAAGAACAGCTCAAATAAGCAAAGAGAAATGACATTCTGTCATTACTTTAAGATATGAAGGTCAGTCAATGCGGAACATTTCAAGAACTTTGAAAGTTTCTTCAAGTGCAGTCGCAAAAACCATCAAGAGCTATATTGAAACTGACTCTCATGAAGACTGCCACAGGAAAGGAAGACCCAGAGTTACCTCTGCTGCAGAGGATAAGTTCATTAGAGTTACCAGCCTCAGAAATTGCAGCCCAAATAAATGCTTCACAGAGTTCAAGTAACAGACACATCAACATCAACTGTTCAGAGGAGACTGCGTGAATCAGCCCTTTGTGGTCAAATTGCAGCAAAGAAACCACACCAATAAGAAGACGAGACTTGCTTGGGCCAAGAAACACGAGCAATGGACATTAGACCGGTGGAAATCTGTCCTTTGGTCTGATGAGTCCATATTTGAGATTTTTGGTTTCAACCGCTGTGTCTTTGTGAGATGCAGAGTAGGTGAATGGATGATCTCTGCATGTGTGGTACCCAGCATGAAGCATGGAGGAGGAGGTGCGAAGTTGTGGGGGTGCTTTGCAGGTGACACTGTCAGTGATTTATTTAGAATTCAAGGCACACTTAACCAGCATGGCTACCACAGTGTTCTGCAGCGATACACCCTCCCATCTAGTTTGCGCTTAGTGGGACTATCAATTGTTTTTCAACAGGACAATAACCCAACACACTTCCAGACGGTGTAAGGGCTATTTGACCAAGAAGATGTGGGATGGAGTGCTGCATCAGATGACCTCAACCCAAATAGATGGTTTTGGATGAGTTGGACTGCAGAGTGAAGGAAAAGCAGCCAACAAGTGCTCAACATATGTGGGAACTCCTTCAAGACTGTTGGAAAAGCATTCCAGGTGATGCTGGTTGAGAGAATGCCAAGCATGTGCAAAGTTGTCATTAAGGCAAAGGGTGGCTACAGTACCTTGAAGAATCTAAAATATATTTTGAATTGTTTAACACTTCTTTTGGTGTTATTGCATAGTTTTGACGTCTTCATTATTATTCTACAATGTCGGAAATTGTAAAAATAGAGAAAAACACTTGAATGAGTAGGTGTGTCCAAACTTTTGACTGGTACTGTAAGACTGGTACTGCCCTAATGGATGAGGACCATGTTGAATGAGAACCAGTTAAATAAAGGCTAAATAAATACATTTAAAAATGTTGTGGAGTACTCAAGCATTGGCGATGGTATCTGTGATTTTCTCCAGCAGCAGCGTGTTCAGAAGTTGGAGCCTCCTCCATTTGCACTTTGAGAGCCCAAAGGACGTCTCAATTTGAACTCGGGTGGAGCTGTGGATCTGCTTCAATCTCTTATGCTCGTCCAATAGTTGACCATTGTCCCTGAATGGCACATTTAGATCCAGGCTTTGGGGATAAGCAGTAGCCCAAGAGGTAGTACTGCTCTGTATCCCTTCTTTCTTTTCTTTCCAAAACTCTTGAACGTGCCGTCCTTGGCCAGCTCTCCTGCTATCTCTCTCAGAATGACCTTCTTGATCCTAATCAGTCAGGTTTCAAGACTGGGCATTCAACTGAGACTGCTCTTCTCTGTGTCACGGAGGCTCTCCGCACTGCTAAAGCTAACTCTCTCTCCTCTGCTCTCATCCTTCTAGACCTATCTGCTGCCTTTGATACTGTGAACCATCAGATCCTCCTCTCCACCGTCTCCGAGTTGGGCATCTCCGGCGCGGCAAACGCTTGGATTGCGTCCTACCTGACAGGTCGCTCCTACCAGGTGGCGTGGCGAGAATCTGTCTCCACACCATGCGCTCTCACCACTGGTGTCCCCCAGGGCTCTGTTCTAGGCCCTCTCCTATTCTCGCTATACACCAAGTCACTTGGCTCTGTCATATCCTCACATGGTCTCTCCTATCATTGCGATGCAGACGACACGCAATTAATCTTCTCCTTTCCCCCTTCTGATAACCAGGCGGCGAATCGCATCTCTGCATGTCTGTCAGACATATCAGTGTGGATGACGGATCACCACCTCAAGCTGAACCTTGGCAAGACGGAGCTGCTCTTCCTCCCGGGGAAGGACTGCCCGTTCCATGATCTCGCCATCACGGTTGACAACTCCCTTGTGTCCTCCTCCCAGAGTGCTAAGAACCTTGGCGTGATCCTGGACAACACCCTGTCGTTCTCCACTAACATCAAGGCGGTGACCCAATCCTGTAGGTTCATGCTCTACAACATTCGCAGAGTACGACCATGCCTCACACAGGAAGCGGCGCAGGTCCTAATCCAGGCACTTGTCATCTCCCGTCTGGATTACTGCAACTCGCTGTTGGCTGGGCTCCCTGCCTGTGCCATTAAACCCCTACAACTCATCCAGAACGCCGCAGCCCGTCTGGTGTTCAACCTTCCCAAGTTCTCTCACGTCACCCCGCTCCTCCGCTCTCTCCACTGGCTTCCAGTTGAAGCTCGCATCCGCTACAAGACCATGGTGATTGCCTACGGAGCTGTGAAGGGAACGGCACCTCCATACCTTCAGGCTCTGATCAGGCCCTACACCCAAACAAGGGCACTGCGTTCATCCACCTCTGGCCTGCTGGCCCCCCTACCTCTGAGGAAGCACAGTTCCCGCTCAGCCCAGTCAAAAATGTTCGCTGCTCTGGCACCCCAATGGTGGAATAAGCTCCCTCACGACGCCAGGACAGCGGAGTCAATCACCACCTTCCGGAGACACCTGAAACCCCACCTCTTTAAGGAATACCTAGGATAGGATAAAGTAATCCTTCTAACCCCCCCCCTTAAAAGATTTAGATGCACTTTTGTAAAGTGGTTGTTCAACTGGATATCATAAGGTGAATGCACCAATTTGTAAGTCGCTCTGGATAAGAGTGTCTGCTAAATGACTTAAATGTAAATGTAAATGCTCTGGCAGAGGGTGGGCCTTTACGTCACTGGTTCTATACAAGCATGCATCATGCACAGAACCAGCGTTGCCCGCATAGCCATGCCGCACACAGCTTGCAGCTGGAAGCTGGGCTGGCCTTCACGATTTATGTAGGCATCCCGTATTTCGGAAGGTCCCCTGATGGGAATGTGAGTGCCATCAACATGTATGCACCCAATCACACCAGGGAACCCTCTGAGCCTCCAGAACTAGAAACTGGGTGGGTGTTTGTCACTTTATGTAGGTGGTCATCAGCTGGTTCAGGCCATCTACTATTTGGAGCAGTTACTGGTGTTTCCGACCTCCCTTTGCAAAGAGGTCGGAAACACCACAAAAACTCTGCTGTTTGGCCAACAGCCACAGAAAGGCCAACATGCGATCCTACAGGCTTCTCCTCTGTATGGAGGAGACACAATATCTGAAAAACAAAACAAAATTGGATTCTGTCATGTTAGTGTTTTGTCCTTCACCACTGTAACACAGAGGCAATTATTAACGAATCAATTTTCTATTGTTCATTATAGTCTTACTGTTCACAATGTAGGCTACATTTGAATTATGTGCCCTTTGTGGCAAGTGTTGATAGGTAAGGGGCCTTATAAATAATATACAGTACTTACTGTATAACGTTGTAACGTCTGCTTCCAACACACTCTCAAATACGTAGATCCCCTGAACGCTGCTCACTTTCCAGCCCACAATCTCAAACACATAGATCCCCTGAACGCAGCTCACGCTCTAGATCCCAATCACCTGAATTCTGATCACCTGTTCCCACACCTGTATGTCATTATCACACACTATTTAGTTCCGTTCTTTGCACCCCATCATTGTGAGGTATTGTTTTTCCCCGTTGTTTTGATCCTCCCGTGTATAATAGTTTTTTCCTGCCTCACTAACGATGCCTTTTGCCTATTCCCTGCCTGTACTTTAGCCTAGCGGATTTCTTGTTATCAACCTATTGCCTGATCTTCCGTACGACGTTACTAGTCTTTTTCCCTGACCGTATTGTTGCCTTTTTGGACCCCCTGTGTATGACCTGCCTGCCTCTGGACCCAGCTACCTGCCTCCTCCTGTGGTCCTTTACAAATAAACACCTGCTGCACCCTGCACTTTAAACCAGCTCTGTCTCACATTGTGCTCATTACAAACATGGATGAGCGATGGCCGCGCGGCATAGGCAAGATGCAGTAGATGGTATAGAACACAGTATATACATATGAGATTAGTAATGTAGGATATTTAAACATTATTAAAGTGACGTTATTTAAAGTGACTAGTGATACCTTTATTAAGTCCATTAATTAAAGTGGCCAGAGATTTCAGTCTGTATGTTGGCAGCAGCCTCTCTATGTTAGTGATACACCATCCAAAAGTGTAATTAATAATTTCACCATGCTCAAAGGGAAATTCAATGTCTGCTATTTTTATTTTTACTCATCTACCAAAAGGTGCCCTTCTTTGAGAGGCATTGGAAAAACTCACTAGTGTTTGTGGTTGAATCTGTGTTTGAAGTTCACTGCGCGACTGAGGGACCTTACAGATAATGTTTGTGTGGGGCACAGAGATACTGTAAGGTAGTCATTCAAAAAATCATGTTTAACACTATTATTGCACACGGAGTGATTCCATGCAATTTATTATGTGACTTGATAAGCACATTTTTTACTCTTGAAATTATTTAGGCTTGCCATTCCAAAGGGGTTGAATACTTATTGACCTAAGATATTGCAAATCAAATCAAATGATATTTGTCACATACACATGGTTAGCAGATGTTAATACGAGTGTAGGGAAAAGCTTGTGCTTCTAGTTCCGACAATGCAGTAATATCTAACAAGTAATCTAACAATTCCCCAACAACTACCTAATACACACAAATCTAAAGGGGTGAATGAGAATATGTACATGTAAGTATATGGATGAGCAATAGATGGTATAAAATACATCATATACATGGGATATGAGTAATGTAAGATATGTAAACGTTATTAAAGTGGCATTATTTAGAGTGCATTGTATAAAGTGACTAGTGATCCATTTATTAAAGTGGCGAGTGATTGCGTCTCAATGTAGGCAGCAGCCTCTCTGAGTTAGTGATTGCTGTTTAGCAGTCTGATAGCCTTGCGATAGAAGCTGTTTTTCAGTCTCTCGGACCCAGCTTTGATGTACCTGTACTGACCTCGCCTTCTTGATGATAGTGGAGTGAACAAGCAGTGGCTCGGGTGGTTGTTGTCCTTGATGATCTTTTTGGCCTTCCTGTGACATCAGCGCTGTAGGTGTCCTGGAGGATGAGGAGGTTGAGGGCGGTGCAGTTACCGTACCAGGTGGTGATACAGCCCAACAGGATGCTCTTGATTGTGCATCTGTAAAAGTTAGTGAGTGTTTTAGGTGGGCAAGCCACATTTCTTCAGCCTGCTGAGTTTGAAGAGGTCGCTGTTGCGCCTTCTTCACCACGCTGTCTGTGTGAGTGGACCATTTCAGTTTGTCTGTGATGTGTATGTCGAGTTACTTAAAACGTCCCACCTTCTCCGCTACTGTCCCATCGATGTGCTCCCTCTGCTGTTTCCTGAAGTTCACTATCATCTCCTTTGTTTTGTTGACGTTGAGTGAGAGGTTTTTTTCCTGACACCACACTCCGAGGGCCCTCACCTCCTCCCTGTAGGCCATCTCGTTGTTGTTGGTAATCAAGCCTACCACTGTAGTGTCGTCTGCAAACTTGATGATTGAGTTGGAACCGTGCATGGCCACACAGTCATGGGTGAACAGGGAGTACAGGAGAGGGCTGAGAACGCACCCTTGTGGGGCCCCAGTGTTGATGATCAGCAGGGTGGAGATGTTGTTTCTTACTTTCACCACCTGGGGGTGGCCCGTCAGAAAGTCCAGGACCCAGTTGCACAGGGCGGGGTCGAGACCCAGGGTCTCCACCAAGTGGTGAAGGTAGGAAACAACATCTCCACCCTGCTGATCCTCAACACTGGGGCCCCATAAGGGTGCGTGGTAGCAAGACGTCGATGTCCGTGACGGGGCTTGTTTTCTTTTTGTAATCTGTGATTGACTGCAGACCCTGCCACATACATCTCGTGTTTGAGCCATTGAATTGCGACTCTTTTGTCTCTATACTGACTCTTTGCTTGTTTGATTGCCCTGGGTTGGAATAGCTGCTTCCAGTCACCTTGCCTTGATTAAACGCGATGGTTAGCGCTTTCAGTTTTGCGTGAATGCTGCCGTCAATCCACGGTTTCTGGTTAGGAAAGGCTTTAATTGTCACTGTGCATTCGGCATCTCCGATGCACTTGCTAATAAACTCGCTCACCCAGTCAGCGTATACATCAATGTTGTTGTCTGAGGCTATCCGGAACATATCCCAGCCCACATGATCGAAGCAATCTTGAAGCGTGGAATCCAATTGGTCAGACCAGCTTTGAATAGACCTGAGCACGGTCAGATATGCCGAAGGCAGGGCCGGGAGGGCTTTGTATGTATCGCGGAAGTTAGAGTAGCAATGATCCAGAAGGCGACTCTGACAACATATCCCGAGTGAGCCATGTTTCCGTGAAATAGAGAATGTTACAATCTCTGATGTCTCTCTGGAAGGCAACTCATACCCTTATTTTGTCCATTACATTGGCGAGTAATATGTTCTGGAAGCGGTGGATGGTGTGCTCACCTTCTGAGTCTGACCAGTAGGCCACTCCGTCTGCCTCTCCTGCGGTGACCGCGTTGTTTTGGGCTGGCTGTAACGACTGTCGTAGAGAGGGGACCAAAGCGCAGTGTATTGAGTGCTCATGATGAAATGTATTTTAACACAGAACACTAAAGAAAATAACAAAAGCGAAAACGATCAGCTCACAGTTCTGTCAGGTACATAGACTAAACAGAACACGACTACCCAGAAATGCAGGTGAAAAAAATTAAAATACTTAAGTATGATCTCCAGCTGCCTCTAATTGGAGATCATCCCCCCCAAAAAAACATAGAAATAGAAAACTAGAACTAAACATAGAAATAGAAAACATAGAAAAACACAAAACACACCCTGTCACGCCCTGACCTACTCTACCATAGAAAATAAAATCTTACTATGGTCAGGACGTGACATCGGCCTCTGGGATAAGATCCCATGTCCAGGGTGAAGGTCCGAACTAAGGATCCGCTTTAGGAAAGACGTATTCCTGGTCGTAATGTTGGTAATTTGACATCGCTTTTATATCCAATTTTCTAGGCTCACAATGTAAGAAATAATACATAAAAAAACAAGGTGACCATCTCTGTCGGCTCGTCCGAAAATGAGACCGAAAGGCGAAGTCGTTGTAGCGAGGGATGACTTTCTCCATAACCATATACATTTTATGAATAGAATGGGCGTCCCCATTTAAGTCCATGATGGCATAATGGGGGGACTGGCGGTTATTGAGATTGTACCCATAGGAGCACAGCAAGAAGCAAAAGCAAGACGCAAAAGCAGGAAGTGAACCCATCAACATGTGCTGTGATTTGTTGATTCAACTCAACTGACATTACAAAAATTCTATTTCATTGCCACATCAGTTAACATAATTTGAATAAACATTCTACGTTACCATGGAAATTATTGTATCATGAGTTTACCAGTTAAATTGCCAGTGTTAGAGCTTCCAAGCCCATTCTATTCATTATTTTTCTCTATGCACATGAACCTTGACTCACTTTTCGGTGTTGATACACCCACTAAAATCTGCAGCCACTCCGTGACATTGGGAATAGGATCTGAAAAGTAATCCATTATGGCAGAAGCCATAGCTAAATCCAACATTTTGCATGGTCGGTCCATTATGTTATCAGCAAGAATAGCTAGAACTAACGGAATGCAATGTTTGTGAGAAAAAAAACGTTACAAATTATGTTTTTAACAAACACAGTTCACAGCAAATGTTTGCAAATGCATTGCTTGTTGAATGCGCCTCTTGTCAACTTATTTTAGATCCACCTCAAAAGAAGTGGGGAGTTAAAGTTATCATGCAATGATACTCCCTTTCTGACCACTGGCTTTGACAAATCTAATTTGCTATTTTTCCATGCTTTGATTTGCACAAGCATGCCATGTATTTTGGGCTTTACACTAAATCTCACAGATTGTGAAGGTGTCTGAAGGTGTAAGCAGGCCCTCAGATGTACTCAACTTTTAATTGACATGTCAAACTCTGAATAGAAAGCTGATGTACCAACTGATGTATCCACTGATGTATCCATCTTTAAGAGCATTCGGATTCATTAAAACAAAAAAAATTAATAAATGGGGACTTGGTTAGGGACTTACAGTTACAATGGGACATTTTTTTTTTTTTTTTAATTTAAAAAATGAATTATTGATAATTAAGCAATAATGCTCAAGGGGGTGTGGTATATATGGCCTATTAACTGTACCATGGCTAAGGGCTGTTCTTAAGCACGACGCAACGTGGAGTGCCTGGATACAGCCCTTAGCCTTGGTATATTGGCAATATACCAAAAATACCTGATATGCCTTATTGCTATTATAAATTGGTTACCAATGTAACCAGTTTATAATATACTATACTCTTTGTGATATACTCTTCAGATCACAACATGTACAATAGACACCTATCAACTAAGCTAGCTGCAAAATATGGACTTCATTATGACTGAAGAAAAATGTAGACTGTTATGACTGAAGATTGTCCAGCTTAAAGAAAACACTCCCTCTTCCACTCTCTGTCTGAGAACTAGCTTGAAGAGTGGGGTACAGCGGCGGCCGCTGATTGGCTGAATACCCAGGGCACGAGGTGGTTGGATTTGTCAACAAAGCAGCATGACAGAGATATGATGCCAAGTTTTTGAACTACCGGAGTGTTTCTGTAAGAAGATTATGTATATAAAGTGATCTGTGCATTTGAACAACAGCATTTCACTTTCGCATGTCAAAAACGGAATTATCACTGCTGCACATAATGCAACTGTTTTTAAGAGATTAGATTATACCACACTGAACAAAAATATAAACGCAATATGTAAAGTGTTGGTACCATGTTTCATGAGCTGAAATAAAAAATCCCCAACATTTTTCAAACGCACAAAAAACGTATTTGCCTCAAATGTTTTGCACAAAGTTGTTTACATCCTTGTTAGTGAGCATTTCTCCCCAGTGGGAGAAAGCAAATAGGATGCAGTCTATCACAGTGCCATCCATTTTGTCACCAAAGCCCCATATACTACCAACCACTGCGACCTGTATGCTCTCATTGGCTGGTGCTCACTACATGTTCGTCGCCAAACCCATTGGCTCCAGGTCATCTATAAGTTTTTGCTAGGTATAGCTCCGCCTTATCTCAGCTCACTGGTCACCATAGCAATACCCACCTGCAGCACGCGCTCCAGCATGTATATTTCACTGGTCATCCCCAAAGCCATCACCTCCTTTGGCCGCCTTTCCTTACAGTTCTCTGCTGCCAATTACTGGAACAAATTGCAAAAATCACTGAAGTTGGAGACATATCTTCCTCACTAACTTTAAGCGTCAGCTGTCAGAGCAGCTCACCGATCGCTGCAGCTGTGCACAGCCCATCTGTAAATAGCCCATCCAACCAGCTACCTACCTCATCCCCATATGTGTTTTTGTTTTTCTGCTCTTTTGCACACTAGTATTTCTACTTGCACATCCTCATCTGCACATATATCACTCCAGTGTAACTTGCTAAATTGTAATTACTTCGCCACTATTGGCCTATTTATTGCCTTACCTCCATACTTCATTTGCACACACTGTATACAGATTTTTTTTTTCTATTGTGTTATTGACTGTACGTTTGTTTATCCCGTGTGCAACTCTGTGTCGTTGTTTTTGTCGCACTGCTTTGCTTTATCTTGGCCAGGTCGCAGTTGTAAATGAGAACTTGTTCTCAGCTGGCCTACCTGGTTAAATACAGGTGAAATAAAAAAAAATAAAATACATGGCTGCACCCTTGCCCTGTGCCCTGTGAAATTCATACAATAGTGCTTAATGAATTTATTTAAATTTACTGATTTCCTTATATGAACTGTGACTCAGTAAAATCTTTTAAATTGTTGCATGTTGTGTTTATATTTTTGTTCAGTGTATATAGAATAAGCAGCAAGCTCACGAACAAAGAGTCCACCGGGGAGAATGGTTGTCACTAGTTACCACAGCTACAAAGTCATAAAGTCTGCCTATTTCTACAATTTCTCTTCTTAAAATGTGATTTTAAACCTAACCTTAACCCTAACACTAACCACACTACTAACCTTATGCCTAACCCTAAACTTAAATGAAGACCAAATAGGTCATTCTTGTTTTCATGAATTTTTACAATATAGGCCCTAGACTGTTTTGACTTGGCTGTGGCTGTGGTAACTACTGGAAACCAGCGAGAATGCAACATGCATGCAGATGCAATAAGTGGAAACACATTGTCTAACTGGAGATCGCTAACTAACATAATGTCACAAAACATTATGCGCTAGACAGTTACATTTCATTCTGAAATAACTTCATATTTCACAGTTAGTCAGATATTAGTTTAAAAAGATTAGACATTGGCATGGGAGCTAACCAGGTCCGTGATGAGATGGTTCTAGCTAGTCTATCCCTCTGTCCTTTGACTCTGGTTGGATGTAGTTGTCCGGTTTATCAGGTCCTAGGATCCCATGACTGTTATGATTATTTATTTACAAGTTAATTACAATTTGCTTTTTGCTTTAGGGTCATCTGTACCTGATAGAGCAGATCTAGTCTCAAGTGTGGAAGTAAGCCGTCTGGCATGAGAGACTCATTGGGATGGACACCAGAGCAGACCCTGAAGTTCTGACTGAACGGATGCACGTTTGAGCGCCCCAGGATGGTCTTTGTGCTGTTTACTTTGAGCTGTTATAATTTATGCTATGAAATCCTACTATTTCACTGGGGCAGTTCCCCCTCACAGCAAATAGCTGGCAAAACAATCCAAGCAATGTTTGCACAACCTATGCTCCCCACAGAGGCAGAGCTGCTGCTGCTGGCTGTCACTGAGGGACAAATTATTACGTAACTGAATAGCTTGTTTTCAACAATATATTTTTGAAACAGAAACATTTGTAAATTTACCACACTTTTATGAGCATTTAACACATAATCCATTAATTATAAAATTATATAATTTCTATATAATAGTTTTTATAAAAATATTTGTACTTATTTTTTTTACACCAATTGCATTTTTTTTTTTTTTTTTACCAATCATAAGTGGGGCACAGCCCATAATGCCCTAATGGGAAGGTGAAACTTTCCACAGTCTCAGGTCCTGAGCGCTCTGCAGCAGGTTTTCAGGATCTCTCTGTACTTTGCTCCGTTCATCTTTCCCTCAATCCTGACTAGTCTCCCAGTCCCTGAAGCTGAAATAATCCCCAAAGCATGATGCTGCCACCACCATTCTTCACCGTAGGGATGGTGCCAGGTTTCCTGTTTAAGGACAGGCTATTTTATCCCTGACGAAAAAGCTTGTTGTACTGTATGCCCTGGCGGACTTGAAGGAGAAACAAGATTAGCTTTTCCCTAAGGAAAACACACAATGTCCCATGTACAGAATATAGACACCTCCTGTACCATCACATGATAGAATACCCATTTCAGCACTGTTCAGAGGTTGGCCCACTTCAATACTGAAAGGCTGCATCAAGAGGCTATCACAGAGCAATATTTGATCTAGTCTTTAGTACTACAATTTTCTAAACTTAAGTTTTTAATGTTACCCTAAGTCTGATTTAAAGAGTTAGAAATTAAACAAATGCTTAGTGGTTAATGTTATTTTTTCCAATAGGTCTATTACAATTTTTGTCAATTGCATACAAACATTTTTTGGAACAATGTGGTCGATTTTCAAAACAAAGATAACAAGACGCAGAACTCTGTGTCCTTTTGCAAAACAGAAAGTCAGTCTGTCTTTTAAAATTCCCAGTAGATCAATACATTTTCTTTGCAGTCAAAGACGATCAAAATTTGCATTTACAACTATCCAAAGATGCAGAATTATGGACAAATACTCTCCTTTTATGCATATTTCACCGAACAATTGAATGCACATCAAATCAAATATTATTCCTGATTTTAAATAAAAAGCACACAGTGAGCAGGATTCATTAATCACTATCATAACAATACAATTCCATGTATTCAATACATAGGCTGGTTTGCATAGTTTTGTAGACTTTCCATTGGCGCACAGAAACACAATCCACAATTGAAGTAAGGAAAGCTGAATACAATGGAGGAACACAACGTATATGTATATATAGGCTTCAGTACACACCCAGGCAAAGCTCTATAATTGAAGGTCACAATGTTGGAGAGGGGATGACTTAGTAGTAACCCAAAGGGACTTAGAAGTTCTCTGCATGTCTGCAATATCGTAAAAAATCATTCAAAATTTGACAGTCCCCATTGCCTAGATCTTTCCCTATATTAGACATGTTATGACACTGATGGGGTGATTTAGTATTTTGTGCAGTAGTATTCACTGATTGATGGAAAATGTATCTTCTGATGAAAACAATGTGTTGATATTCAGTGAACAAAACACTTAAGAGTCAATTTTGTATTCACTTTTGACATTTGTATTTAAAGTTTTGCAAAAGATGGTCTAAGATATGCAAGTCAGGTACAACGGAGAGAAAATGATCAGAAGTTCTGTAAATGTATTAGAGCATTTGATCATTGCTGTTCTGCTATAGATACGTTTCAACACATATTCAAAAATAGCTTGAGAACAACTGTAAAGGGGAAATCAGCAGTTCAAACAATAACAAAGCGGCACCCCACCACTAGTTTGGTTAAAGCTAAGGAATGGGGCTCGAGAAATGTAACCACTCAGAAATTCATAGATAGAGCTATGGATAGAAGGACTGACTATCCATGACATCAAAATATAGTTTTAACCATATTTTGAGGCTTCACAGTGTTTGTTTACAATTACAGTGTTTACATACATTGGAGTAAAAAAAAGCTTATATTTGGGGTTTTGATGGGGTAGTACATTTGTACTAAACTCATGGGATATGTCTACGTTATATTTAAGCAATAAGGCACAAGGGGTGTGGTATATGGCCAATACACCACGGATAAGGGATGTTCTTAGGCCCGACGCATCACGGAGTGCTGTAAAAAAAAATGTTTTTCCTACCCGTGGTATACGGTCTGATATACCACAGCTGTCAGCCAATCAGCATTCAGGGCTCGAACCACCCAGTTTATAATCTTCAATAATCAATGGGTATACAGTATATAATTAATTTAATAGCCAAAAATGTAACAACTGCAGATTGTACCTTTAAAAAAACAGGTAGGGCTGGGAAAAAAGCTAACACCAGATTTAGAGTTTGCTGTTGGGTTGGCCGCAGTTAAGTCCCACTAATCTGGTTAACTTTACTACAGTGGGCTAAATCAGGGTTTCTTGGTAGTCTTAAACACATCTTTTCACACTTGTCGTCTGGAATGAAGGACCAAAACGCAGCAGGAATGTGGATGCTCATCTTGATATTTATTTGAAATCAAAATGAACACCAAAATAACAAACTCACGAACAACAAAACAGTCTTGTAAGGCTCACACAGGCAAAACAAGAAACAATCTCCCACAAACACTACACCAAACAATTACCCATATATAGGACTCCCAATCAGAGGCAACGAGAAAGCACCTGCCTCCAATTGAGAGTCCAACCCCCATTAACCTAAACATAGAAATACAACTAACTAGACTAAACATAGAAATACATTAACATAGAACAGTGCCCAAAAACCCCGGAATACATAAATCAAATACCCTTCTACAAAACCACCACCCCAAACCACATAAAACAAATATCCTCTGCCACGTCCTGACCAAACTACCATAACAAATAACCTTTAAACTGGTCAGGACGTGACACATCTACTTTGAAACAAAAGTATACACCTCACACACATGGTTATGGGCTAAAAAAAAGTAACACCAGTACCATGTTAGATATAGAGTTGAAATGTATTCAATTTTGAGTTTGCATCCCAATATTACACTTAACAGCATATATAATGCATTCGGAAAGTATTCAGACACATTTACTTTTTTCACATTTTGTTACATTGCAGCCTTATTCTAAAATGTATTAAATTGTTTTCCCCCTCATCAATCTACACACAATACTCCATAATGACAAAGAAAAAACAGGTTTTTAGAATTTTTGTTTGCAATTGTATTCAAAAAAAAAAAAATGAAATATGACATGTACTTAAGTATTCAGACCCTTTACTCAGTACTTTGTTGAAGCACCTTTGGCAGCGTTTACAGCCTTGAGTCTTCTTGGGTATGACGCTACAAGCTTGAAACACCTGTATTTGGGGAGTTTCTCAAATTCTTCTCTGCAGATTTTCTCAAGCTCTGTAAGGTTGGATGGGGAGCATCACAGCACAGCTATTTTCAGGTATCTTTTCATGTCTCTCCAGAGATGTTCGACCAGGTTCACGTCTGGGCTCTGGCTGGGCCATTAAAGGACATTCAGAGACTTGTCCCAAAGCCCCTCCTGTGTTGTTTTGGCTGTGTGCTTAGGTTCATTGTCCTGTTGGAAGGTGAAACTATCCCCAGTCTCAGGTCCTGAGCGCTCTGCAGCAGGTTTTCAGGATCTCTCTGTACTTTGCTCCGTTCATCTTTCCCTCAATCCTGACTAGTCTCCCAGTCCCTAAAGCCGAAATAATCCCCAAAGCATGATGCTGCCACCACCTTGCTTCACCGTAGGGATGGTGCCAGGTTTCCTTAAGACGTGACGCTTGACATTCAGGCCAAAGAGTTCAATCTTGGTTTCATCAGACCAGAGAATGTTGTTCCTTATGGTCTGAGTCCTTTAGGTGCCTTTTGGCAAACTCCAAGCAGGCTGTCATATGCATTTTACTGAGGATTGGCTTCCGTCTGGTCACTCTACCATAAAGGCCTAATTGGTGGAGTGCTGCAGAGATGATTGTCCTTCTGGAAGTTTCTTCCATCTCCACAGAGAAACTCTGGAGCTCTGTCAGAGCGAACATTGGGTTCTTAGTCACCTCCCTGACTAAGGCCCTTTCCGCCGATTGCTCAGGTTGGCCGGACGGCCAGTTCTAGGAAGAGTCTTTGTGGTTCCAAACTTCTTCCACTTAAGAATGATGAAAGCCACTAAACACCTGTTTTCACTTTGTCATTATGGGGTATTGTATGTGATGAGGAACAACTTTTTTTTAATCAATTTTAGAATAAGGGTGTAACGTAATAAAATGTGGAAAAAGTCAAGGGGTCTAAATAGTTTCCGAATGCACTGTACATCACAAAAGACAGTAATATAACAAAACCGTTTGACATAGAAAAACTGAATTTTCGGCGTTTGAAAATAAATAATGTTAATTAATTATGAAATTATTAAAAATATTAATAACATTCCACCCATGAGGCCACTAGAGGGAGATTTGGTTATTTGACTGCAAGAAAGGCTACAGGGTTTCTGCAACACACATGCACTTCCACGTGCGTGCGTGTGTGTGTGTGTGTGTGTGTGTGTGTGTGTGTGTGTGTGTGTGTGTGTGTGTGTGTGTGTGTGTGTGTGTGTGTGTGTGTGTGTGTGTGTGTGTGTGAACGTGCATGTGTGCATGTGAGAGAGAGAGAGAGAGAGAGAGAGAGAGAGAGAGAGAGAGAGAGAGAGAGAAGGAGGGAGAGAGAGAGAGAGAGAGAGAGAGAGAGAGAAGGAGGGAGAGAGATAGAGAGTTTGTGTATATGTGTTCATGTGTGTTTGAGTACACTGAACTGTACACTGAAAAACAATATTCTGGGGTGAATTGAAATTGACAAAAAAAGAAACAACATATGTCATTTAGATGATTTGTTAATTTCATTTTCCACAAAAATGTAAACTTAGACTCAATGATATGACGTAGATGCAGAAAGTAAACTGCAGAGTGGGTACATTTCTCCCACAAGTAAGAGCACTGAAGCTTGACGCTCAACTTCTCCGCTGTTCTGGTGCCCTGGCTACTACACTGTACACAACGTGAAGCAAACCTGTGCACATGCGCAGATACTTTGTGTGAGTGTGTGAGTCTACCTTTAACAACAAATCCAAGTTAATATGGTGCTCCAAATGTAAGTATCCTGATGCGGGTAACCAAAGAGAGAGAACATTGAGTGATTTATTTACTCATATAAACTTAATAAGTTTAAGTTCTTGCAACAATGTGCCACGGGGCTCCGAATGTGCCACGGGGCTCCGTTTTTAGAGGATTGTGGGTAATTCAAAATGTTTAGTCTTGATGAAAATTTTACATAATGTTTTAAGCATGTTTGAAGAAAGAAAATTGATATTTGTATTTTAGTATTAAGCAGCCTGCTGTGCCATGAGGTGTAATGGATCATGATGAACGGATATCAAAACTGTCAGACAAATTGACGTTCAACGATGAGACCATCGATTTCTACAATCACCGCTCTTCATGACAGAGGCAGAGAGGCAAACAGCATGCTGCAACACTGTGGTTCTACCTCCAATTTTTTTCATATATTTTTTTTATTTAGCTAGGCATTAAGAACAAATTCTTATTTACAATGACAGCCTACCCTGGCGTGTGGTCGAAATAACACTGAAATTGTGAAAATTATGATAGTGTCCTAGAATTTCATGATGTTCTGGTGGAATGGAGTTTTTTGGCCCACAACATGACATCACAATCTGATCTGATTTCTGACCAATGATCAATCATTTTTTATTTGCATTTGTATCGTCATACTTTGAAGGGGTAAGCGGTTTGGTAAATCTGATCATTGCAGAAGGATGGCTCAGTTGTGACACTACTGTATGCATACCTAGAATCAGAACACTGAATTATAATTCTAGCTGTTCAAAAAAGTAACTATGTATAGTTTTTGTTCTATAATTTGGGTGGAAATATTTATGAACATGGAAATCATGGCATATTATGCAGTGAATGTTTTTGTTGAACTTAGATATGTACAAGTTAAACAGAGATGGGAACATATCATGTTAGAGGTATACTTCAACTAAAATACAAATTGTGTATAATTTGTGTATGAGCTAGGAGAAACTCCAATTTACGTTAATAGCCACATTAGCATAAGCATGGATCACAGCATTGCTTGCATGTTCTTAATCTCGGATCCACTGCCATGTTCCCTAACCTTTTCACAAACATAAATGTAAGTTGAATTTAACATAACATTCACAAACATTTCCACTTTTGTCCTCTGCAGGTCTTCAGGACAACCCGTGGGTCTGCGACTGCAGGATCTCCAAGCTGATCGAGCTTTCCAAAATGTCTGACACGTCAGTGGTACTAATGGACCAGTTCCTGTCTTGCAGCGGGCCTGAAAACCTGGCTGGTGTTATGTTCCAAAGGGTGGAACTGGACCAATGTCTCAAGCCATCCGTCATGATGTCAGCCACCAAGATCACAGCCTCGGTGGGCAGCAACGTGCTCCTGCGCTGTGATACCACGGGTTACCCCACGCCTACCCTCATCTGGACTACTTCAGATGGCTCACGTGTCAACAACACAGGTATCAACAGTGAAACATTTTATTATAAGAAAATGCATACAGTGTATTATTCAACATGTTTATCAAAAAAAAAAAAAAATTACAAATTCCTTTGTTAAGATTTACTTATGTTCTACAGTTATCATTCAATAAAATAATCTTTGTGATTCAATAAAATAAAGTCTACATCTTGGCAATGATTAAGTATTTGCATTTACATGATCTACCTATAGTTGTCCAGGAGTCTCCAGGAGAGGGTGTCCGATGGTCCATCATCAGCCTGAATGGGGTCTCGTACAAAGACAACGGGGAGTACAGCTGCAAGGCTAAGAACTTCGCCGGCAACGCAGAGGCTGCCATCACCCTGTCTGTGGCAGGTTATGTCACTACAAACATGCCTCCAGAGAGGCCCAACATAGAGGCTGCAGGGAATAGCCTATCCACAACGTCCTCTGCTCCGGAAACTGGCTTCTCAAACTCCCCTAGTGCGCCGTCTACCACTACCGCCCCACCCACGACCACGCACCCAGCCATCTTGCCACCCATCCTCACCAAGAAGAAACCCACGCCCAGCAACGTGCAGCAGATAGCACCATCCAAACCATCCGAGATCACACAAGGCAGCGACAGGAAGCTAGCGGCAGATCAGAGTGAAAAGAAAGATGATTCCAAGTCTGTCCAAGATCTCGAGATCGTGGAGGAAACGCCGGATAGCGCGGTTCTACTCTGGACGACCGAAGGTTTGCCGAGCAATGCACCTCTCACCGTTGTTTATTCCACTTATGATGAGGAGGACAACTCCAAAAGGACAATGGATACCGATGCCGGGAGTGGCAAAGTTCTACTCGAAGGCTTGACTTCTGGAATGAGATACCAGGTTTGTCTGGTTTCCAAGGGAAGTGCAGCGGGAAAAGACCCCTGTATCAACTTCTTCACCCTGGACCTTGTTGAGGACAATGCTGCGAACAAGCTGCTGATGATAATCAGCAGCTTTGCCTGCGCCGTGGCTTTACCTGTCATTGGTTTGCTGGTCTACAAGATCCTCTCACTCTATTGCAGGAGCAATGTGCCTTCTTCGGACGAGGAGCTATCTAAAGACACGTATGTGAAGTTTGAGACGATATCAATGAAGCAGAGGACCTTGAACGCTAATTCCGCTGAATTGTGGACCTACAGGCAGACCAAGGAATCCCAAGAGAGGATGCTCCTCTGTTCCAGGTCAAGTATTGACTCACAAATGACATACAAGAGTGACAGTTCCAGATCAGAATTTTTGTGCTAGCGTTCGATTAAGACTTTTCATGACTCGAAAGTTAATACAAACTCTGGAGATCTTTTTGAGGAAAACTACAAGGTTTTGCATGTTCAAAGCTTTATGACAATAATTGCCAGATGAATCACTGTTTGTTACAGCCTTAATTTCTTTGTAACAAAAAAAACGAACTTTGAGATACAGTGAGCTCCAAAAGTATTGGGACAGTGACAAATGTTTTGTTGTTTTGTACTCCATCAATTTGGATTTGAAATGATACAATGACTATGAGGTTAAAGTGCAGACTGTCAGCTTTCATTTGAGGGTGAAATGTTCAAAAATTACAGCACTTTTTGTACATAGTCCCTCCAAATATAGTATATTGGGACAAATTCACTTATATGTGTATTAAAGTAGTCAAAAGGATATTATATGGTCCCATATTCCTAGCACGCAATAATTATATGTTGGATGCATTTGCTGTTTGTTTTGGTTGTATTTCAGATTATTTTGTGCCCAATAGAAATTAATGGTAAATAATGTATTGTGTCATTTTGGAATCACTTCAATTGTAAATAAGAGTAGAGTATGTTTCTAAACACTTCTACATTAATGTGGATGCTACCATGGCTACGGATAGTCCTGATAGTCCACTGTCACAATTCTTTTGGAGCTCACTGTAGGTTTGTGACAACACCAATACCGCGATATTCAGAAGTATCGTGGCAAGTAAACAAACCATGTTTCAATTTCTTGAGGAAAACAGCCCTATTGGCAAAACAAACAGCATTATATTGTCATAGTATCATCATCGTATTCTACTGCGCACAGATGTCAATTCAACGTCTATTCTAGGTTGGTTCATTGAAATTACATGAAAACAACGTTGATTCAACCAGTGTGTGCTCAGTGGGCTCATGATACTGGTATCGTAACAACTCAATTTTGATATTGCTGTCTTTACAGCTCAGAGCTTAAATTAAAGTCAGTTGAATGCAATTTTCCATAATACTGTAATCAAATAGTATGTCTCAGTGTTCATTATGGCCTACTTCTTTGTCACTATACACTACACCGTACCAGGTTTAAACAGATATGACATTCATTGATCTCAATATGGTATCAACAGACATACCTGCTATCCTATTCCATGTAAGTCCAACAACACATTTATTTATACTGCTGGCAATGGTGACAAGAATTATTCACTTAAGGTCAAACCTTCAAGCTAATCGATGCCTTACGTTCCTAAAACATTTTCTCGCTCCCTAGTATATTAAAAGATTTGACCTGCCCAACAAACAAATGCCACAGTTTCTGTGTGACCTGTTGCATATATTTGTACATACAATTGTATTGTATTCTTATTTTTAATAAAACAAATCTTTATGCATTTCATTTCTTCATATTTCATATAAGCATTTGGGTATACATGGCAGTGTTGGTCAGTGTGATGCACCACTTACAGTGCTGTCATAGGCTATCTGTACAACAACTCCACTATTGTCTATTAGGTGTGGTCTTTCCCAATGTGATAATCTCTGGTCTTTGTCCATGAATAATGGGATTCTGTGCCCTTTCCTCACTTGAGCAACAGGTGCATATATTTCTCAATGTTACAACCCTTCCTCTGTCCTCTCTGTCGATCCCACAGTGAGCTCCACTTCCACTGTCTCACAGATGTTAGGTATTGAGTATGTGGATGTCTGTACATACACCAACCATGTGTGTGACTGTGTATATGAGCATGTAAATGTCAAAATATATCCACTGTCACCCATGTGTGTTCCTTTCCTATCCCACTGGCTGGCGAGCACAGTGAGAAAGCGGGACCGTAATCAATGGGTCACGGCCTTCTGGGTGCCTGAACAGGCATGGCCGTAAATCCCGATAACATGGGTGGAGCCGGAAAGACATTCCCATGGATACCCTGTCCTATGCCCCCAGCTGCATGTGTCTGGGTTCTGCCCGTCATGCCAGCTGTTCTGTTAACGTGACAATGGCCAAGGTGTTTGACAAACAGATGGGATGGTGTGGTGATGGGATTGGTTAGTGGGCCAGAAACCTGCTAGTCCTGAGCACATCCCCTTGCCTCTTTGGTAACACTTTACTGTGTTCTTACTATTGTGTCGTTATTCTTCAGTGTAACATACAATCATTATAGTAGCTAACACAGTAATAAAAACACGAGTTATTGTGTTACCATGTCCCTCAAAATACAACAAAAGAGTTAAGAGTGACACAGTATTCTAAGGTGCATTCAAAGACATTTCCAAATACATCATAGTGTTTAGATGACAATGAGAGTCCAAAGTAAAATTTCAAATGTTGTCAACAGAGGTGAAATCACAAGACAAAGGCCATTGTTTAGGCACGTTTCCAACTCAACTATAGCTGTGGACACTGAGCCCTTTCCAGCTTCGTTAGCCCTCCTACAGCTACGTCAACGGCCACGTGTGACACTGCTGTTAACAATATGCTAGTCATCCTGGGTATGAATAGGGGTTTGGTTGGTGGAGTCTGACGATTGCTCTCCTGAGTAAACAGAAAACAAGCAGGCCACTGACAAGTCTCCTCCACTCCTCCGAGTTCTTTCGCTTACTCATCCAGCCTGATTCACTCAGGGAGACGGTCATACAGGAAAGACAGATACGCATGTATAAGGTACACGTACTAATCCGAATACACACGATATCTGTACAATCTGTACAACAGTGTACAATTGAGCACAGAGAGTCTTCCTGACATGACTGTCCCTGGTGAAGAAAATGGGGGAAAGGGGATAACAGTGGTGTGTGTGTGTGTGTGGTGCGTGTCAATAGGTGTGTTTGACAGTGTGTGTCTGTTTGTCTGTTACCCTATGTGTGTGTGCAGATGTGTGCGGAAGGTTAAGGGTGTCAGAGGTCACCTTAATTCTCTTCTGAAAAGAATCCACAAAAGAGTCAGATATCTATGCTAATGGTTCCACGCACACACACACACACACACACACACACACACACACACACACACACACACACACACACACACACACACACACACACACACAAAGGGGTAGGGGGTGGGGTGAGGACTAGGAGCTGCTGTTGTTTTCTGGGACTTTGCTGCAGCCTTTGTCTCATTACTTGCATATTCTGCATTCTGCTTCAGACACCGACTCCTGTTCGAGGAAAATCCTTCTCCAGCCGGGCCCGGGATGTGTAAAATTTACCACGGGGGTGTCCGGAATTTCATACTTTGCTTCCAAAACAGCTAAGCAACCTGGGAGCCAGAGTGAGGAGCCCAAAAGATCCCACACAGCCTGGTTTGGGGCAGAGAATCCACTGGCTAACTCATTGACCCTCCTTTTTGTGTCCACAGCCTCCATCTCGTTTTCCACCTCTTTTGGGATGTGAAACTGGCTTCTCCTTTCTCTCCACGCCGGGGCCTTGGAGAAGGATGCCCAACGGCCGTCAGCGACCGTCGCAGAGTTTTGGTGGAATTCTCGCACGCACGGTCTGACCAAGATAAGGAATGCCTGGCTGGCGTGAGTAAAGTGCGGCTCCCCGGATTGAGACGGAGCGCAGGATTATGTTGGTCGTGACGGTCGCAGCAGTGCTGGTCTATTTCTCAGTGCAAAACGACGGAGCCTCAGCGGCCCCTGGGAAGGCATGTTGGCTCGTAGACCCATCAGGTGTGGGTAATGGGAGCTGTGTGGGTGAGTTGGGTTCACATCTGTACTTTAGCAAAGTGTGCACTTGTTGGTACAGTAACATTTTTGTTCACTCTAGAACAGAGACAAACTGGTTGTATGGACTAAGGAGCATAGTGTTATGTCTATTTACTTATAGACATATAGTCTATTTACTTATTTTTAGATTTTGTGAAAAATCGAAGATTAACAAATTGGACCTTAATAAATGTAACTTGATCCTAAAGTCTTACACTTTGACACATGTAAACGATAACCAGTACCAGTACATAAATGATATTGAGCTCCATTATCAAGCATTGACGTTCTGTCTAATATTCAAATTACAAGATACATTGTATTGGTAGTACTCTCCTTACATTAGCCTTACATTATTTTCAGTCAGTCTCCACACCACTATACATTACAGTACATGTAACCGAAGGCGTCTGACACTATTTCGTTTTTGGCTGTGGCAAGTTGGTAAATAGTGACCCTTACACAAGGGTTACCTTTATCCCTGAGGGAAAACAGTGAGTGGGAAAGTAACAGACGGACTCCTCATGCGTCACAGCGAGCTGGCTGGGCAGAGTGTGTGATCTGGGTAGGGCCGGTCCTAGCTGGCCGTAGACAGTACTGGTCTCTGGTCAGTTGGACGAGCGCCTGCCTTTAGTGGTGTCAGTGGAGGCTTAAGTCAGGGTTATCCCCTCACACCCGGAGAGGTTATCCCCTATGACCGGGTCATGCCACTCCCATCGTCATCATGACAAGTGTAGTGGACGCAGTGGAGACTTGTGGAATGCATTCTCCATGGTCAAGAGGTTATCCCCTAGACTGGGTCACTTCCATGGCAGGTGTACTAGATTATAGGGGGAAATTCCAATTTGATGTGAACATATGTCACTTGTTACACAAATATCTCCCATTTACATCAATGCATGATTTACACATTGTTTAAGGGGATTTTTTAAAATCAGAAACGAAGATGGCCCCCAAGGATGGCCCTGAATGGTCTGCATTGTGTATCCTAGCAACTTAGTAATGACCTGTTTTTAAAGTTCTCCATCGGGCATCATTGACCTCACGAACCACCACACAGACAGATGATTCATTGTTTTTCTGCCCCTGGCCTATGGAGATTCATTGTTGTCTTCATTCCTCAACACCAGTGACTGGTGTCCATGGATGCACATGATAATGATGCTTCACCCATGTGTTGACATGGGCATGTTAGACTAGATTAGCATGTTGTTTTGGGTCAAGGTCAAAGGAAGAGCTATCGAACACAACACGTCTAGCATTCATGTTGTT
Organism: Salmo salar; assembly: GCF_965601325.2. Taxonomy (NCBI): domain Eukaryota; kingdom Metazoa; phylum Chordata; class Actinopteri; order Salmoniformes; family Salmonidae; genus Salmo; species Salmo salar. Next base: position 66,874,176 of record NC_138299.1, read on the forward strand.
ATCCTTTTCAACGTGTCGCAAGGCAATGGTTGTCTCAGATGTTCTGTTTCCACTTAACAATAAGATTTTGGATTCACGCTGTTAACAGTTTCTCTTCCAAACAGCATGAAATAATTATATTTGAGTGAAATATAACATTATTTGGTACGTTACGCGCTAATATGATTTTAAACTTCCAATGACTGGAATGTCCAAGACAGTCTTTACTGACATATGAGGATGTTCACCATGTGAAAGGAGAGTATGAAAGCACATGTCGCTAAGAGACGACTGTTTTATTGGGAAGCAGCCAGAGCTGCCTTGAACTCTGCCCCATTAAACGCCATCAATAGGATTTTAGACAGCAACATTGATTCAACTCATTCAATAAAGGTATCAGCACAGAACAGCACACATTGAAAAGGGACTGCCAGTAAAGTTGCAAATTCTATAGCAATCGTGACTTGTGCAGCCCTGGACGTCTTTGTGTCAGGAAACTATGTGACAGTAAGGAGAAAATGGACAGCTATGGATTACAAACTGCCACACTATAGTACTGCACACTGTGCACCGTTTACTCACCTTGAAATGTCCAAACTGCGTCTGCATGCCACTCATTTGATCTCAAGCGGTTTAATGGGAATATGCATTTAGATTTTCTTCAGTTACTGTATCAATGCATATATTCTGCCTAGTTAGACGGGCCGTTGAGTTTTGGCCGCATGACACAAGAAATGTGACTATTCAGCTTCAGCTCCTAAAATCTCACTAGAAATGAGGTATTTGAGGTGTAACAGTAACATTGTAGGCTTCCTATGCTATGGTATTATATTATATTACATTGATTCAGCTTCAGAACATTTTCCCAGAAATATTTTTAGTAGCTCCGTGTATTCTCACATTGAAAGCGCTCTGGCAGTACTGCAGAGTATGACTCAGTTGGTCCCGTCTAGTACCTGATTTCAAATCTTAGGTTACTTCCGGTCCAAAATGTGGGTCCAGTGTGTGTCACTTCTGAAATCCCTAACATCACAGTCCTCCAGGTTTATACAGTATTTTGGTTGTCTGATGTGATAACGACCGTTATCATACACTATCTACCATCTATGATTTAGAATCTATGTTCCTTTTGGAAAGCTCCAGAGCCCTATCTGATCTTCGGCCATGGTAAGGCTATATACCGAATGGACCTTGACGGAGGGAATCAAAAAAGGGTTGTGACCGGTGTTGGAAACTCTATTCTACTGGACTTCCACTACACAGAGGGGAGAGTTTACTGGGCCGATAAAAAGACAGGGGTCATCTACAAAGCAGCGATGGATGGAACACAGAGACAGGTGCATCCCCATACTACTAGTTCACCTTAAACAATGAATCACCTTAAAAAATGAAACAGAATGTAATATTACGGTGTCCATATAAGGACAGAGTCGGAGTTGGAGTCACAAGAGTCACAGTCACCTACCTCTTGAAAAGAGTCTCTTGATTAATGCCACAACACCCCGCCTCCCCCTCTCCCCACCGCAAATAAACAACCTTTTCTTTTCTTGAACTAACACTTGCACTTTTCTTATTATCATTGCATTTGCTGATCGCTACTTATTGAGGAAGATTAATGTGCTTACTATGGACCGTGATTTGCAGTTGTCTCTCTTAGCTACATAAGATGAATGCACTGTAAGTCGCACTGGATAAGAGTGTCTGCTAAATTACTAAAATGTAAAATGTAATGTAAAATTCTGTCCTAATATGGACACTGTGACTCTGAGGCTTTCCTAATATGGCCACCGTATCCCATGGACAAAGTATTACCTCCTATTTGTCGCTGGTCAATATGCTAATACCTATTGTATACAAGGTTGAGTCAACGACATGAATGGTTATAGATCCACAACTGTACTGCATCCTTTTCAGAAGCTGCACTCATCTGAGAAAGGGATCTCAGGCCTTGCGGTCGACTGGGTTCACAATTTTGTCATCTGGACCAGTGGAGAAGTGGGAAGTATCAAAAGAGTGGATACAGATGGTAAAAACGAGAGGACTCTTCTAAGACATTTATCTCAGCCAATCTCCATAGCAGTCGCCCCAAATGACAGGTAACGCAATACATTATCTCAACATGTATCTCTGTATGTTTTCAAGTAACTATGAGTAAGATTAGAGCACCGGTGACAAACATTCCAATGCAGTTCCTTAAAGTTACCCACCATCTTGTTTGTGGGTTACTATAATGCTTGGCCTTTAAAGGGTCCTTGCCTCTTTTAACACGGCTGGCACATACCTGTAGGTGTAATCTGGCAGATTGCCACTCACTTACCTCCACTCTCTGGTCAGAGAAAAAGGGAGCCATTTTGAACTTCAGAGGCGATTGCTTCATGCCAGACAAGTATAAGTGAAGTACACCAAAACACAGATACATATTTTTTTGATTATCTGTATTTTTCCTACGTGAAATTCTCTCCTGTTCACCAATGTGTATAACACTGAGTGTACAAAACATTAGGAACACCTTACTAATATTGAGTTGCTCCCGCTTTTGCCTTCAGAACAGCCATACCTCGTTCAAAGGCACGTCAATCGTTTGTCTTGCCCATTCACCCTCTGAATGGCACACATACACAAACCATGTCTCAAATGTCTCAAAGCTTAGAAATCCTTATTTAACCTGTATCCTGCCCTTCATCTACTGTACACTGATTTAAATGCATTTAACAAGTGACATCAATAAGGGATCATAGCTTTCACCTGGATTCACCTGGTCAGTCTGTGTCATGGAAAGAGCAGGTGTTCCTAATGTTTTGTACACTCAGTGTTGTGTACATTCAATCTAACCTTGTGTTAATGTGGATGGATAAATTTGGTGTAATCACCAATACCCAGAAATTGCATGTGTACTTGCTGAGGCATGTCTGGGCATGTCCTCTTACCTGATTTCAAGTCTTCAATGTGGGACACTTCCTTATCCCTAAAACCACTATACCTTTCCTCAGATTTATATTCTGGCTGTCCGACGGGATCACACCCAGTATTCAGAGGTCGGATGTAGCGGGAGAGATGATTACTACAGTGCTGAAGATTCCGGAGAGACTGGGAGGGCTGTCGGTCGACCGGACGGACAAGAGACTGTTCTGGGTCCAGTTCAGTCTGGAGGGAGAAAGTGCCATTGGGTCGTGTGACTACAACGGGAATGTTGTCAATGTCATTGACCAGCCACTACTGTAAGCAGATGTCATTATAGTTATGTCACTCATTTGTCAGCACAGGTGACATATAACTCCAGTGGTTAAATATCACTGTTTTGACATATTGTAATGAGACAGTGTTGCAAATGGGCAGCTATCTGTATTTAGCACTAGAGCAGTATACTGTAAAATTAGATACATCACTTGTAGATCGGTTTATATTATTGCTAACTTCTGAATATTCTTCCCACCAGGTCTCAGTCTTTGGGGATGTCTGTGTTCCTGGAGCAAGTCTACTACACTGATATGAGTTCACGGACCATACGGCAAGTCAATAAGTACTCAGGGGTTGAGGCAGAGAACATCAACCTAAAGCGAATGACACACCCCTCTACTGCTGTCAAGGTGGTACATCCCCTCAGCCAGCCAATTGAAGACTCCATGCCTGTCTTTCCAGGTCAGAGTTCAGTGCATTTTAGCTGTTTCTTCAATAAGTTTGGTCCAACTCTGTTCCAAAACCTTGAACTCTGTTCTAAACTTATTCCATAACATTTTTAATGCAGCGTGTGATGGTCGTACAGGAGTGTGTGTGAATGTGTGCTCCAACCCAGCTGAGCAGGGGATCTGCCAGTGCACTAAAGGCTTTGCTCTTAGCAAACATGGGAACTACTGTGAAGGTATGGTATTCATTCATTTAGCACCAATGCTGGGTTATGTTATGCTTTACTATGCTTTGATATACTATGTGATGTTATGAAATTGCAGTATTAGCAATTTATTGTATTAATTGTTGAGTGTGGAATGGAGGATTACCTACAAGGATTACTAAGAAATAATTAGACTAAACATACAAAAATGTAATCCTAGATGTCAATGAGTGTGGCCTGTGGGACCACGGCTGTTCCCTGGGCTGTGAGAACATTCCAGGCTCCTACTTCTGCACCTGCCCCAAGGGTTACGCTCTGCTTCCTGATAGGAAAACCTGCCAAGGTAAGACAGCACTTCTGCAAGAAAGCAATTCTCCTTCAAGGTCTTTGCTGATCCTTGACCAAAAATGGTATTGTCTTGTTGATTTGGAAAGTATGGTTATTTACTTCTGAATGTTTCTCTTGACAATAATACTATAAGAGAACAGCGCTTTGTTGTACATGTTGTGTGTTTAGACTTTGAGATTGTGTGCAATGCCAGCTAATCTTGTGTTCAGTATTGAACACTAGTTACAGCAAATGTTTATTTTGATTTTGATTAATTAGGATCCCTATTAGCCAATGCCAACAGCCAGTCTTACTGGGGTCTGACATATAACGAAAAATACATTACAGACAAAAACTTACATACATTTAAAAACATTAACATATAGTGTGTGTGTGTGTGTGTGTGTGTGTGTGTGTGTGTGTGTGTGTGTGTGTGTGTGTGTGTGTGTGTGTGTGTGTGTGTGTGTGTGTGTGTGTGTGTGTGTGTGTGTGTGCGTGTGTCAGTTACACATACATGTCAGTACATACACACAACAAGTAGGTCACATGAGGGAGAGTCGTTGTGCCGTGAGGTGTTGCTTTATTTGTTTTTTGAAAGCAGGTTTGCTGTTCAATTGCGCTATATAAGATGGAAATTAGTTCCATGCACTCAAGGCTCTGTATAATACTACACATTTCCTTGAATTTGTTCTGGACCTGGGGACTGTGAAAAGACCCCTGTGTGTAAATTGACTATACAAAAATGTGGAATTTCCAACACATTGATGTTTCTTATAAAACAAGATGTAACGCAGTCAGTCTTTCCTCAACTCTTAGCCAAGAGAGGCTGGCATACATAGTATTAATGTTAGCCCTCTGAATACAATGAAAGGCAAGATGTGCCGCTCTGTTCTTGACCAGTTGCAGTTTAACTTCTGTGCAGCACTTGACCATATGACTGGACAATGATTAAGATAAGATACAACTAGAGCCTGCAGGACCTGCTTTGTGGAATGTGGTGTCAAAAAAGCAGTTAATCTCTTTATTACGGACAGACCTCTCCTCATCTTTACAACCACTGAATCTATATGTGTTGACCATGACAGTTTACAATCTAAGGTAACACCAAGTAATTTAGTCTCCTCAACATGTTCAACAGCCACACCTTTCATTCCCAGAATCAGCTGAGGTCTAGAACTTAGGGAATGAATTGTACCAAATACAATGCTCTTAGTTTCAGAGATGATCAGGACCAGTGTATTCCTGTTCACCCATTTCAAAACAGACTGCAACTCTTTGTTAAGGGTTTCAGTGATTTCATTAGCTGTGGTTGCTGATGCTTATATGGTTGAATCATCAGCATACATGGACACACATGCTTTGTTTAATGACAGTGGCAAGTCATTGGTAAAACTAGAAAAGAGTAGAGGGCCTAGAGAGCTGCCCTGCAGTACACCACACTTTAAGTTAGAGAAGCTTCCATTAAAGAAAACCCTCTGAGTTATATTAGATAGATTGCTCTGAATCCACGATATGGCAGAAGTTGAAAAGTCATAACAAATATGTTTTTTCAACAACAGGTTATGGAAAATAATATCAAAGGCTGCACTGAAATCTAACAGTACAGCACCCACAATCTTCTTATTTTCAATTTCTTTCAACCAATCATCAGTCATTTGTGTCAGTGCAGTACATGTTGAGTGCCCTTCTCTATAAGCACGCTCAAAGTCTGTTGTTAATTTGCTAACAGAGAAGTAACATTGTATTTGGTCAAGCACCATTTTTTCCAACAGTTTGCGAAGAGCTGGCAGCAAGCTGACAGGTCTGCTGTTAGAACCAGTAATGGCCCCTTTACCACTCTTGGGTAGCGGAATTACTTTGGCTTCCCTCCAGGCTTGAGGACAAAGACTTTCCTCTAGGCTCAGAATAAAGATATGACAGATATGAATGGCTATAGAGTCAGCTACAGTACCATCCTCAGTAGATTTCCATCTAAGTTGTCAATGCCAGGAGATTTGTCATTATTGATCGATGACAATACATTTTCCACCTCCCCACACTAACTTTATAAAATGAACCCTTATGTAGTCGTAACATTCTGTATACTCCCCTTGTCCTGAGGGTCAAAAATGACCTGCCTTCACTAAACCCCTAAAATAAAGCAGCTTAATTGAATTTTAAACCCCATATCTATTTTGCATGAAGAAACAACCTGTCATTCATCACAAACTTTGTGAATATCTGGGTTTTCCCTCTTCACAATGCAGAAAGACTGAATTTAATCAGTGGACACCACTCATTTTAATTACAACACACCTGTCATAATAGTGAAGCTGCGCATGCGCACATAACGTAACATATCTGAGCATCTAAGAAACTTAAAGAAATCACTCGTGGTTCCCTGACCAGGAATCGAACCCGGGCCGCGGCTTCCATAAGACTCCTCGAAGAATATGTGAGACTTGCCCAGATCAGGTTCGAAAGAAGCCTCACACCAACTGGAGCCATAGGTCATCCAATGGGAGTCACGTTTTCAGATGGGAGTGAGGCTTCCTACGGCGTGGTGCTCTATCTCCGTTGGGAGACGCAGAATGGGGTCGTAGTGAGGCTGGTTGAGTCAAAAGCAAAGCTTACCCCTCTCAACCAGAAAGGAGACGTGATTAAGGCAGAGGTATGTGGTGCTGTCTTTTCGATCCGCCTGAGAAAATACCTTGTAAAGCACTGCCGCATCAAGGTCGCACGCTGGGTCCACTTCGTGGATAGCCAAACAATCCTGGGAGCAATTCACAAGGATAGCTATGGCTACCAAACTTTCTTCGCTAACCGCATCGGAGAGATCCAGAAGGCTGGACCAGTGGAAGACTGGAGGTGGATTGAGGGCAACCTGAACATAGCAGACATCATCACAAGGGGAGCAACTCCTGAGGAACTCGATGAAGGGTCAGAGTGGCAACAAGGCCCAGAGTTCCTGAGTTGGCCTGAGGCTGAGTGGCCTGTGAAGACAGCCAGTGAGATAGTGACCAGCGTAGCTGATGATGTTAAAAGGTTGCAGAGAAGAGCGTTCTCAGCTGTAGTCACCAGGTCTCAGGCAGAAAAGTTCTCAGGCCCCAGCAATACTGATGTTGGGGCAGACTTGCAAGACTCCGCACCGCGACCGCAGATGAAAGACCAAGGTCCAACTCCAGCAGTAGAGAGGCCAAGGAGGAAGCCCTGGGGTGTAGCTCTAGTGCGCCTTGTCGGGCACGAACGATTCAGTAGCTTGTCTAAATTGTGTGGAACAATCGCCTGGGTTCGAAGAGCGGCAGAATCCTGGCTGAGGACAAGCTACCAAGCCTCGAGCTCAGCAAACTGGGAGGTGAGGGGGCCCAGGCTGTCTGTGGGAGAGAGAACAGCGGCTTTCCAAGACCTAGCCCTTGCAGCCCAAGACGGCGTGAACTTTCAGGATACGACCTTAAACCACCTTGTTGTGATGAAAGATGACAACAATGGACTCTTACTTTGTGGTGGTAGAGTCCAGTCTTGGAATGAAGACGGAACCGCTGTACCTTTAATCCCGTTTCGGTCGTGGCTGGGGGCCTTGCTTGCGAGGGAAGCTCACGAAGCGAATCATGAAGGGGTGGCTGCCACACTGCTGCACACTAAAAGAAAGGTCGGATTGCTACAACATATCCAGACGAGAAGGGGGTTGTCTGGGATGCGGACATAACAACCTGCATGGGTCTTCCAGCTCCCATGGTTCCCAGGGCCCGGAGAAAGGACTCTACCATGCACACGAAATCGTCATTCGCAGGGATGTGCGGAGGTTGGGGATCTTGATTCCTGCTGAAGACCAAGAGGAGGTAAGATAAATCCTCGCCATGGGTACCCAAAGACTGTGACTCTGTGTTCTTTGCTTAGCTAGCGGGTAACCCTGGGAGGCAACTGAGTGCTTCGAGGGCAAACCTACACTCAGTAGGAGGAAAGGTGGTGGAGCCTACCTCCTTAGTTAATACATGTTGTTTGTAAATGCCTACAAAGACTGGACTTTAGTTTGAAATTCTCACTGAGAGACTCAAGAGACTGTGCCCTCCTTGGATCTTCGATCAGTCGGCCATGTGGGAGGTGTTGAGACTTCTAGCTCACTCAGGAAAAAAATTAAAAAAATAAAATTAAAAAAAATACAAAAATATATATATATATATAGATAGATAGATATAGATAAAAGAGAATTAAATGGGGTACGAGTGATTTCTTTAAGTTTCTTAGATGCTCAGATATGTTACGTTATGTGCGCATGCGCAGCTTCACTAGGACTTAAATTACAGCACCTGGTAATCACTTGACCGCAGACAATCATCAGGAGCACACAGCCCGTTGGTATGTAACTGCGAACTACTCAGTCTAGCATTGATGTTTAAGTCACTTTTATGTTTGTGCACTGAACGTTTACCTCACTGTGTCGGTGTTAGTTGGCCGGGAGTAACTTGTAGCTCGCTGGGTGCGGTAGCTCAGCGACCCAAATGCTATATAGCATTAGGATATTATTATCAGCCCTTTGCATTGTGCTGATTGTTCGGAGCACTCTGCTGGTTTCTGGTGGCGGTGGTGATAGCGGTGGTTTGGTTCGGTGATCCATGGTGGAGTGCCACATTATGTTGCGTTTGTGCGTATGTAAATCCTTTGGACGAGGCATGTGGTGGCATGGGTTCTGTGTCCTGTGACAGCGTCCATAACAACCTGTGACAGCAGAGTCACTGTGTGCATGCTCCTCTGGCGCTGGGCATTCTGGGTGATGTAGTCGGTGGTGTTTAAGCCAGATTTGCCACATCTTTGATGGCGTTGCAGGCTTATTTGATTTTCATTATTTACATTATTATTATATTACTTGAATAATATACTAAATAATATATCTGAATAATATATTGTCATTACTTGTTTGTTGTATTTCAGGTTTGTATTTGATTTAAAATAAAATTAAGGACTTCCAGAAAGGACAGCAACCTTTTGACAAAAGAGATTACTATCAGTAATTAGTATCAGTGTCACAGAAAACAATCACATAAATCAATGATATTACAGCAATACATAGAAAAATTAACAGTGAAAATCACTTACATTACAGACATGGAACCAGTTGCTCATTCACTGTTACTTCAGGCCCAGGGTTGTAGAGGAATGACAGACGCTCCACTCACTTCTCCCAAACCTCTCTTATGGTTGCCAGTTTGTCTCTCACACGTCTTGCAGGTCTTGACTCACGGTCATCAAATCGTAGCATTCTTGAGAAAGTGTGAAGTACTTCAGTTGCATCGTGGCACAGAAAATCGCCTTTCCACTCTTTGCATCCCAGAGACTACATGTAACCTCACCTCAGGACCTATACACACCTGCTAAGATTAGCAGCCCTATCTAGGCATGCAGGTCAATCTAATCCATCCCTTTCCTGTTGTCTCCAAATTTACAGAAAACCTCCAAATTTGTCAACTCCGGGATGATTTTTTCGATGGCTAGTGTGATGAACATGCAGAATGTTGAGGCGATTTCCTGGGCATGGGCAACTGCATGTCTGTGGGCCCTGGGGTCATACTTATGACATTTTGTGCTGCCATCCTGCCCTGGTTGTCATATGGTGAGAAGGACCATGTTATTTTTTTGTTCTTTGACAAAAATGTATCTTTCAGCTTGGGGGATTTCTTCTTCATCTGAAGATGACGCATCGTGCTCTGGTTGCATTCTTCCCTATCTTCTTCTTCAGATACCTCCTCCTCTTCTAAATCATTGTTCTCTTGTCCTCCTGGACATCTGAAAAAATCTGATCTGCGACCTGTTGGGCACTGAAATGTGCACTCATGGCTTCAGCAAAGAGAGTACTGGGGGGAACAGTCATCTGCAGCACCTTTATCGCCTCTAACTGCATTTCCCATTAGTAAACAATGCTTTCAAGAAATGTTTATTTTGTCTGAAATTGTTTTTATTTTGTCTGTGAACTTGAGTCATGTGTGGGGTCATGGATGGGAGATGCTGCACATGCACAAGACAGTTTTAGTTTTGTCTGAGTTTAATCAGTAGCACACAATCTCAATTTCTCATTGTGTGTGTGTGTGTGTGTGTGTGTGTGTGTGTTTTGTGGTGTGTAAATTATTTTATAACTGGTGGGTCAAAATGACCCTAAGACAGTCTTTGTAACCTGGTGGTGTACAGCTTTTATGGAAATATGAACAAATGCGATATTTCACTTTTTCTAATGTTGGGGTCACTCTAGGAAAAGTCATCAAATTTCAAGTTGAAAAAAAAAATCATTTAGGGGGTTGCCCCTGGAGACAACACAAGGGTTAAAATGTGCAATGTCTTTCTTTCATTATTATTATTTTTTTTTATACTTGAGTACAATGGCTCACTGTTCGTTGTTGGCATTTCCTGCCTAAGTTTGCCCACTTTGTCTATAAAATAATCATTAAAATAATTGGCAACATCAAATGGTTTTGTGATGAATAAGCCATCTGATTCGATGAAAGAAGAAGTTGAATTTATCTTTATGCAAATAATTTCATTTAAAGTACTCCAAAGTTTACAGCATTCTTTATATCATTGAGCTTGGCTTCATAATACAGTTTCTTATTGTTTTTGTTGAGTTTAGTCACATCATTTCTCAATTTGCAATAGGTCAGGGAGTCAGATGTGCAGACAGCCTTATTAGCCACTCAGTTGTTCAATTCCTTTCAATTCCTCATTATGGAGCCTCATCAGTTTTAACAGTACGTTTCTTAACAGGTGCATGTTTATCAATAATTGAAAGAAGCAACTTCATAAATGTATCTAATCAAATCAAATGTTATTGGTCACATACACATAGTTAGCAGATGTTATGCGAGTGTAGCGAAATGCTTCTAGATCCGACAGTGCAGCAGTATCTAACAGGTAATATCTAACAATTCCACAACAAAACCGAATATCAAACAAAACCTAATACATACAATCTAGTAAAGGAATGGGATAAGAATATTTCAGTATAAAATATATGAATGAGCAGCGACAGAGCGGCTAAGATGCAATAGATAGTAAAGAATAGATAGTGAAGGATACAGTATACATTATATACATATGAGATGAGTAATGTGAGATATGTAAACATAATGCAAAACAAAGTGGAACCAAAGACTCTCCATGGTCAGGGCGTGACACATAAAATTAAAGTGACTAGTCTTCCATTTTTTAAAGTGGCCAACGATATCAAGTCTGTAGGTTGGCAGCCGCCTCTCTTTGCTAGTGGTGGCTGTTTAACAATCTGAATCTCAATTGTGCACCTGTAAAAGTTAGTGAGGGATTTCGGTGACAAGCCACATTTTTTCAGCCTCCTGAGGTTGAGGAGGCGCTATTGCACCTTCTTCACCACACTGTCTGTGTGCGTGGACCATTTCAGTTTGTCGGTGATATGAACACCGTGGAACTTGAAACTTTCCACCTTCTCCAATGCTGTGACGTTGATGTGGATAGGGGGGTGCTCCCTTTGCTGTTTCCTGAAGTCCACAATCATCTCCTTTGTTTTGCTGACATTGAGTGAGAGGTTATTTTCCTGAGTTGGAGGCGTGCACGGCCACACAGTCGTGGGTGAACAGCGAGTAAAGGAGGGGGCTGAGAACGCACCCTTGTGAGGCCCCAGTGTTGAAGGTCAGCGTAGTGGAGGTGTTGTTTCCTATCTTCACCACCTGGGAGTGGCCCGTCAGGAAGTCCAGAATCCAGTTGCACAGGGCGGGTTCGAGACCCAGGGTCTCAGGCTTAATGATGAGTTTGGCGGGTACTATGGTGTTGAATGCTGAGCTGTAGTCAATGAACAGCATTCTTACATAGGTATTCCTCTTGTCCAGATGGGATAGGGCAGTGTGCAGTGTGATGGCGATTGCATCGTCTGTGGACCTATTGGGACAGTAAGCAAATTGAAGTGGGTCTAGGGTGGCAGGTAAGGTGGAGGTGAAATGACCCTTGACTAATCTCTCAAAGCACTTCATGATGACAGAAGTGAGTGCTACATGGCGATAGTCATTTAGTTCAGTCACCTTAACTTTCTTGGGAACAGGAACAATGGTGGCCCTCTTAAAGCATGTGGGGACAGCAGACTGGGATAGGGATTGATTGAATATGTCTGTAAACACACCAGCCAGCTGGTCTGCGCATGCTCTGAGGATGCAGTTTGGGATGCTGTCTGGGCCGGCAGCCTTGCGAGGGTTAACACGTTTTAATGTTTTACTCATGTCGGCCACGGAGAAGGAGAGCCCACAGTCTTGGTAGCGGGTCGTGTCGGTGGCACTGTATTGTCCTCAAATCGTGCAAAGAAGTTGTTTTTAATTTGTCTGGAAGCAAGACTTCGATGTCCACGACCGGACTGGTTTTGTTTTTCTAACCCGTGATTGTCTTCAGACCCTGCCACATACGTCTAGTTTTTGAGCCTCCACTTTGCGTCTCCACTTTGTCTCTATACTGACACTTTGCTTGTTTAATTGCCTTACAGAGGGAATAACTACACTGTTTGTATTCGGTTATATTTCCAGTCGCCTTGCCCTGATTATATGCGGTGGTTCGTGCTTTCAGCTTTGCGCAAATGCTGCCATCAATCCACAGTTTCTGGTTAGGGAAGGTTTTAATAGTCACAGTCGGTACAACATCTCCTATACACTTCCTTATGAACTCGCTCAACGAGTCAGAGTATACGTCAATGTTATTCTCTGAGTCTACCCGGAACATATCCAAGTCCATGTGATCGAAGCAATCCTGAAGCATGTAATCCAATTGATCACTCCAGCTTTGGATACACCTAAGCATGGGCGCTTCCTGTTTAAGTTTCTGCCTATAGGAGGGGTCAGATTTATCAAAAGGAGGGTCATGGTCAGATTTGCCAAAAGGAGGGTGGGGGAGGGCCTTGTATCACGGAAGTTAGAGTAGCAATGGTCGAGCGTGTTACTCAGTTGGGTACAGCAATCAATATTCTGATAGAATTTAGGTAGCCTTTTTCTCAAATTAGCTTTGTTAAAATCCCCAGCTACAATAAATGCAGACTCATGATATATGGTTTCCTTGATGTTCGTTGTGAGGAATTCTTGGTTTGGTGAACAAAAGGACTTGAGTTCCTGTATGTTGTTACAATTACACCATGGGTCGTTAATAATAAAACATACGCCGACAGCATGTCCCCAGCTAGCCATGTTTTCGTGAAACAGAGTATGTTACAATGCCGGATATCTCTTTGGAAAGCAACTCTTGCCCAGATTTCATCAACTTTGTTAACTAGGGACCGGACATTAGCGAGTAATATACTCGGGAGCGGTGGGTGGTGTGTGCGCATCTGAAGCCTCAATCGAAGACCGCTCCGGCACTCTCTCCTCCGGCATTGTTTTGGGTCGGCCTCTGGAATCAGTTCGTATGCCCTGGGAGGTGCAGACAAAGGATCCGCTTTGGGAAAGTCTTATTCCTGGTCACCATTTCACAATGGTGAAATGTATGAGTAGACCGACATAGGCCCCTTACTTTGATTGGTTCAGGTGAAGTCATCAATGAGAAACAATGTAATCCAGATGGATTTGAACTTTTTTAAATCATAAGTTCATAAGTGATTTCAAGCTAAATAAAGTTATGTCAGCATATTTCAAGGCAGAAAGCTGGGGCGGCAGGGAGACTAGTGTTGGACTAGTAACCGAAAGGTTGCAAGATCGAATCCCCGAGCTGACAAGGTAAAAAAAAATCTGTCGTTCTGCCCCTGAACAAGGCAGTTAACCCGCTGTTCCTAGGCCGTCATTGAAAATAAGAATTTGTTCTTAACTGACTTGCCTAGTTAAATAAAGGTAAAATAAAAAGTTAGAAAGCTTCAATTTAGTCTCCACTTCAGCATTACCAGGTAACTGTGGTACATCACACACGTTCGTTGAATGTGGGACTTGGACTTAGAAAGCATTCTCATTACACTTTCACCTTTTTGGAAGGGATTAGTGCAGACATCTTAAAGGGATTTAATTCAAGTGCGTAGAGGTTAAGAGGCTTTTTTCCCACTAACCATCTGGCTTTGTCCAGTGAAAACTGTGTTGTTGCCAAAAATTGGCAAGAGAGTAAAGTTGTCATGCACGCTACTTATTTAGGCCCATAGCTCCTCTGGGAGCGTTAGCCATTGACAAATCCACTAGACTGTTCTGGGCAGTCCTTTCCATCTCAATCCAATTCCGGTTTTCTTTGTGTCTGCTTCTGTAACGTGTGCGCTGGGAGTCAGGAAGCAAGTTCAGGGAGTGAATAATCAATAAACTAAACATAACACAAAACACGAATAACGCACAGACATGAAACAGAAACAATGACGCCTGGGGAAGGAACCAAAGGGAGTTACATATATAGCGCAGGTAATCAAGGAGGTGATGGAGTCCAGGTGAGTGGGGATGGTGACAGGTGTGTGCCATAACGAGCAGCCTGGTGACCTAGGGGCCAAAGAGGGAGCACAAGTGACAGCTTCAAGCTCCTGCCTCCATACACATCTACCTTGGATTTAGATGTTGTCACTATTAGTGTTATCTTAGGTGGTGTTAGGAGCATCACTGGTGTAAAGTACTTAAGTAAAAACACTTTAAAGTACTACTTAAGTAGTTATTTTAGGTATCTGTACTTTACTTTACTATTTATATTTTTGACCACTTTTACTTTTAAATAATGTACTTTTTACTACACACATTTTCCCTGGCACCCAAAAGTACTCGTTACATTTTCAATGCTTAGCAGGACAGGAAAGTGGTCCAATTCACTCACTGATCAAGAGAACATCTCTGGTCATCCGTACTGCCTCTTACATGGAGGACTCAGTAAACACAAATGCTTTGTTTGTAAATTATGTCTGCGTGTTGTAGTGTGACCCAGGCTGTCTGTAAATGTAAAAAAACAAGAAAATTGTGCCAATTTGAAATGATTTATACTTTTACTTTTGATGCCTAAGTATATTTAAAACCAAATACTTTTAGACTTTTACTTAAGTAGTATTTTTCTGCGTGACTTTCACTTTTAGTCTTTACTTTTACTCAAGTATGACAATTGGGTATTTTTTCCACCACTGGTTTTCATCGCTCACAACCCTTCGTGCATAGCCCTTAATCATTTGTGATTTTTGGTTCTGTAGTGTGTTCACTGATGTTGTAGCATGAGAGTGAGGATATTATTGCCTGAGCATCGGATGTGGCCCGAGGTTTAAGTTCAACGCACAACATGCAATGCTTTGCGCGTGACACAATTGATAAGGTCAGCTCAGGCAAAAAAAAAATGAAATCAGTCAAAGTCACAGGACATCTGATTCTGGAATAACATGTGTATTGGATTATTACCACTTCAACTGAGATAGAGCTGCTTTGCAACATTATATTATCATGAATTTCGAATAAAGTCATCTGTATGTCTGCCAAGCTGCAATACACCACTGGGTTCTTTATATCTTTGCTAATTATCTGCCCTTGCATCAACAGAGACCTCACCATGTCTGGCCAATATGACCCAGTGCGATAATGGATGTCTTGCTACTGATGAGGGGACCATCTGTGTGTGTCCAGAGGGGTCCATACTACAGCCGGATGGACAGACCTGTAGAGGTACTACTACACTAAATGTTTTCCTAAAGCCACTGGAGATGTGTTACAGAGTGGAGGTTTTATCAGTGTTACAGAGTGGAGGTTTTATCAGTGTTACGGAGTGGAGGTTTTATCAGTGTTACGGAGTGGAGGTTTTATCAGTGTTACGGAGTGGAGGTTTTATCAGTGATACGGAGTGGAGGTTTTATCAGTGATACGGAGTGGAGGTTTTATCAGTGATACGGAGTGGAGGTTTTATCAGTGATACGGAGTGGAGGTTTTATCAGTGATACGGAGTGGAGGTTTTATCAGTGATACGGAGTGGAGGTTTTATCAGTGATACGGAGTGGAGGTTTTATCAGTGATACGGAGTGGAGGTTTTATCAGTGATACGGAGTGGAGGTTTTATCAGTGATACGGAGTGGAGGTTTTATCAGTGATACGGAGTGGAGGTTTTATCAGTGATACGGAGTGGAGGTTTTATCAGTGATACGGAGTGGAGGTTTTATCAGTGATGTGGAGTGGATGTTTTATCAATGTTACGGAGTGGCGGTTTTATCAGTGTTACAAGGGGGAGGTTTTATTGCTCAGTGTCACTGAGTGGAGGCTGTGTCACTGAATCTCTCCCTTTTTGTGTGTGTGTGTGGGGGGGGGGGGGGGGGGGGTTCACCCAGGCTGCTCCTCTTCCGACCGAGGGGGCTGTAGTCAGCAATGTTCCCCCATCACTCCTGGTAGGTGGGAGTGTGACTGTCTGCCCGGGTACAAGATCCACCAAGACGGTAAACGCTGCACAGCCACTGGTGAGTCCTCACTGATACACACACACCACATACGCTGTCACGCATACAAGTACATGTAAACACACACAATAAATAAACACACAGGCACACACACATTCACATGCAAAAAGAGGTATGTTTGCCCTCTTGTTTTTTTATTTGTCATCACTTCATTTTATTATGTTCCAGGACCCCCACCTTATCTGCTGTTTGCCAACATAGTAAACATCAGACGTGTTAATCTGGATGGGACTGGTGACCAAAGCCTTGTGGAGGAGCCGAGGGGAACAGTGATAGCTCTGGACTACGATCCTGTACAAAACAAAGTAAGGAAATGCTTTGGGTTTTCAAAGGTAGAAGTGATCTAACAGTGAAGTCAGTTATACAACTTCAAAACTGCAGCGCAAAATCACTCGACTGTTCTGAATTTACTATGGAGCACTTTGGGTCAGCTGCTTTCAGATCTGTTGCCACCTATTGGTCATTGCTGGTTACTGCATGACTCTCAATGAAGGGGAAGTGAAACTGTTTGGTCCATGTCAGGCAATGATGCTTACGAGGCATATTGATTAAAAATAATAAAAGGTGTGTATTTTCCTAGGTGTACTTTGCCAGTACAGTACTGAAGCAGATTGAGAGGGCTGATTTGGACGGCGGGTCCAGGGAGGTTTTGCTCACTGAGGGGTTGGACTCACCAGAGGGCCTGGCTGTGGACTGGGTCAACCGCAAGCTCTACTGGACTGACCGAGGGTGGGTGGTGTACCCCAGGGTTCAGAACTAGGGCCAATGCTATTGTCAGAACCTCATTTAAATTTAGCACACACACACCTACATTGACATTCAGACTGAACAATTTGAAGTTCTAACAATGAATTATATCATGCATGGTTTGTTTCTATTCTATTCATTCTCCTCAAATTATATCTACTCTTTTTTAATGTATTTTTTTATCTTAGGCCTTGGACATGATTTTTGAATTCTGTCTTTCAGCCTCTCAACTATTGACCGCAGCACCTTGGATGGCTTCGACAGAGAGACCATTATTAGCAAAGGCATACAGAAACCAAGGGGAATTGCAGTTCATCCTTTAGCCAAGTACGATATTTTAAATATATTTCTTTATCAGAATTTTTGCTACACATTGTCCTCTGCCTTTTAATTGCAGATGGGTGAGTTATCATTTCTGTTCTGTTTCTTGAGGAAGTTGTTCTGGACCGATATGGGTACCAGGCCTGTGTTGGAGAGTGCGTCTTTGGAAGGAAGTGACCGTGCGGTCATTGCGAGCACTGACTTGGTGTCTCCTAGCGGTCTGACCATTGACTTCACTGAAGACAGGCTGTACTGGTGTGACAGCCAGAGGGGCGTACTGGAGATGGCATCCCTGGATGGCTCCAACCGACAAGTCCTGACAGAGAACGAAGTAGGTGAGGCTTCTGTGGAATACACACACACACACACACACACACACACACACACACACACACACACACACACACACACACACACACACACACACACACACACAGTTAAAAGGTTATAGCCTATATTAACTAAATATGATACATATTCTTATTGTAATTTCATTGTCTCTTCTGATTGGTCCAGGTCGACCTTTTGACCTGGTAGTGTTTGAGGACAGGTTGTGGATCACGGACAGGGAGCAGCAGCTGCTCCTGAGTGTTGACAAGCGGACGGGGATGAACCCAGAGCGTCTACATGGCAACATGGTCCAACCGGCATCCATAGTTGTGGTTCACCCCCTCGCCAAGCCAGGTAGCAAGAAGAGTGAGAGAGAGAGACTCCATAATATTATTGTTAAAAACCTATGTTTGCTTTATTGCAGTCTTTTACCAAATGCATTTAATTGTCGTCCTCAGGAGCAAATGTTTGTCTCTATCAAAATGGGGGCTGTGCTCAGGTGTGCGAGAGCAGGCTAGGATTCGCCCACTGCTCCTGTCACTCACACATTGCCCAATCAGCTGACGGCAAAGATTGCTTGCCATCCTACGGATCAACAGGTGATATGAACCCCAGTTGACACCTTTCATAAAGATTCAGGTTGAGTTTGATTTTAAAAGATGCAACTTTGGTCTGCTCATCATTTTTCCTACAGATTCTGGAGATGGCGAGTCTGCAGACCCGTTCTCTCTGAAAAACAAAACTTTGAACGATGAAAGCATGCCTCTCCCTGTGCCTGGTCTCTCTACTGACGGGGAGGAGGCAGAGGACAACCTGGACGAAGGGAGTGAGCCCACACTCTTCATTGAGAAGATGGTGTCAGGTAAAAGCCACACTGCTATAACAAGAATACTATAGATTTCATACTGGCACAAAATGGCTGCAAAAAAAATGTGGTCTTTTGAAACATTTTCGGCAACATCCTTGCACTTCCAGACCAGGATGACTGTTTCTCTCTCCGTTGTGATGTGAATGCACAATGTCTACTGGATGGAGGCAACCCCACCTGCCACTGCCTGGAAGGTTTCACTGGGGATGGAGAGCTGTGTGTGGGTGAGTGCGTGTGTGTGCATACGTGTGTACCTGTGAACTCTTTTTGACTTCTAATTAAATTCCTATTTAGGAGAATTGGGCCGGCAGGTAGCCTTTAAGAGCATTTGGCAAGTGACCGAAAGGTCGTTTGAATCCCCGAGCTGACTAGGTGAAAAATCTGTTGATGTGCCCTTGAGCAAGGCACTTAACCCTCATTACTCCTGTAAGTTCCTCTGGATAAGAGGATCTGCTAAAGGGACTTAAATGTAATTCCTGAACACAAAAAAGGGAATTAGGTGTGTATCTTGATGTGTAATGTTGTGTTTCTAGACCTTGATGAGTGCATGTTGGGGATGACCCTGTGTAGTATCCAGAGCTCAGTGTGTGTCAACACCGCTGGAGGATATTACTGCCAGTGTCGCCCTGGCTTCAGTGGAGAGGAACACCACTGTACCGGTGAGCACTCACTCATGAACTTTGATGATTTAAAATTCATTTTCATATCATTTACATTTTCACAATCGTTTTCATGTTGTTTTCTTTCCCATTTAGATATTGACGAGTGTAAAATGGGAACACACAAATGTGATGAGCGAGCGGAATGCATCAATACTATAGGGAAGTACCGCTGCAAGTGTCAAGCTGGCTACAGTGGTAATGGACACACATGCCAAGGTGCAGTTCTACACACAGTATCTTAACAAACATTACTACTGCAACAGTCTCTATAAAGAAAATTATGCTCAACTTCTCCTTAAAGTTTTTTACGACATCACCATAATCCCCTTTGTCTCAACTCCTTTTTTCTTTGTGTCTCCTCCCTCTCTCTCTCTCTCTCTCTGTCTCTCTGTCTCTATCTCTCTCCCTCCCTCTCTCTCTCCACCCTCTTTCCCTCTGCATGTTTGCAGAGTTGTCAACTACGTCCTCGTGGGTGACCACCAGTAGGCCTATGGACGTCACCAGCCAATGGCTGAACACTAACACAGTGGAGAGCTGCCCCTCATCTCATGACACTTACTGTCTCTACGAGGGAGTCTGCTTTTACTTCCCAGAGATGGAGTCCTATGCCTGCAAGCAAGTACCTCTATTTCCCTCCTTGTACATGGGTCAACACCGTTATTTACTGACTTGTCAACAACATTAGGGGGGCAAAAATACTGTTTTTATTACTCTTATCCAATCCTTTCAGATACAGTGGCTGGGAGTTCGGGGTTAATATTGTTTCTTCATAGGGATTTTCACTCTAGTAAGTCAGTCTTGATAACGGCAGTAGGTGGCACTATTGTTCCATATATACAGCTTTTCTTTACCAATGGTAACAAAGTGAGATAAAGGATTGCATCAACAGTGGGATAAAGGAAACAGTAAGATATAGGATTCTAAAGTTTGCCGCTGCTTTGGTCTGCAAAATATACAGAAATGTTCTCAATAAGCATTCGGTCGACTTTTCTCATAAATCAGCCAACACCAGTTTTGAGTTTGTTGTTTTTCAGAATGTGTGTTGTGTCATACTGTATGTGTGTGTTATATTAACAGTGAGTATTGTGTGTGGTGTTCCCAGCTGTATCTCGGGCTACATGGGAGAGCGCTGTCAGTTCAGTGATCTGGAGTGGTGGGAGCTGCAGCAGGCCGAACAGGAGAAGAGAAGGAACGTGGCTATCGCCCTGGGCATGGTGGTCCTCATCACCCTGCTCTCCATCGCTGCCTGCGTCACCTACTGCTACGGGTGAGAGAGAGAATTGGGGTGGTGGGGGGACTGGGATTGTTGGTTGGGTGGGTCTTATACCACAGTAACCCTCAGTGTAATAAATCATGTACTTAACCTGTAACAGGCTGCTGTAGTCCTTACCACGTTTTGGTCAAAAACAGATATAGCTGTGGTACGCAGTACACACAGTGTTACAGCCTGTACTTATATATTAAGTTCAAGATAATTACATAAGCTATTCCCTTTAGGAACCATAGAATAAAGTGTATTAAATACCCCAGACATAAATAGGCTTCGTTCAATTTTGCTCAAAATGAATGGTCCAAATTGTTATCAGACTGGGGCCTTTTGCTGTGTGTTTACTGTATAGGTGATGTTGGTGTGTGTGTCCATGTAAACGTGATGCGTAAAATTTTATATTAGGCAGAGGCATCGGGAGCATAGGCCCAACAGATTAAAGACATGGGCCTTCCGTGGGGCTAACACCATGACAAGTATGCAATCCCCTTTGCAGAAACATAAAGAGGTGTCTATCAAATGCAGAGTGGCGTGGTCCGTGTAATATAGGTGACGGCACAACAGCAGGGGAGAAAATACAAAATGAGCTAATCACATAGAACAAATGGCGGCGTGTGGCCCCGCTTTTGCTGAGGTGCCATGAGCATACATAAACTATATTCCCATCCTTTTGATTCCACACGCACACACACCCTCCCTTAACTGAGTTAAGTGGCTGATTCTCTTGACGGATGTTTTGGTGGCTTAGAGAGACACAACGGTGTCTCTGCGGCTCTTTTGACTCACAAAGCAGGGTCTTTTTCTCTTCCAGGGTCTCTTCCTTTGGCTTCCTGCTGAAAGAGGCATGCTTTCAATTACATGCTTGGTTTATCTTGTTCTACAGCAATTGCACATCAAAATAGGTCATTTCTCTGCCCCAAGATGGACCCACTGAGCTATATCCCGGTTCAAACGCTACACTGGTGACAATAGGCAATAGCTCTTTCCCAAAATTGCCTTTCTCACTTGGCTGCAGGTGCAGATGTACCTTTGTGCAGTTTAGTTTTTCTAGCTGATGCACCCAACACACTTGAGCGTGCGGGGACACACATCTCTCTCTCTCTCTCTCTCTCTCTCTCTCTCTCTCTCTCTCTCTCTCTCTCTCTCTCTCTCTCTCTCTCTCTCTCTCTCTCTCTCTCTCTCTCTCTCTCTCTCTCTCTCTCTCTCTCTCGAAAATGTAGTTCACGTCCAAATACACATCTTCTCCAGGTGAAAAGACAGTTCATAGAGATCAAACATACACCACTGTAATAAAGCCACTTACTCTATATGACTACAGTGGACTGTAAAATTGATGTTTCGCCATCCTTTACTTCATGGCTCTTTGCATGTGATATTATCTAGAGGCATGCTGTAGGCCGTGGGGACATGCTTTACTGTGGAACTGATACGGTCTGTCAAAATGATACCACCAGTCAGGACTCCCAGGTCACCATTTACATAGATATGAGCAACCATATTTACTTGTCGGTATTGACACAGCTTACTCTCTCCCAGTGTATTCTATATCCGGGGTGACACTGGCATTGGAGTCGTCATGTGTAATGCACTGAAGACAACATAAACCCCATTCCCTCTAGATCTGTGAATGAGATACCCTATGTTTTCCATTATAACATGAAGGGATGTGTCTTTTATTGTGCAATGCTTGCTAACAACGGCTCATGGTTGCTAACGACAGCCTGTATAAATGCATGTACACTTTAATAATGCATTATGGACAGATGCATTGCATGTTACTGTATTCTTTGTCCACCGGAATGATTTGACACGTGACATTTTTACAGTTTAGCAGACACTCTTATCCAGAGCAACTTACAGTAGTGAGTGCATGCATTTTCATACGGGTCCCCAGTGGGAATCAAACAACAACTCTGGCATTGCAAGTACCATGCTCTACCAAGTGAGCCACACAAGACTATATGTTGACATATGACACAATGATATACCATGTGATTGCAGGTCCAGGAGATTCATTCGGAAACACCCCTCTGTGGATGACATGAGCGAGACAAGCACCAGTGATGACACCATGTCAGAGACCACCGTCCCCAAGACGCCACGGGTAAGTCTGAACCCAGTTAATGGTGACTTCCATACAGAAAAACAATGACCAATCACAAAAGGCCTTGTGGGTCACATGCAGACAGTTTCGAGAATATTTTTTGAGCAGTGTCCCAAAACTACTAGTAGGCTACTGTATGTTACCATACTGTGTTCCCCAATGGTTATCCCTTCTGTTTTAGTTCTATGTTGTTTTGGAACACGGTGGCGATGGAAAGGTCATTCACGTCATGGGCTCTCCAAGAAGAGTTGTTTGTCCCTCTTGCTCCTCCGAAACAGGTGCCATCACACATGCTTGTTTTAAAGAATCACAATCAAATAAAACATGTTATTTATAGGTTATTAATATGAACTTATGGCTTTACTATGTCATTCCTTTGTAAGTACCTTCCAATTTCTGTATAGTGAAATAAAGCACAACAACATTGTATTATTGGGCCCTGGATTGAGGCGAGCTTTGCTTTGATTGGACAGGTGAAAGCTTTGTGTCAGAGGAGGTAGTGACTCTTCCCAGACTCAACAAAGGGTACGAGTGCTCTTTTGGATTGGCTACCATGGAGACCAACAAGACAGGCGCCAACCACCTCAAGTCCATCGACAACCTCATCTTCCTGGATGACCCTCAGCCTGTCTCTGCCATCCCTCAGCTCACCTGAGGCCATGCCCACTCATATACCCTTATTAAATGAACCAACCCCCAAATGAGAAACCAAAAACACACACTGGGACCTGGAGATTGTTAGCCTGGAATCCACACTGAATATCGTCTACTAGGACGGTCCAACTTCCCATCTATTGGAGCTTCTCCAGACTGAGTTCGGGAAACAATAGCGAAACGGAGTGATATTCAATGTCGATTCCAGGCTAGGAGAACCCTTAGGTTGCTTAAGATTCTGTCTTTCCTTGAAGTTAAAAGCCCTGTATTCTCTAGGGAGTGGCTGTATTACCAGATTCTCTGGATGCCTCTTCCCAATAGCTAAACAACAGCACCTTCTGCTCATGTGAGACACTCGCAGAACACCTACACCCGGTGAAAGTTTGGCTACCCAGAGGTGGAAGGCTATTTCATTGACGCACTGTTTATCAAATTGTGTAGTATTGCATGATCACTGAGAAGCGAAATAACAGTTGTATCTTATTTATGGTTCAAATGCGATTGTTTTGCCCCAATGCAATGTCAAGACAGGGCTAAGCTACATGTTACATGTTATGTTTTCATGCAGGCTAAATGTCTTTGGTTTCACCCCACATTTAGGATAAGGATATTCTCTGTGTCCTGCTTATGTTTAAGGAACTGCAAGATGCTTAGTTAGAACAGACAGAGAATTTTGTAGGCACACATCAACACATTTGTGTGTGAGTGTGTGGGGGGGGGGGGTTCAAATCACCACAGGGTTTTTATTTCAGCTGTTCAGAACTAAAGTAACACATGCACATAAGGTAACACGGTTGTTTAGGTCTGGGGAAGAGGCGTCCTGGGGAAGAGGCGTCCTGGGGAAGAGGCGTCCTGGGGAAGAGGCGTCCTGGGGAAGAGGCGTCCTGGGGAAGAGGCGTCCTGGGGAAGAGGCGTCCTGGGGGGCGAGACTGGGGCTGAACAGGCTGTCCAATCTGGTCACACAACCTCTGCCTAGCCTATATTTAGGTAGACCTATGTGGGGCGAAAATGAATCTATATCCGTAACATTTGCATATCCTTCATTTTTCTGGTGTTCCAACTAGGATATTTGTTTATGGTCACCTTTCCTTGTTAGTTGCTGTATAAGAGATGTGTTAATGTTTAATCAGACAAAATGTGCCATGCTACATCACATTTAAAATGCATGTATTGAATCAAGGCTTGCTTTATAAAAAAAAAAAGAAAAAGATCATTGATTAAAAAGTTGCTTCTCTGAGTGTAAGGGTACTCAGTGTAGCTTTGTGCCTTCCAAAGATTGCGTTGCCATAATACATTTCAAAAGTTTTAGAGAGGTGTTTCTTTCTATCAGCTTCAATGTGATGATATCAATGTGACCTATTCAAAGATTGCTTGCTTTGGTAAAGATAAATGATCAACAACCGATTCGATTTGGACAGTACCTGCGATGTACAGTGATGCATTGTATTGCGATCACACCTCTGAGTCACTCAGAGCTTTAGGCATACTCATTAATGGCAGCATAGTGAAATAGAGGGAAATAGAACATAGTAAAAGAACATACCAAAAATGGACTGTTCAGGCAGAGAACCTGTGTATAAGCTTGGAGGAGGAGAGTGGAGGATATTATCAACGTCAATGAACAAATGTATAGCTCTGTCAATTTTATGAATAACTCCAGTAAATCTTTTGCTTGTATTTTAATGCATTGTTTAGCCATCCTGGCATTTGTCAGCATATAGTTTGTGTGACTTTGATGCTATATTTATTTTTTTACAGGCAAATACCGTTTGAGTCCTAGACCTGAAATTTTCTGATATACACTACCAGTCAAACATTTTAGAACCCCTACTCATTCAAGGGTTTTTCTAGATTTTCTACATAGTAGAATAACAGTGAAGAAATAAAAACTATGGAATAACATATATGGAATCATGTAGTAACCAAAAAAGTGTTAAACTAATCTAAATATTTTATATTTGAGATTCTTCAAATAACCACCCTTTGGCTTGATGACAGCTTTGCACACTCTTGGCATTCTCTCGACCAGCTTCACCTGGAATACTTTTCCAACAGTCTTGAAGGAGTTCCCACATATACAGAGCAATCGTTGGCTGCTTCTCCTTCACTCTGCGGTACGACTCATACCAAACCATCTCAATTTGGTTGAAGTCGGGGGATTGTGGAGGCCAGGTCATCTGATGCAGCACTCCATCACTCTCCTTCTTGGTAAAATAGCCTTTACACAACCTGGAGGTGTGTTGGGTCATTTTCCTGTTGAAAAATAAATGATTGTTCCACTAAGCCCAAACCAGATGGGATGGCATATCGCTGCAGAAGGTTGTGGTAGCCATGCTGGTTAATGGCAGTGTCACCAGCAAAGCACCCCCACACCATAACACCTCCTCCTCCATGCTTTACGGTGGGAAATACACATGCGGAGATCATCCGTTCACCCACACCGCATCTCACAAAGACATGGCGGTTGGAACCAAAAATCTCCAATTTGGACTCCAGACCAAAGGACACATTTCCACGGTCTAATGTCAATTGCTTGTATTTCTTGGCCCAAGCAAGTCTCTTCTTCTTATTGGTGTCCTTTAGTAATGGTTTCTTTGCAGCAATTCAACCATGAAGGCCTGACTCACGCAATCTCTTCTGAACAATTGACATTGAGATGTGTCTGTTACTTGAACTCTGTGAAGCATTTATTTGGGATGCAATTTCTGAGGCTGGTAACTCCTAATGAACTTATCCTCTGCAGCAGAGGTAACTCTGGGTCTTCCTTTCCTGCGGAGGTCCTCATGAGAGCCAGTTTCATCATAGCGCTTAATGGGTTTTGCGACTGCACTTGAAGAAACTTTCAAAGTTCATGAAATGTTCCGTATTGACTGACCTTCATGTCTTAAAGTAATGATGGACTGTAATTACTCTTTGCTTATTTGAGCTGTTCTTTCCATATACCCCCCCTACCTTGTCACAACATAACTGATTGGCTCAAACACGTTAAGAAGGAAAGAAATTCCAGAAATTAACTTTTAAGAAAGCACACCTGTTAATTAACATGCATTCCAGATGACTACCTCATGAAACTGGTTGAGAGAATGCCAAGAGTGTGCAAAGCTGTCATCAAGGCAGAAGGTTGCTATTTGAAATATATAAATATAAATATACTTTTATTTTGATTTGGTTACTTTTTTGGTTACTACATGATTCCATATGTGTTATTTCATAGTTTTGATGTCTTCACTATTATTCCACAATGTAGAAAATAGTAAGAATAAAGAAAAACCCTTGAATTAGTAGGTGTTCTAAAACTTTTGACTGACAGTGTAGACTAAATGTTATTATTGATCGTGTAACAGATAAGATTGATGCTGGTTTTTAACTACATTGTTTTGTCTGGAAAAGGGAAGGTTCCATTGGAGATGCTGGGGGTGTCTGAATAAAAGAAAAAGAGAGAAAGACATGGGATGCATAGTGTACCGCTAAAAATGCATCCCAAATGTCACCCTATTCCCTACATAGTGTTCTACTTTTGAACAGAGCCCTATGGGCCCTGTTCAAAAGGAGTGGACTACATATGGAATAGGGTGCAATTTGGGATGCAGAAATACTGATACACTATCTGTGAATTCTAGTGCATACCACATACATACTACTAATAGTAGAGAAGGAAAGTGGAGGCTTGTTAAGGTACTGCTTTTTCTTTGTTTTCATATGACCTTTTCTATACTGTACCTGTGATCTTCTTCAGGAACTTCATAACAACTGGTTTCCTATTCTATTTAGTTTTGCTGTATTCTGTTGTTCAGCACACACATGCTCCATTTGACTGGATTGACCTGTTAAAACTTACATTTGTGTCAATGCTTGTATATCTTTGCTGGTAATAAAATCCTTATATTCACCAAAAAACTGTCTGGTGGAAATAAGGATATCTTTTCAACCGTACTGTAAAACACCAAGTGGGATATGGGTTTGTCTCAGTGCAAAAAAAAGTGGAAATTGATTACAAAGTCAATATTCAATAATCAATGGCGACAGCAATACCACCTGGCCTTAATTATCTAAAAAGGGAAAGCATGTACCACCATTATCTCAAGATCACGGCAAAAAAAAGCACTCCAACTCTGATTAAGTGTAAGACAACTGTGAGAGAACAATAGGTCAAAAGCCTTGGGGCGAGATTACTCTTATTGTATGGATCCTCTCAATACAGTCTACTGCCTCAACCCATAAGAAGAGTTAACAATGAGGAGAGTCAATCAACGGCAGTGAATTATTTGAGTATTCATTATGAAACTTCTAAATATTCAAGGGAGGCTATTATTTCATTGAATCCTTCATGGATTGCATGAGCCTCTCTTCCTCTGGATAGAATTCAATAATTGCAGTCTGCCTGCTTGCCTGCCTGCCTGGCCTGCCTGCCTGGCCTGCCTGGCCTGCCTGCCTGCCTGCCTGCCTCTCTATCCTTTCTTTCTCTCTTACTCACATGCTCTTGCTGCATCTCTCACTCCCTCCTTCGCCCTCTTTCTCTGCCTCTCACCTTGCCCAGGGAAAGACTACTGTTTAGTTCGAGCTGCGATGCCTTCCCGTTCAGGGACCAAATGGTTTTATTTGTAACGCTCTGGCAACGTTGGTGCCCAATGCACCCGCCGCTCTCTCAAGCCTCACTGACGACAGTTAATGGAGGGCCGCTGTCGCTTTGTTTCAAGCTGATAGGAGGAAAACAAAGCACTTTCCTTCAAAAACCATCATTGGCCACCGATATTGATTTCCTGGCAAGGGAACACTTATCTATATATTGCCCTCAGTTATATAGCCATTGCCCTTTACTCTAAACAGTGGTAGATAGGCCCTGAAATAAAGATGCAATTGGACCTGTGTCAATTTTTTTTGTATTACTCCTCAATGGGGGCAATAGAGTCAATCGTAAGTAAAAAGCTTTTTCTTTCAAAATATTAACATTTGTCATGTAGTCAGCCTCTAAACTTTTAGGAATTTTATTTGTTTGACCATGTGGTGACCGTTTTTATTTGGATAATGTGATGTTGAGTTCACAGTTCAATAGCGATACATATTCTGTCAAATGAATAAATGACCCGTGTTGAGCTAGTACGACTACTACAGAAACAACTGCATTCACTGTGTATGATACAGTATGCACAGTAGGACTGCGTTTTCAATAGCTAACTGTATTGCGTTGCCATTCATACTAAAACCACACTCATTTGCAAGACGCCTCAAAGCCAGAGTGAGTGGAGGCAAATGAAGATGTGTCACGGCTGTCAGAATGATCGGACCAAAATGCAGCATCAGTTTCGTTCCACATATTTATTGGACAGTGAAACTTAATGCGATACAAAATAAACTGGAGGAACAAAACAACAAACCGTGACGCAGGAGGAATAAACACACTCACAAAATATAATCACCCACAAAAACCAAGTGGGACAAACATCAACTTAAATATGGCCTCCAATTAGAGACAACGACAACCGGCTGCCTCTAATTGGAGGTCATGCCAAAGAAAACCCAATCTAGAAATACATAACTAGAAACTAAACATAGAAATACAAAAACGGACAAACACCCCTCTGTCACGCCCTGACCTACTCTACCATAGAAAATAACATCTTGGTCAGGATGTGACAGATGTCTTACACTTCCATCTGTGCACCTCAAGATGTACAGGACGTATAAGCAGCCCAACCCCTCCCCCTTCCTCTGATGGATGGCAAAAACTGGAGCATTTGAGCTGTGTGTGTGTGTGTGTGTGTGTGTGTGTGTGTGTGTGTGTGTGTACGCGTGTGTGTGTGTGTACGCGTGTGTGCGTGTGTGTGCCACAGTCAGGTCCCATTTTCACTTCAGCTGTTGGGAATTAAAAAGGAAGGATCAAGGGATGAGGGAGGTAATCCACCTGAAAGGGATAGAGCGAGAGAATGAGAGAGGGAGAGCAGGAAAAGAGAGAGAGAGCTAAAGAGAGAGAGGAAGAAAAGAGAGAGGGCAGAAAAAGGAGAGAAAGTGGAGAGCGAAAGGGGAGAGAGGAAAAAAGTGAGAGAAAGACAGGCAATGACAGACAGACAGACAGACAGACAGACAGACAGACAGACAGACAGACAGACAGACAGACAGACAGACAGACAGACAGACAGACAGACAGACAGACAGACAGACAGACAGACAGACAGACAGACAGACAGACAGACAGACAGACAGGGATGGAAAGAGACAACACCAATGCACACACCTTGCCTTCCCAGACAAAAGATGACTGTATCTTATTATTTTCCCCTTAATTTCCCAGTCAGATGGTATATGGGAGTCGTTGCCCAAGATGGCCGTTGTTTCTTCACTCTGCTAGGTCCACAGATGAGGGTGGCTAAACAGAGTATTAGCTTCCCACTCAAAGGCTTTACCCTTATCCTTCAGGTTACTAATTCGACCCCCTGGCATCTGACCTGGGCCCTTCAGGCCTGTTTTTCAAGGCTTTGGGGCAGATTTAGAAAGAATTGGGGATAATGTGTCTTTAGTGTATTTAGGCTTGAACACATGTGCTCAAAAGCTGGTGGTCTATCAAACAGTGAGTGAGTGAGAGCCCTTATGTCTTGGTGCTCCCTTGATGGAGTTGTTGAGGTGATAGAGGGGGTCAGAGGGATTGATGAGAGAATGAGGTGTAGTGTGTTTACCCGTTTCGAGGGCTAAGCCGTGGAAAGCTGGCACGCTGGTCATCTAGATCGGCGTGCCTGCAACGGTGTGTCTTCGAGTGGCGATTACGTAACGCAAAGAAGCACACATATTCACCGAATGTCAAGCAACTTCACCTATCCAAGAAAACTAAACTGATTCATTGTATGATAAAATATCCAGATGTTTAAATGTCTACATTTGTGAAAACATGTACATAAACACAAATAAATTAACACTAAACAGATGCAGGATCAGAGTAGGAGATTGATCATTGAATTTGATATCAATGGTGAAATGGAGATTGAAATGTCAGGTGAAGTATGCAGTTCTCAAGGCCAATGAAGCAGATTGTCACCTGAATCTGGGTTATAAGTGTATTTTGTCCAGAAGATGGCGATAGTGGGCTACATAAACCTTCACAATAGTTCACAGTGTCTCATAGCCCTTGCTCTTAGTCAATTCCATACTCTTCCAGTGGTTCCCAACATTTTTTGGTCACTGTACCACCAACTGAGGTTTGCTCTACCCGGAGTACCCAAAGTATTTTACCAGTCGACCTATGGTCTCATGAGTGTATTTTGTCCAGGTCACACATTCACAGTAAAAGCCTATGTCTAAAACCCATCGGTGTTCCTTTGCCCAATCTTGATATTATATACTGTACATGTTCACATTTAGGCCATTGGTTGTGGCTGAGAATAAATCAGACTCTGATATTCAAAGATCCATTTGCCTAGGTCCCACTTTCTCAACTCCAGACAGACCAGACGGTCCCCACCTCTAAAGATTTTCTTTCTTACCTGGGGGATTCAGATTGGGACCATCAGGTGAGTACAATCTCTGGCCAATAAGTGGTGTAGGATTAATTTAGGAGAGATATTTGTTTCCTAAGACTCATTCATATATTTCTAAAATCTGTGGAATCAGGATTTAGAAATATTGATGCTAATTGATTATTTACAAAGTACAAAGCTCCTAAATTGGAACACAGCGGATGTAGAATAACATGCTATACATGAAGTCTGAGCTCAGGTTCTCTACTTCACAGCGCTGTATGTGTTTTGACTGACAGCGGTTATAAACGTGAGCACTGCTTGGGACAAGAAGATGCCCCCATCCCTCCCGCTAAATGGTTACTTTAGCACTTTTGTTGTTGTCTGAGAGAGGGAAATGCTATAAATCTGCAAGGAGTCGATGTGTTCTGAAAGGTGAGATGTTGAGGATTATAATAAATATCGCAAATCATACAAGGAAACCACGCACCTGTCCAAACATGCACATCACACTTCCATATTTGAAAACTCATGTAGTTTACAGTTTCAATGGCTATTTTTGATCCACAGTTACAAGGATGACATGCATTTAAACCCTGGGTTGTCCTGAACAGAATGAGCCTACAGTATATTGGTGGTATTGTGATGAAAATTAGACAGGGAACACACTCTTGAATGCACTCCTGACTCCATTCTGTGCACACCAAAATTACAATCTGTTTGTCTAAAGACCCTTTTGAAAGCCTAACACTGTAAAATCATATTTTATTACTTAGCTAGCCATGTTGGCAATATAATACATTTTCAAATTATGCCATTCTGACCCAGATTGTGATTTATAATGGAATGTTTTTGGATTGCAAAAACAACAGTAATTGTGTGATGGTGGTGAAGCAGGGCTGTGTTTCAAACAAAAACTACAAGTGTGCCTGCCTCAGTTCCTCAATGGCAAAGCTAGGATACCTAAAAAAAAAACAGGTTATAGTTGAAGGCTCTGTTCTTGAGTCATAAATGCGCATTGAAATTACTTGAACTACGCCCAGTTTGGAGAGGTGTGTGGCCACTTAAAGACACCAGCTAGACCTCTCACTCAAACCCTTGTAATAGTTTTTTCTTTAAATTATTATTATTATGTTACTGAATGTATCCGGAGTATTTTCAGATTTCGTTATTGACAAATGCTGTCACAAGTACAGCAAATGTAAAATGCACATAAAATCAACAGTGCAAAGTTTGGATGCAGTCTTGTGTCAGGTGAAGTGTTATGTCCTCACCTTTAGTCTGATAATTTCCCAAAAATCTCCAAACTGTTCTCTTTTGATCACTACCATGGTCATGCATATGTTTTTTATAGTTATTCTTGTTTGAAACATTTCAATTTGGCCCTATCCATATAGGCCAATTTCCACAAGTGTAAGTGGTTAATACTGATTGGCCAGATGTTGTTACCTCTTGAAGAAGAAACAGGAAGTTGATGTTTGGCTGTAAATGTGGCCAGTTCAAAAATCTGCAGAAGTGTAATCTGTCTCCATCCAGTGTTTGTCCACGCAGAAATTCACCCACATACCTTATAAAGAACTCTACAGTGGCATCAATCAATAAATGTCCTTAAGGGAGGAAAGAAAACCATCAGTACAGCCTCAATGCTTGGATTTCTGGACCCCTCGCCTAGCTCACATGAAAAAATACTATAGTGGATGATGGTAAAAATAGTATTTACTGTAGTACACTGTAATATTTACAGTTAATTATAGTATATATACTGTAGTAAATAAAACTGTAGCATATACTTTAGTATTTAATGTATTGTTTTTGCAGTTTGTAATATACTGTAGTATTTACTGTAGTGTTTTTACAGACTGTAGTGTACTGTAGTATTTACTGTAGTGTTTTTGGCAGACAACTGTAAACCTACTGGAGAAGAACTAAAAGAGCATGTGTTCCATATGCTGTAGGTAGGTAGGTAGGTAGGTAGGTAGGTAGGTAGGTAGGTAGGTAGGTAGGTAGGTAGGTAGGTAGGTAGGTAGGTAGGTAGGTAGGTAGGTAGGTAGGTAGGACTGGGGTCTGAACAAATAGATCAGAGATTCTGCTCTTTTCAATAACCTGTAGGGAACACAAAATGGTCTATAACTGGCATGTAGGTTTCTTACTTATGGGTGGCACAAATTGTCATATGGGCGAGGGGAATGTGCAGAGTAGATACTAATTAATTACCATAGTATTTACTATAGTTCAAAACGTGTAGTGCTTTTGCGGACTGAAGTGTTTTTGTAGACATTACTACAATAATTTTGACTGTTTTTTTTGTTGCATATAATACTGTTGTTTTTACAGTATACTACAACATTCTATAGTAAGTACTACACATTATCGAAGGATACTACAATGTGTAGTATAGTATTCTACAGTATACTACAGTTTACTATAGAATTCTATAGTAAGTACTGTAGCATTCTATAGTGAACTGTGGGAGGCCACATGGAAGCTCTAAGTCTTCTGTTTCCCACAGTAAGTATCAGTACCTTAGTCCATTGCTACTGTATCTCAGATCAAATGGTGAAATAACTGTAACTCAGTTCATACCTTGGTCAAGTGCCATTTCTTTCTGTCTCCCATTCTTTTTTCTTTTTTTGCCTAAATCTTCTTATTTAGATTTCCTAACTTAACTGGAATTGAAATACTATTGACCCCAATGGTGTAGATAGCCAGCCTTATGTAGTGCCAATAGCATTGTAACATGTTAGGCAAGTACTCACTATTTCACATAAATTCTATGATATTTAATTCTTAGTCTTCATATCTTATATATGGTGTGTGCCGTGAGCGACAGCTACAAGCCAGCATCTCCCCCTTTGAATATGCATTTCCCATTATACGCTCGGATGGTCTTAAAACAGATTGATTCATCTCAGAGAGATGTCTAGGCAGAGGTGCACGTTTGTGGATGCAAATTCATGGCGAATCTTCCTTTGATTATGCAAAGTGAGAGCCACCATAAGCACATATTTCGGGGAGGTATATACCAACGCAAATATGAAGGCCTGTTGCATTAGATGGTAATTCATAGTTGGTGTTATCAGGCCACTTGGTTATCTCCACTAGTTAATTAGCTTCAGAGCTTCATTGTGAATATTTAATGAGGGTAATGTGAAAGGGCTCATATTGGTTCTTGGTACACCATTGCTATCCCAGCCATGTGAACCGTCACCCTTTATATTGTCGAATAGGTGATGTTATTTGGGATGTGTATGTATGTCTTTGTATGTCCTTCCTGTTTTTAGGGGTGGTATAATAAAAGTTCAAGTTAAGAAGTAGAGATACTTTAAAGGTAAGGTATAAATAACATAATTCAGCATTGTACTAATCTGATTAATATATTTTAGAATATAAAAACCCAAGTGGCAGTGGGGGACATTTCTATACATTTCTACTTAGTATATTTACGGCTGTGTAAGATGCTCTATCTCCATTGCAGGCAAGGTAATAATCCAAATGCAACCTTTTTGTCATCCAGTATCAAGTAATTTTGCGTTCATCATGGCGCAATATGCATATTGCGGATAGATTGCATTTTGGATGGTCTTATTTAAAATCAGCTTCATGATGCGTATGAGCTTGAATCATTTTACAATTGTGGAGCTTGGGAACATGCATTGGGAACATGCATTGGGAACATGCAATGTTTAACCATTTGTTAGACCAGCGTAAGTATACATTTAAAAGACTCAGGCTGAACATAGACTGATCATACACTGACTTCATAGAATTTTTATAACTTCATATTCCTCATCTTACGTGATCCTTCTCGCCAATAAAATGAAGCCAATGTGAAGTAGGCTTATGCAGAGTAGGTCTATTTTTGAAAACGCTGTACTGTATGATACTTTAGCAGTGACAGAAATGAATTCCTGTGCACTGTAAGCACACACACACAGACACACACACACACACACGCACGCATGCACACACCCTAATCTCAACTCTCTAAAATGGAGTGCTTATGATAACAGAGATACGATGGAATAGAAAGGATAGTTTATCTGACAATAACTTGTTTATCTTTCGAAGCGCCTTCAAGTAGATAGCCATAGATTAATCTCTATGACGATAGTAGCCATAAATATTGCATGATCGCTTATCACCCACCTGGACTATAATTGAACCAATTGCAGGGTAGATACTCATGTGCTCTTACAAAGTTGACAATATTATAGCATCTACTGTAAACCTGATTGTTGGGTTTGTGACACTTGTACAGACAGATGCGCTTGTTGCCATCAATTGCAAGGGTGTTCTCTCGCTTTAGTTGTAATGAGCAATGAAATCTTCTCACTTAGGAGATAATTATAGTTTTACTTTTTACCAATATGTTATAGAATAATGTATGTTTTCAATTATTTTCATTATAATTTGTGAGATGCAGTTGCAAGTGGTTTACAAAATTCCCCCAACCTCAGGTCATTTAATTGTCTTATCTTTAAACGACCTCATTTGCGTCGTACCTATGAGGCATGTTTCAAATGATGTTCTGTATGTAGTGTAGCTGTGTGTGAAGCTGTTCTCAGTATCCAACAGACACTACTATGATGTTGTTGTGGCTTCGGTTTCTCAGCCAAAACTAGCAGGTGAAATCTCTGCTATCATTTGGTCAGACCATGCTCCTGATATGCAATTTAACCAGTTTATCTCTTGGTTAAGAAAAATAACAATATGCAAAATATATGAGGTGCAAAAGGTCACTTTCTCACACACTCTCATACACGTGCAGCTCTCACACACATGTGCAAGCTGCTTACGGCTGTGGTAATACAAGATGCTTATGGCTGTGGCATGATTTCCCCTTGATGTGTACTCTTTACCTTCACTGACATACAACTAAACCACTAATGACTGATGCCAAGACAGTCGTTGCTGAGAATAAAATAAACAGACATGACACCATCGGCAGCATAATACTCCTTTGTTTGCACTCTTGGTTCATACGTTAATATCCCATGAACAATAGCATGACAGACACCATTAAAAGATACAGGTTACTTAAAGTTATAACAGTGAATTTTGACAAGTGCATGCTTTTTTCTTAAACAAAAATATGTTTTAAATTCAACTCACTTCGATGTCCACCAGTCTCGAGGCCTTTTTCCGAGACCCTTTCTTTCATTAAACTCTTTGGAAATGTATGGCGTCTCACTTTCCAATGTGGTCGGTGACTTTGTGAGGTCATTACAGGCTGGTGAACATGCCACATACATACAGTGTGGTCACATGATTTATTTTCTCCAATTGGCCTTCAGATCAGATGTTTGTATCTAATTAAGCAGCCTTCCCCTTTGATGCCTTTTAGCATCTTTAAGCCCATATCTGATCTTTATCAAGATGATATGCATATTTTATGAAAGAATAGAGAGAAACCTAAGACCTGAGAAAATATTGTGCTGCAAAGATGGATACAGAAGTTACAGTGTCGTTCACTCCAAGTCATCCACCAAACATACATCAGCCGTCATACAAAAGTCTACCTCTCACACACTCCCAGTGTCTAAAACAATTTGACATAGCAAAACAGAAAAACAAAGAATGACGAAGAAAAGACATTGACAAAAAACACCTAGATGGTTTCAATCGTAAATTGAAGCCACCTCATTCTTCATAAGTACCAATACACTTCCTATTTATCAAGTAACACCTTTCAGGTAGATGTACTTCCTTTATCTGGTATATATGTAACTGTCCCTTTGATATTATTTTATATTTTTATAATAAATATGGAGAATCAAGTGGGAGCCAAAGGAACATCAGGTGAAGGACACACTGACTGTTTGTCGCCTTGGTAGGTAGTGCTTCCTTCTACAGTGCAGGATTTGACATTTGCACGTTAGTAGTATTCTAAAGCACAAACAGCCAGCAGCCCGCCTTTTGATCCTGCATGTTCCACACAACCCTCCCACTTTCATTCCTCCACCCACCCATCTATCCGTCACCCATACATCTCTTCATCCATTCCTGGATAATTCTCCCCATCTCCTCAGTCATTGTTTACCGCGTCTCAAGTACATCCTTTTCTTTCTTTCTTTTCCTCCCAATCGCGTCTACTGGGTCTTCCTTGCAGCTGCGGTGGCTTCTGTTTTAGCTGCGGCGGCCTCCTTGGTCTTGTCAATGTAGGCCTCGTGGAAGAACTGACAGAAGAGCACAAAGTAGCTGAGGTACATGAGCGAGGACCACACAATGTTCTGCATGTGCGACGGGCACTCCTGACCCTGCTGCATCCACGAGTACACCAGGTAGTTCACCACGCAGCCCACCAGCATCTGGGTGATCTGCGTGAGCGTGATGAACATGGCGAATTTCCTTGAGACCTTGAAGCCAACCGCCCTCAGGGCGTAGTAGGAGTACATGACGGCGTGAACCAGGTAGTTCATGGTCATGAACCAGCCACCGCCGGCCACCATGTCCTTGTAAGAATACCAGGAGTACAGCAGAACAGTCATGTGATGGTACCAGTGGAGAAAGATGAGCTTCTGCTTCCGCAGCACAATGAACAGGGTGTCACCTGCATAGTGGGTGTGGAGAGAGAGTGAGAGAGATGGAATATAGAGGGAAGGACAAAGAAAGTATACAAAAAGTGAGAGACAGAGACAGAGACATTGAGAGAGAGAAAGAGTTAGAAAAGGGGAAGGAAATGGACATTTCACAGTTACAAATTGAAAGGAACAAAAGCTAAGACATTTCAGGTAACACTTATTACTAGCACTGAGTTCGACTTCGATGTTATCTTCTAATACCATGTTCTTGGCAAATCAATGTTGTAAGATCATGATGACAATATGTAGGCATGATAAGACAAAGTGAGGACCCAAATAAATCTTTACTGTGCTCTACAACTTGGCTTTATATTTGTCTTTATAAGTGGATACTGTATCTCTGGTCCTGTTTAATACATCTAGGTCTGAAATGCACTATGGGTTCACTCAGAATCTTTATGCTGTAGGTGTACTTTCACGTCAACATATAATAACAATGTCTGCGAACAGAGCAGTCTCCGGGGTGTATCGGTTTTAAAGGTTTGGGGAAGAAAATGAAACTTTGCTCTGTGAAACGGGGCCCACCATACCTGACTAATTGGTGAACCCACTGCTTGAAAGTGGAAAACTACCAGAGGATTCAGAGTTAGCTCTGTGCCCCCGTCTGTGTGTGTGAGAGAGTGTGTGTTTGTACAGCATCTCTCTCTCTCTCTTTCTCTCTCTTTTCTCCCTCTCTATCTCTCTGCCTCCCATATGCCTCTGTGACAGCAAGCAGTGCCTTGGCTAAGTGGCTGCTATGTTCCATTTGCAGGCCTCAATGTGTTGGTCACGGGCCAGCAGGTTTGGCTCCACCCAACCAAAGCGCTAGAGCCAAGTTAAGGATAGGGGCTTCTATCCCCCTCCATGTGCCCCTGAGATGGAGCTCCTGCTATGGGCTCGTACTCAGAGCTGACAGGGTGTGGAGCCCCAGTGACCGCAGGACTGGGCAAATACAAAAGAGCAAAACAGGAAGAAAATGCGTTCCCAGACAGACTTTGGCGACGAGAGAAAGGTCATCCAAACTTGCACCCGTTGGGGTGAGAGGGCACGCCTGTCGCTGAGGGCATTGAGGACAGAAAAGATCATCGAAGATGTCATTTGTTTCTTGAGCTACTGTGTGTGAAATGTCTGACATGGCAGCATTTTCATGCCTACAGATCCGTGTGCCGATCCTCGGATGGGTTATTTCAGCCACATGGGAGCAGAGATATTTCATGTAAATTATTAACATATTTTCATATGTCCAATACCACAAAGTCTCATAAACCACAATGGACACAAAAAGGCATTCACATGTCAAACACTTTCTTACAGATAATGGTAGTAGTAGTAGTATACTAGTAGTAGTAGTAGTAGTATACTAGTGGTAGTAGTAGTAGAAGTCAGTCATCTTACCCAATTCTGGTGCTTTACTGAGCACAAAGGCGTAGGCCCAGAACTTGCTGACCGGCCCATTGTAGAAGCTCTGATCACACACTGACTGCTTGAGCCCTTTAGTCATCAGAATGTATGTCATGTAGCTCCCAGTGCGGACAGCACCAAATATACTGGACAAGAGAGAGAGAGACAGAGAAAACAGTTAGCAGAATACACTAAGTCAAGCCCAAGAACCCTGAAATACGGTCACTCCTGCCACAGCAAAGTTTGTACAGCATCGTTGTTTACACAACTACTGCCTATGCACACATGTGAAAATTTGCAGCACGAGGACTTCTACACAGTGAGTTCTTTACTCAAAACTATCCGGAACATACCTTTATAATTTACCTGATAGTTATATATAGCTATTTAATGCTATACAACATGCTTACAGCATGTGCATTGACTGTGTTAACGTTCCCCAACAAGAAACCAAAAATCGGCACTCAACAGAAATAGGGAACTAACAAATGACCAACTGACAACCAGAACGAAACAGGTGGGGTTTTAAAATGGGTTCTAAAAGGCATCCATAGGGGTACTTACTGACTGGGTGCTTGCCAAGCCAACTCAAGTAAGGTCTTAACAAACACTCACCATGGACATCCACTAGACTTGCCTGACATCAGACAAACTAATGGAAAAGAAAACCCACAACAACTTAGGTAATGGAGTGCAAATAAATGTGGAGCAAACCAAACAGGGGAGACATGAGATAAAAACTTAAAGAGGAAGAGCTAAACAGCGGTGTCGCTCTTCCGACATCGCTCATGCCAAGTTGAGAACTCCACCAGCCACTCTGCAAGCACAGGTGAAACTACCGACTGACTAATGAGGCGACAGGTGCAACACATCCTGACCAATGAGGACATTTCAAATCAGGGCAAGCCACACCCAAACAGAGCCAACCTCGAAATTGAAATCGAGCAAAACCCCGAAAACCCATAACAACTGGACCGGTGTTGAAAATATCTGCTGCCACTTACCTAAACACTGCGAGAGTGAGGGACCACAGCACCAACGGTTTCCTCAGCTCAAACTTCTCCCTTCGTTTCATCACACGGCGACCGCCTAGTATGAAGGCAGCGTAGAAGGCTGAGAAAAGGAATGACTTCTTCCTGTAAAGGATGGAGTTTTGTGAACATTACGCATTCGACACTCACTGCTACCTGTGGTGGACAGTCAAGTAGTGTAAGAACAGGGGGAGTAAAATATGCAGTAGTACTTTATGATGACATTTTTTTCCTTTAGTTTATTCAGTAAATATTTTCTTAACTCTATTTCTTGAACTGCGTTGTTGGTTAAGGGCTTGCAAGTAAGCATTTCACGGTAAGGTCTACACCTGTTGTATTTGGCGAATGTGACAAATAAAATGTGATTTGATGAGATTTCTTTGAAAACCCTAGACCTTGCAAAACGTAAATGGCAATAACTTCCCTCCATTCTGCACCATCAGCTTCGTATGGTGGCAACAGCACTGTTTATTGCTCTTTTCAGCTGACTAGGTTAGAACCAGGAGATAAGTGCACTATTTTGCGTAGCTTCCCTGTGAAAAATGGTTGGAGAGGAAAAAGGAGAAAGCTCATTTAGGGTAATGACGATCAAAGTTAGGTTGAGGAAGAAAATGTGGCTTGTCATTATGCTTGAGTTCTCTAACTATGATAGCAAAGGCGTCGCCTCTCGGCCCATCTGCCATCCTCCCAGCCAGATTGGAGTTGTTTTTGGAGTTGTCAATTCAATGCAGGAGAGATATGACCTAAAAAGTCCACTCACACCACCTTCTTTGCTCTGCCCATCCTTATAACACAAGTTTCCAGAACCAATTCCCAGAAGCATTATAGGGATCATATGCCCCCTTTCTGGTCAATGCACTTCCCCCCATATAACCACGAACATCCTCTTTCCATGAACCAGAGGTACATTTAGGAAGTAGATGGGAAGTTTACCTTTAGGCACAAGCTATATACATTTATGGATAGATCCATTTGCTTTGAAGTGAAGGAAGAACTGTTTCCTGACCAACAAAAAAAGGCTCTGTAAACAAAGTAAATCTGACATTATAGAAATGTAATAGATCCTAACTTCCTATAGGGACACTCCCTAACTAGCCTGTGTTGACCATGTGAATAATGTAATACTGACAGAACTCCTGTAACACTTCTGAACAATCTTACACCAAACAATATCTTGAAAGGACATTACTGTTATTGACGACATGTCACTCTTTGTGCAAAATGCACGAAATGAAAGCTTACAGGCTTGATAACTGATTGAACAAAGGACAAAGCAGTGCAGTTAAAGTCCAAAGAATCTGCTTTCACACAATGAGCGCAGAATGTCCTCGTTGTTTCGATGTAAATAAACAAGTGTGAAGAACGGAGCGACTCAGAGTAAGAACCCTACTTAGCGAGGCAGAGCGAATTCTAGATGAGCAACAATCCCCACATTCCTCACACACTGTCTTCAGACTGAAAAAAGGTTAAAGGTCACAATGATAAATGGCCTTCAGTGTGATTCCTCATAACAGTACGAAGCTTCAGAGATGTGGATATTATGAAGTAGAGGACAAAATACCCTTTTCACACTATTGCACCAAACCCAAACCAAACTCTGCTTTTATTTATTTATTTTCTTTTCATTGTCCTTTTCAGCACAGTTCCTAGAAACCAGGTAACCAGGTCAGCTCAGTACAGCTTTGGTTCAGCTCGGTTTGTCTCAGTAGTGTGAAAAGCCCTACAGAGTACGGTCTGAATGAGGTACAATAACATGAGAGGAGGTATTGCTATTGGGAAAAACCCACAAAGTTCAGAGAAAACCTGAGGCATGGTCAAAGTCTACAAATGCGTTCAAGGGGGCTGTCTCTCTCCTTGCTTGATCAGGTCAGCTGTGGCCAAACTATGCCTCCAGGAATGGAAATTCATTTGAGATGTCAGTGTGAATTCACATCATGTCTCCATGACTCGTAGTAGCTGCAAGTGGCAAGAGCATTCAAGTCGGAGCTTCCATTAGGGCTGAATGTGTCTCTTGCTGCCTCTCTATTCCTCGGTCAGAGTACATTGAAGATTCCTCTAGATGCTTATCACTGGTCAGTTTAGCATTATCATCATGGTTAAGGTTATGATTGGGGGAGTATAAGCTGATCCTAGATCTGTGCCTCTAAGCAACTTATAACAGAGCAGCTCTGTCAGGGTTATAGTCAGGATATGCAATCATCTCTGAATGACAACATCAGAGAAGGTGTACTAATCCATCTTCACCTGAAACAAGATTTATGCACTGCACTTCAAACAATTCCCAAAAAATAGACTTTCTTGGCACTGGACTCATTTCTTCATGACTGATTTATTTGTTCTCTACTCCTTTCTGACAATATTGAACCACAAAGCGACATGAGACAGGATATATTTAGGTGAAAACTCAGTTTGTAAAATAACAAAAAAGTGTCTGCTTAAATGTAAATGCAATGCTATTTGGAAACCCCAAATGACAGGACACTGTACACCATGAATGCTGTTGCTGACTAATAACAATGGCACAACCCACTGGGCAAAAACTGGTTGAATCAACGTTGTTTCCATATCATCTGAAAAATAAAAATGTTACGTAATGAAGCTGAATAGATGTGGAAAACTGATCATATTTTTTAGAAGTCATCAACGTAAGGGATTGAATGTATTTTTTTCCATCCAACTTTTAACTTAAATGACATTGTGGAATGTTTTGTTGATTTCACATTGAATTACCATTAGTTGACAACTCAACCAGTGGTAGACATTTTTCTTCATCAGTATATCACACCTCTCACATCCCTGAGAACTATCCAACAGAGCTCCTCTTTTTGCCAGTCATCATCACCATCCGTGGAGAGCCAGCCAGCTCCCATGCATTCCCTTATCATTTGGTGAGACTTGCTGGGCGGTAGCCGAGTCTGTGTACCAAAGCCACTGCTGGAGCTAAGAAAACATTAGGGGCTGGTCGAAAGCATTTCTGATAGAGCGAGCAAAGCAGTGGCGGGGATCGCATTCCCTCGTATGTCTGCATCATGCATCAGGTCATCCTGTCAAACAGAGCTAGCAAGTATATATATATATATATACTGCTCAAAAAAATAAAGGGAACACTTAAACAACACATCCTAAATCTGAATGAAAGAAATAATCTTATTAAATACCTTTTTCTTTACATAGTTGAATGTGCTGACAACAAAATCACACAAAAATAATCAATGGAAATCCAATTTATCAACCCATGGAGGTCTGGATTTGGAGTCACACTCAAAATTAAAGTGGAAAACCACACTACAGGCTGATCCAACTTTGACGTAATGTCCTTAAAACAAGTCAAAATGAGGCTCAGTAGTGTGTGTGGCCTCCACGTGCTTGTATGACCTCCCTACAACGCCTGGGCATGCTCCTGATGAGGTGGCGGATGGTCTCCTGAGGGATCTCCTCCCAGACCTGGACTAAAGCATCCGCCAACTCCTAGACAGTCTGTGGAGCAACGTGGCATTGGTGGATGGAGCGAGACATGATGTCCCAGATGTGCTCAATTGGATTCAGGTCTGGGGAACGGGCGGGCCAGTCCATAGCATCAATGCCTTCCTCTTGCAGGAACTGCTGACACACTCCAGCCACATGATGTCTAGCATTGTATTGCATTAGGAGGAACCCAGGGCCAACCACACCAGCATATGGTCTCACAAGGGGTCTGAGGATCTCATCTCGGTACCTAATGGCAGTCAGGCTACCTCTGGCGAGCACATGGAGGGCTGTGCGGCCCCCCAAAGAAATGTCACCCCACACCATGACTGACCCACCGCCAAACCGGTCATGCTGGAGGATGTTGCAGGAAGCAGAACGTTCTCCACGGCGTCTCCAGACTCTGTCACGTCTGTCACGTGCTCAGTGTGAACCTGCTTTCATCTGTGAAGAGCACAGGGCGCCAGTGGTGAATTTGCCAATCTTGGTGTTCTCTGGAACATGCCAAACGTGCTGCACGGTGTTGGGCTGTAAGCACAACCCCCACCTGTGGATGTCGGGCCCTCATTACCACCCTCATGGAGTCTGTTTCTGACCGTTTGAGCAGACACATGCACATTTGTGGCCTGCTGGAGGTCATTTTAAAGGGCTCTGGCAGTGCTTCTCCTGCTCCTCCTTGCACAAAGGTGGAGG
The DNA here is from genome assembly GCF_965601325.2 of Salmo salar. Taxonomy (NCBI): domain Eukaryota; kingdom Metazoa; phylum Chordata; class Actinopteri; order Salmoniformes; family Salmonidae; genus Salmo; species Salmo salar. Next base: position 66,918,202 of record NC_138299.1, read on the forward strand.
TAGCGGTCCTGCTGCTGGGTTGTTGCCCTCCTACGGCCTCCTCCACATCTCCTGATGTACTGGCCTGTCTCCTGGTAGCGCCTCCATGCTCTGGACACTACGCTGACAGACAAAGCAAACCTTCTTGCCACAGCTCACATTGATGTGCCATCCTGGATGAGCTGCACTACCTGAGCCACTTGTGTGGGTTGTAGACTCCGTCTCATGCTACCACTAGAGTGAAAGCACCGCCAGCATTCAAAAGTGACCAAAACATCAGCCAGGAAGCATAGGAACTGAGAAGTGGTCTGTGGTCCCCACCTGCAGAACCACCCCTTTATTGGGGGTGTCTTGCTAATTGCCTATAATTTCCACCTGTTGTCTATTCCATTTGCACAACAGCATGTGAAACAGTGTTGCTTCCTAAGTGGACAGTTTGATTTCACAGAAGTGTGATTGACTTGGAGTTACATTGTGTTGTTTAAGTGTTCCCTTTATTTTTTTGAGCAGTGTATATATATATATATATATATATATATATATATATAGCGAGAGAGAGAGAGAGAGAGAGAGAGAGAGAGAGAGAGAGAGAGAGAGAGAGAGAGAGAGAGAGAGAGAGAGAGAGAGAGAGAGAGAGAGAGAGAGAGAGAGAGAGAGAGAGAGAGAGAGAGAGAGAGAGAGAGAGAGAGAGAGAGAGAGAGAGAGAGAGAGAGATAGATAGATAGATAGATAGATATATAAATAAAACGTTGATGACTTAATATTTAGGTCATAGAACTAATGACTGAACCTGGTTTTAATCATAATGTAGGATCGCACAACACTGGATCATAACGACAAGCACATACTGCAACTCTGTGTGTTTACTTGTGGAAGAATATGTCCATTGGTTTGGGGCTTTATTGAAAAATCGGTGAAGTAATTATCTTGCTCTGCAAATATTTAAACAGTATAAGAGGCCTTTTTCAGAGCGAGAGACTAGGGAAAGTGTGAACATTTCTAAACAAATCTTAACTGAAGGCACAAATCACACCTGAGCAAGATACTGTACAATGGCAGGAACTATTTGGCTCAATTTCTGTAATACAAAGCAGTCTTTCAATTTTGCTGGCTAGATCTGCACACACCTTCCAAGCAGTTCACAATAAGTGGCCCTTCCCCTCCCCCTAGCTGTGTTGGTGAAAGCTGGTAGCTATCCTGCTGTGTAACTTAGATCTGTATTAGCTGGAGCAGGAGATTTCTCCCCTTATGTAACACTGACTTTGCAGTGTGAGGATGAGTGTGTATGTGTGTTCAGTCTTGGAGCTGCCCTCACAGTAAGGTGACTGAGTTTAGGGTGAACAGCTTTGTCTCCTGGCTATCTTTGGTTGTTTGTAGGTTGGACAGTAGCAGAGGAATCAGTAGTGGTGTTAAGTCAGATCCCTTAAGTCAGGTACGCCAAACTTTTGGTTCCGTAACAAACTGATACGTAAGGCCAAGCTATAAATAAGTCCTGAATATTACAGATTCTGAGTCTATTTCAGTGGTGTACGAGTACTATGGGCTTGGAAAGGAATATACAGTGTTTCTTGCATCGAACAAAACCGAACCTTGTCACCAGGCTCGAATTTCTGGCCCATAGAGCCTGGTAACAGTGTGGGAATGTTTGGAACATTGTGGGTGTGGATCTACTGAGTGACATGCTAATCAATTTGTATTCTGAGAAAATCACACGACTATGAGGTGTGGCTCTAAATCAAGGCAGGAGAGAGTCGTCACTAATCAACACAGACACAAAGTCATAAACCCTGCCTATTTCTACAATTTCTGTTCTTAAAATCTGATTTTAAACCTAACCACACTATAACCTGATGCTTAAACCTAAATTAAGCTTAAATTAACTAGTTTTAAATTTGTGGCTATGGAAGCTAGTGGAAACCGAGAGGGAGCAAGCCTCCGACAGTTGTATTAGATTATGAAAATCACATTATCCATATTATTTGGGTGAGCCCAATTGATTCTGAGTTCAGGCATATAATGTTGATATTGTACGTGAAAACTAATTCTAAGATGCGTACTTTCAGATTTTCCGAACTCACTTCCTTGCTTAAATCACTTGCACTGCTTGTGCTTTGAAGTCCACAAAGTAGGGGGAAGGTTCTAAAGGTTGTGCTAGATAGTGATAGACTGAGAGATCACCCAGTTGTTGCCGTTCCTGCCATAGACTCCCATTAAAGTTCCATTCTGTGGTGTTGTGAAACCAGACAGGTTGACAGAGAGAGAGCCATCTGTTGGACAAGATTATACAAAATCTAACACTAAAAAGTGTTACTTTATGTATACGGCAGTGTATTTCATGAAAAGGGGAAGAAGAATGAGTTCCAAAATTATATGATTATTTCAAGTTGTACTTCGCCAAAATCGCTCCGCTATTTCCTAGTTGCTGAAACTCGAATAGTTTGCTTCATTTCTCAGAACAAAGCCTTTAGACTGACGAGTTTCAGAAGACAGTTATTTGTTTCTGGCCGTTTTAAGCCTGTAACGAACCCACAAATTCTGATGCTCCAGATACTCAACTAGTCTAAAGGCCAGTTTTATTGCTTTATTGCTCTTTCCTCTGTTAGCATCTTAACTCTCAGCTGGGACTGTGACGAGATGGCAGAGTCAAATTTGAGAGAGGGTTTTTCTCTTGAGAAACGTTCACAGGGAGTCACCCAATATCTTCAGCTCTGTCTCCCCAATTCAGATGAGCTGCTGGGTGAATCAACGTCAAGCCATGGGGTGTGCTCTGGGTCGATGCAGTCAGCAGCAATCATCATCTTTGCAGCCTGTCCTTCTGGGAAAAGCAGCATGCAAAACATTACTCCCAGGAGTCGATACCATAACTCATTGGAGACCAGCTAGCTGGCCTAACCTTAGAGAAAGGAAAATTCTAACCTTTGTCAGAGAGTCACAATCAGTGATGATGTAGTATTAGCTACCGAGGGGAGAGGAAGCCGATCTAGTACACAATGTTCTGAAAACCATATGTTAGAGCTTGGTGAGAGCGTGGTAGTTCTGTAGTTATTTTGCATACAACCTTCCCACAACTTTCTGGGAATGGTGCAGGATAGTTGTTTAGCTTTGAAACATTCTCAGCACATTTAAGGAACTTCACAAAAATGTTATAGGAATGTTCTAGGAACGTTCTGCAACTGGTTTGACATTGGTAATGTTCTCAAATTGTTCCGAGAACGTCAAGAAACAATGTTCTTCTGTGGGAATTTCAGTACTTCCACAGAACATTCCATACAAGTTCCAATGTGGTTCTGATTAATGTCATATTTTTACTACATTCAGGGAATATTTAAAAAATTGTCTGACTGAAGCACAGTTCTCAGAACATTCAGAGAATATATGGTTTCTCTTTTATGTCAGTTCCTGGCAATATTCTGAGAATGTTCTAAAAAAATGTAAATCTACACATTAACATTAATAAGCTTTACATTCCGTTCTCAGGACATGAAGAAAACATTCCATAAAAATCATAAGGAAACGTTAGCAACATTCAGAACATGTTTCTAAGAATGTTGTTTGAAAACATATAGTACATTCCGTTCTCAGCGTCAACCAAACTCACTCTAGGTGTGTTGGCCATGCCCACCTATTGGGCACACCTGACTTAATGAGTATATATGTTATATATATGTTTTCATTACTAATGCCAAAACAAATTAATGTCCATGTTGTCCTACTGTATCTGTGCTTGGAGTTCAGAAAAGTGAATCCCAAATAAGATAGCAAATAACCTTTAAATGTAGTTCTTACAGTGTTAAGAAAACTTTAAATAATAACCATAACAAAATGATCACAACATTTAGAGAATGTTCTCAGAATGTTATTTAATAACCTTAAAATAACCTATAATTTCCATCCAGCCTATCAGAAGGCAAGTTGACGCATATTGCTTACACCTACAGTTTCCAATCCCTTCAAATGTATAGGAGTTCCTAGGAGGTAGGGGTCCCTTTCGAATGAACCCATTGAGAGTGCATTCTCCACCCAGTGATTAGAGCTCTAGGAATCCATGACAAAAGCTGCAAATGTTCTTGGCAGCTGAACAAAGATTTAATAAGCAGACAAGTTGGACTGGATCAGTAACATGAGTAACATGAGACTGCAGGAGGAACAGTAATCTTCCTAAGACCTACAAGTCTGTTTTCATTAATGGGCACATCCTCAATAGTACAGCATACAGACAATACCATTTGTCTTGCACATCTAAACCTCAACTAACTTTTAATAAGAGCAACAAATCTATCATCATAATGCTCTGACAGAACCATCCAAAATTTGAACAAAGAGCACAATAAATACTGTATGTCCACGCAACAAGCTAACATGGTATCCCATCATGCTTTGTTGGGGTCTACAGCACTTCCTTCAGAATTGCACAAAACAACTGATTCTACAATGACATGCAGTCACCCAAGAGGATGGTATCCAATTGCTTGGAAGCCCATTGAGGGTTTCAACGACTGAATACACTACACAACTTGAGCAACCATCACTGACGCTGAGCAATTGGGACATCTGTGGGGAATCGAGTGAGAATGACTCAGCAGGTAAATGGAATATATGTGTATTTCAGTGGCAGGCAGCCACAGTGTGCTGGACATTGAGACCAACCTTAATCTTAATTGCAGGCAGATAGCCAGCTGTGAGCTGATCTGTAAGGTTGTTGTTTGGACACTTGCTGGCACAGAGCCATACACTCATGTTTACAATTATGCTTATCCTATTGCAATTGAACGGTGATCTCTTGTGAAAAAAATCTGTTTAATATCATCATCTAAATGTCACAGTGCCACTTTGTTGGCTCACTGCAAGAGAAAAGGTTTCTTAATCCATGAAATGTCTATATATTCCTGAGAAACAATTATGCAAACAAAATATGACACCAGGGGCAGCTTACTTAGCCATTAAGTGAGGGTAGCTATATGCTGATTGTCAAGTTAAGCACACTGGCCCTGAAGCCGTTGCAGTGATGCAAGCCTGGATTGGCCAGACGCCATTTCCAGAAATGCTGAGTCAACCATTACTCTTCTCTCCTGTTTGTATAATTGAGCACCCCAATAGCTGAGAGGCAGCAGAGAACAACCCTTGTTACAACAACGAGGCAAGGTTTGCATAAGCTTGATTGTTCGCAGTTGTTCACAAAAGAGCTTATCATCTGTCCTCACTTCCCCCAGGGGTTTTGTTCTCGCTGGACTCAGGTGCACTTTCCATAAGTCTATATTAGTACTGGCTGCTACAGAGTCCATCCCTGCAACCATTTCATCACACAGTAGTCAATAGACAGCTACTACAGCAGCCTAGTAGCCTACCATTAAACATTTCCTCTTTCCCATTGGTGTTTGGTAGGCCTCAACATAGCCCATTCAAGAAATTTGATGAGAGAGAAGGGGTTTTTCCCACATAGTGAGAACACATTTCAATTACAGTGCCACAGAGTTTGAAAGTGTTCTTTTGATGAGAACATGGATCAGAACGTGTCATTAAGGTATTTGGTTTGATTGAATAGGACCCCAAAGATTGAAGGCAGTTCAAATCTGCCAAAAAATCTATCACACATGAAGCAATGCATTGTTATTGTATCTGTATGGCAGAGAAAGAAACAGGTTGGTTAAAATGAAATGCTTATTTTCCACTCTAGGAGTTTATGTTGAAGGGCTGCAACTATTTACAACTACTTTTCCTACTCTAAAATCTCTCTCAAACCATGTTACATGTTCATACACCTATTGTAGGGCTCTTTCTATTTCATTTTCTTTTGGGTGAATATGACTAACCACTCATGAATGATTATTTCCTCTGAGAACCATGCAATACAGTCTTGCCAGGCAGACATCCCTGCTGCAAACGCTTCCCAGAAGAGTCAGCACAGATCAGCTGCGATGTGATTGGCTAGCACTCTGTCAGCAGACATCATTCTATTGGTCAGTTGGTAGTACCAACTCATGGACAGCTCCTGCACAATGTTTCCACTATTGGTCAGTTGGTAGTACCAACTCATGGACAGCTCCTGCACAATGTTTCCACTATTGGTCAGTTGGTAGTACCAACTCATGGACAGCTCCTGCACAATGTTTCCACACAGTTGATTCTGACAAGGATCACATTTGTACTCACCCAGGAACGTTTCCATTTTAAATTAAGTGTTTTATTGCAACATAAATGTTTCTACTATAACAAATGACCACACTTATTTTAGCTACTTTATAGTTTTGTAGCCTACCCATAAACCAGCATGTGGCAGTAGTGTAGGTTGCTGCTGTTGCTGCGTTACAACATTGATTTCTCACTGTCCATTGAAGGTTTTTCAAAAGGTATAAATACTTGGAGCATCTGTTTGAACGTCAATTTATAACCAATGCTATCCCATTAAACCCAACTCCACGATTTACGATGGAGTTGAACAACATAAAACACGACTGATTTCAGCACCCAAAGACCAGCCCGCAAATACACATGTTGGTGCTGACATCTTCAGGACAGGAATACCGGTTTACTTAACGGAGGAATAAACACACATGTTCATCATTGGTGTTTTAACCAGAACGGGGGAAAATGCGCTTTATTTATTTTCGCACATGCGCAGTCATACATCTCTCATAGGGCATGACTGTACCAGTGTAAGAACACAATTCAACAACATATTAGTCCACATGCCAACACCCCCACTTGCTCTTATACTGTACAAGTCGTATTCAACCTAACTTTATCAACACATTTAGCTTACAGTTATTCATCTCACAAATGTCAGTTTATATTCCAAACATGTAACCCAAGAATTTTTCATTTTTGAACTTCGTTACAGGTTTAGTCAAAACATCTGCAGCCATGTCTGCCGTTGGACAATATTCAATACTTATTTTACCATCACTGAGTGCAGATCGAATGAAATGATATCTGATGTCGACATGTTTACATCTCTGACGACATACTGGGTTCTTTGACAGAGCAATTGCACCTTGGTTATCTTCAAAGATTGTTACTGGTGTATATTGGCACTCACTATCCATCTCGCCCAATAACTGTACAAGGTACAAACTTTCTTGTGTAGTAGCAGCCAGTGCCATGTACTCTGCTTCACATGTAGATAAAGCTACTGTTGGCTGCTTCTTAGACCTCCATGAAATGACAGGTCCACATTTAGTTAAACTAAAACAATACCCTGTTATGCTTCGTCTGTCACTTTGATCTGCTGCCCAATCAGCATCACTATATGCTACGAGGTTGAGTTTTTCCACCCCCTTTTTGTAACACAACTCCTGATTCATTGTTCCCTTCAAGTACCTCAACACATGTTTAGCTGTTATCCAGTGTTGCTCTTTTGGTTCTGATAGGTATTGTGACAGCTTGCTGACAATCCAACTGATATCCGGTCTTGTACATGTCATCACATATATCAAGCTGCCTATCACTTCACGATACCTTTTTGAATCAATAAGTTCACCATCACCATCAAAGTTTAGTTTTTGTTCACATGGTGTTGACCTTGTCTTACAGTCTGACATACCAAACCTTTCCAGTATCTTTGTTATGTACCTTGTTTGGTTCATCGTTATTTTCCCTTCACTTTGTGTAAAATCAATGCCTAGGAAATGTCCAAGCCTCCCAAGATCTTTCATCTTAAATTTTTCACTTAACATTTCTTTTACACTTGTGAGTGAGTCACTATCACTAGCAGCGATAATTAGATCATCGACCCAAATTATCAAAATGATCCTTTCTGTTGCAGTTTGTTTGTTATAAACACAGTGATCAGCTGGGTTCTGTGTAAAACCATTTTCACTAAGGTGATCATGCAACATTTTGTTCCAGTTCCTTCCTGACTGTTTCAGGCCGTACAATGACTTGTTCAGTTTACAGACTAGTTGCTCACCTGTATCTGACCTGACTTCAAAACCCTCTGGTTGCTCCATGTACACTTCACAGTCAATAGGAGCATGTAGATATGCTGTTTTGACATCCATCTGATGTAACTCTAAGTCATACTGAGCTGCTAGCTGCATCAAACAGCGTACTGATGTCATATTTGCAGTTGGAGAAAAAGTCTCCTTATAGTCTATTCCTGCCACTTGACTATACCCCTTTGCAACATATCTTGCCTTGTATGTCTCAGTCTCATCTGAATTGTTTTTGACCGCATAGACCCACCTGCCCCCCACTGCATTTTTACCCTCTGGCAGTGTGGTTAATGTGAATGTATCATTTTCCCTAAGGGAATCCATCTCCTCCTTCATAGCAGTAGCCCAAATCTCTGATTTTGGTGAAATCATTGCTTCTTTGAAGGTTTGTGGTGCATTGCACATTACTCTGTAGCAGTAGTCAACACTAGGTGGTATCTGGTCATCACATTTCACTTTACACTCATAGTCTTTTAAGTACTGGGGTTTCTTCCTCGCTCTGTCTGGATAGCGTGGACTCTGACCATCTGAAGTCTCAATTTGCACATCTTGTGTCTCTTCTGAGTTTTGATCTGCCATCTTGGCTTTCGGCATGGGGTTTTCAAATCTCTCCCCATGAAGATCATCACTGTTTTCCAAATCTGTCTGAGTTTGGTGTTCGACTACACCTTTTGTAACACACTTGACTAATCTGTTTTTAAGAACTTTCCCAGTGTCTGGGTAGTAGACTAGGTATGCTGGACTATTTTTATCATACCCGACAAAAATACCCTTTTCACATCTTGAGTCTAACTTTTTCTTGTTCTGTCTATATGCATAGCAAACAGATCCAAATTCTTTCATCTTTGAAAGATCAGGCTTTCTCCCAGTAAACATGTAGTGTGGAGTCTGTCCTACACGCTTATTGTAACACCTATTGCGAATTACTGCAGCAGTCATTACAGCATATGTCCACAAGTTCTTTGGTAGGTTGCTTTCAAGTAGCATGCATCTTGCCATTTCGAACAGTGTTCTCCAATTTCTCTCAGCGGTCCCATTTTGATGGGGTGAGTAAGGGGCTGAAGTTTCATGTCTTATGGCGTTCTTACTGAGCAGTGACTGGAACTCTTTGGCTGTGAATTCTGTGCCATTATCTGACCTGACACACTTTATTTTCCCATAAGGGGCCACATCAGCAATAAACTTCTCAGTAGCTTTTACAGTATCACTCTTTGCTTTTAGGAAATACACAAAAACTGCCCCTGAATAATCATCCGTAAATGCTAGAGTATATCTGAACCCATCTTTCGCCTCTGGCTCAATAGGGCCAGCCAAATCAGTGTGCACAAGCTCAAGAGCCGCTTTTACCTTTTCATCAGGCTCTCTGTTTCTGCTCTGAACAAATTTTCCCTGAGTGCAGATTTCACAGTTGAGGGTAGATTTGTCAATCTTACCTGTGATTTTCATTCCCTCTGTCACATTTTCTAACTTTGACACATCCTCAAAATTACAGTGGCCAAGAATTTTGTGCCATGTGTGAATATCATAGCACCCATGACATCCATCATCATTTTCATCACTTACAGTGTTAAGATAGTAAAGTCTATCGTACTCCTTGATGTCAAAAGTGGTACCGTTCTTGTGGATGAGCTTGTTACACCCCTGTCGAAAGTTGACTGAAGCTCCGTTGGCTGTCGCTGCTTTAACAGAGAAAATGTCCTGTGGAAACGACGGCACGTACAGCGCCTTCGTCAGCGTTGTTTTTACCCGACGACCCGTGTTGTCTCTCAGGTAAACCTCCGCTGCACCTCTCCTCTCCGCGACACCATTCGTTCTTGTTCCGTCAGCCAGCTCCACGGAATGTTTTTCCGGTTTGAAAGTCTCGTCAAACTCCTTAAACTTCCCGATGTCCGTGACTATATGTGACGTTGCTCCCGTATCAACCATCAGCCCTTTCTGTTTCAGTCCACTAACCTGACAGTCACTTATTCTGAATGCAAATGTGTGGCTTTCAGCATCTGTTGCTTGTTTCACATTGTCTCTTCTTTTTCGTCTGCAATTTGCGTCAGTATGAGTGGATCTCTTGCAAAAACTACACCACTGTCTCCGTTCTTTGCGCTCTCCAGTAACGGTACATTCCCGGGCCTTGTGCCCTTTCTGGCCACAGTTGAAGCAGGTTATCTCGGTCCCTTTATCTCTCCCTCTTGGCCAGCTAACTTTAATGTTACTTGCCTTCATCACGTTGTCGTCAGTGGAAATGGCGCTAAACTTCTCGGTGCTTTCATAGCTCCTCAACTTGGTTTTGAACTTGCCAAAAGTTGTCGGCTCGTCACTCTGCGTAATGTGGATGGCAAACGGCTTAAATGATCCGGGCAAACCTTTCAGAATCATTGCAATCAACAGCCCATCACTTAAAGTCTCTTCAGCATTTCTCAGTGCTGTAATAGCCGTCTCAGCACGAATGATATAGTCCGTAACACTTTCGTCAGCGGCTTTCTGAAGAGAAGTTAGTTCAGTGTAGAGGCTAATCACACGTGGCTTCCCTTTACCTGCATAATGTTCCCTCAATATCTTTAACGCTTTTCTCCCATCATCTGCTGCTTCTCTCATTATCAGGGAAAGACTTTTATCATCCAAAACCTGTATCAATTCGGCGTAGGCTTCTTCATTTTCCTCTCCGTCTTCTTCATCTTCATCCACGCTCAATATGGCGGCCTTTAGCCCAAGCAAACGCAAGTGCCCCAAAAACTTTGTCTCCCATAACTCGTAGTTTTTTTCATCTCCGTCGAAATATAATCTATTCCATCGGCTTCCATGTTCCCTCCTGGGCCCATAACCTGTTGGTGCTGACATCTTCAGGACAGGAATACCGGTTTACTTAACGGAGGAATAAACACACATGTTCATCATTGGTGTTTTAACCAGAACGGGGGAAAATGCGCTTTATTTATTTTCGCACATGCGCAGTCATACATCTCTCATAGGGCATGACTGTACCAGTGTAAGAACACAATTCAACAACATATTAGTCCACATGCCAACAACACACAACATTGTTCTGTGTAATTGCGGGCTATTCTTTGGGTGCTGAAAAGTTTTTAATAAAATGCTCCAGTCCGCCCATACTAGTCGCCGCTCAACTCCATCATAAATTGTGGAACTGAGTTTAGTCAGCTAAACCAAAGCATGAGTGGTAACCTCTTTCAGGCTACAACACTGGTAAACTCAGTGGACGAATTGGACACCGATGGCTATAAAAATGATCAATAAGCATAATGGGGATTTATTTCCTGAAGTCACTTACCAATATTAAGAGGGTGGTGTGATTGCAGATTAAGCATAACCTGCTTATAAGATAAGAGATAAGATCTTAAACCATTTTTGGTGAGCATATGTCCAGAATATGAACATATAGCCTATCCCGGGCAGTGCCATTATTATGTTTCATGTTTGGCTATAATTTGATCACCTTCTTTTTAGGAATGTGGTTGTAATGGTTAGCATCATAGACGTATCGCTCTGTTTCAAAGAATGAGCACGTTTGTTTAGTTATTTTGACCGTTTGGCCACAGAAACGTGCCTAGCGACTCCAAACCGGAGCGCGACGGACGGTAGGCTAGATATAATAGTAATAAACTAACGGTCTACCTCTGTCAGCACCCCGCCTTCCAACGTCAGGTTTCTTTCATTCATAGCCTGCCAGTTGTCACACAAGCTATTGGGCAGCAGTGAATGTAAGATGCCTAAAATAAACATACTACTTCTCTTCACTGACAAATCACTGAAAGTCACATCAGAAGATGCTATGATCAGTCAGTTCACTGACACCAAGGGACCCTTCCTTGATTCATTGTAACTAATGCACAGCAGGCATATATGCATCATAACAATGCTGTGAACATGGTAAACTACTGTGTGCGGACGATACTCTAACTTCATAAGAGCGTTTATTATAGGATAGCCTATAAGCAGACCATAAACTATTTGCAAACTTGACGTTAGCAGCATCCAGAAACATAGGCTATATTATTCTTATTAATGAAATTCCTGTTTCTATTTATAATATGATGACATTATGCTACATATACACCAACAATCATTCCAACATCAATATTATATTTTATACAGCCTACCAGTTTTCTTGCATCCATCGTATGGCTTCGTCCTCGTTGAACTGTTTCTCAAATTCGTACTCTTGCAGAGCCAACACCGACATGTTCTCTGTGAGCTTTCCTATAAACGGAGACAAAATTATATTCTGACGATGTGTTATATTTAACTGAATTCTCTCTATCTCAGCAACACCTCTTTTCTCGCATTGATCTTGCCACTGCCAGAAACTCCCAAATAAATGCGAATGTCCGGCTATATGCCTTCCACCTAGAGCCGGCATACGCCCTCTCCACGAAGGAGTTGGATTCAAGGTCCTAAAGCCCGTTTTAAGTTAACTTCTCCAAGTACAGCAGATCATCACTGTAAGGCCTGTGTGTCAGTCACTGAGACTGCACATGCTTACTACAGCCTATTGGGAAATGTGCAGCAAAAATAAGTCTTCACATGAATCCGAGTTTCCTTTCCTTCTAATAGTGCATCAACATTTGGTAACACTTCATATGCAAACCCTCTTCATGCTGCATTAGAGCACATTCCTAATGCCTTATAAGCCATGCATAACAGGTGCTAATAACACTGCATATAAACGTACATTACAACATCCAAAGAGCATTATTGCTAGTAAATTATAACAGTTTGCTTCATAAGGTATTATAAAGCCTGGCCGTAAATGTGGATGTTATAATACCCTGAATGAAATGCTCCACAGGGGTGTAACGAATCTACGCAAGAGTTATGTATTTTTGCAAGGTTTGCAACTTATAATGCCAGTGTTATACTGCCCTGTATGGAATGCTCCATAGGGATGTAACGACTTCACCAGTCCATGCAGGGATTCCGTATTCAGGTTTGGTCACCAAGGCAGAGTGTGGAATGAGACTATACCACTTAACGAGCACATGCATATTATGCCATCATAAGTGGTAAAGTCTCATTCGACCTTACAGATGTAACTCTGCCTTGAGGGCCAAACCTGAATAAGGAACTCCTGCATGGATTCTCAAGTCGTTACACCCTTGTGGATCATTTCATACAGGGAATTTTAACACTTGCTTCATAGGGCATTATACATTTCTGGTTCTATTCTGCTCCTGGATGTCCCTTAAATTCGCTACATTAGTTAGAGTTATGTCCTATTAGTAGGGTGGTAGGCTGTGGAAAGGTTGCTGGAGTATCATTATGCATTGCTCGACCAGTTGGCACCTGCGTATGTTCGCAGTGGGCTGAACTTATCTGAACTCTTGCAATCAAACTGTGATGTTTCCCAAGACAAGAGTTGGCAGATCACCGGAAAGCAGCCTAATCAGAGTGTACCCTGGCAGCTATTATCTTGCCAATAAGTGGGCATGATTATTTGGCCAGACTGGGTTGAACCTTAGCCTGGAAATAGGCCTATCTATATATTATCAGTTCCTATTGTAATACATTGATACTCACTCTTGATTTTATTTCTTGAAGTGTAGCTTCACCCTTCACCAACCATATGAAAAGAAACACACACACACACAGACAGACAGAGACACACATTCAGACATGCAGACTGAGCTTGAGTTGTCTACAGTACCTTTGACTTGATGATGTGACTGAATGTTTGCATTCTGTCTTACCTCATCCAGTCATCCAATATGGAGTGGACTCCCACAACCTTGTCCTAGATTTGACAGGGGGAGGAAATATCACCTGATGTAGAAATAAATACTGTCGTCATCAGTGTGTGATACAGAGGTACTATTTCTTTCTGCACATATTGCATTATTGTGTCTGTGTAACAGAGGTGGTACGGTGAACTAAGCTCGCCTGATGAGTAACCTCACCTGAGACCTGAAGACTTGCATTAGCTTCCTGAGCTAATCCCTAGGCTTTAGTTCTGTGGGCTAACACAGTTTTGGGATGCGTATGAGTCCTGGATTTAAATCCCAATTGGCCAACCTTGTACAAGTTAATTAGCAAATAGCCACTTGAGTAACTTTACTTCCTCACACAATTATATTCTGGGATTCAGGGTGGTGTACTGATGCGCCTTCCCGTAACTGTGAAAATTGTAATTTTAAGTTTGAAGGATAGATGCGACCACAAGTGGCAGAGCTAAACTGTACTCTTTTAATCCTAACGTCAACTGAACAATACAGATCCTGGAGGGTAGGGTAGAACATAACCCCAGAGTCACACACTGTAACAATAACATAACTTTTCTACTGTACAGCAGGCTGAGGCAGAGGTGGCAGAGCCGCTGAGGCGTCCAGCCAGGCGGCTGGTAATGCTGCAGGGTTGGGCTTGTTAACCCCTGGGCCGGGAGGTGTTTGCACTTTGTGAAGACTGCTAGCATGTCAGCGTGAACTGTCTGAGAGATGGAATGTGACTGGTACAAGCTGCCGTCTCTCCTGAACAGGGTTTGACCAGAAGGACTGGAGCTTGTTGATGAGGTTGGGCCATCTGATCCGGACCCAGTCAGAGGCGGCTATGACTGGTGGCCTAACCCACCGTGTTTTGTCAAAATGGTTTTTCATCCACTGTTGGTGGGCCACGACTGTGGCCCAAGCATTGTGAACGGGTGGTTGAGCCAGAGGAGGGCAAAAAGGGCGGAGTCTTTCCAGGGGCAGCTGCAGCTCACGTCCCAGCATGAGGGATGCTGTGGAGACCCCTTTGGTGGAGTGCTGCTTGGCACGGTAGTGGAACAGTGTTTGGAGCAGCCTGGTGGCAAACGTGCACCCTTGTGCGAGGTGGGCCCTGATGCTATTCTTGAGCGTCCGGTTGAAGAGCTCTACCTGGGCAGCAGAGGTTGGATTTAGGATCTGGTGGATTGGTTCAGTGTTGGGGTGGAGTGGGGAAATTACCTCGACTGAGAGGCAAAATCCCACAAAGTCAATGTTGGAACGGAGCTGAGGTGGTGTTTTGTCAGTGCAGTGACTACCGACCCGAAGCACTCACATTTGTAGCCATGAAATACTTTGAAAGGCTGGTCATGGCTCACATCAACACCATTATCCCAAAAACCCACTCCAATCTGCATACCACACCAATAGATCCACAGATGATACAATCTCTATTGCACTCCACACTGCCCTTTCACACCTGGACAAAAGGAACACATATGTGAGAATGCTATTCATTGACTACAGCTCAGCGTTCAACACCATAGTGCCCTCAAAGCTCATCACTAAGCTAAGGACCCTGGGACTAAACACCTCCCTCTGCAACTGGATCCTGGACTTCCTGACGGGCCGCACCCAGGTGGTACGAGTAGGTAACAACACATCCGCCACGCTGATCCTCAACACGGGGGCCCCTCAGGGGTGCGTGCTTAGTCCCCTCCTGTACTCCCTGCTCACTCATGACTGCACAGCCAGGCACGACTCCAACACCATCATTAAGTTTGCTGATGACACAACAGTGGTAGACCTGATCACCGACAACGATGAGAGCCTATAGGGAGGAGGTCAGAGACCTGACCATGTGGTGTAAGGACAACAACCTCTCCCTCAACATGATCAAGACAAATGAGCTGATTGTGGACTACAGGAAAAGGAGGACCAAGCACGCCCCTATTCTCATCGACGGGGCTGTAGAGGAGCAGGTTGAGAGCTTCAAGTTCCTTGGCGTCCACATCACCAACAAACTAACATAGTCCATGCACGCCGAGGAAGTCGTGAAGAGGGCACGACAAAACCTATTCCCCCTCAGGAGACTGAAAAGATTTCGCATTGGACCTCAGATTTTACAGCTGCACCATCGAGAGCTTCCTGACAGGTTGCATCACTGCCTGGTATGGCAACTGCTCGGCCTTCGACCGCAGGGCACTACAGAGGGTAGTGCGTACGGTCCAGTACATCACCACGGCCAAGCTTCCTGCCATCCAGGACCTCTATACCAGGTGGTGTCAGAGGAAGGCCCTAAAAATTGTCAAAGACTCCAGCCATCATAGACTGTTCTCTCTGCTATCGCACGTCAAGCGGTACCAGAGCGCCAAGTCTAGGTCCAGGACGCTCCTAAATAGCTTCTACCCCCAAGCCATAAGAGTCCTGAACAGCAAATCAAATGTCAACGCAGACTATTTGCATTGCCCCCCCCCCCCCCCCCTTTAATTTTTTGTTATTCATACTTTTTTTGTGGTATTTTCTTAAAACTGCATTGTTGGTTAATGGCTTGTAAGTAAGCATCTCACTGTAAGGTCTACAACTGCAGTATTCAGCGCATGTGACAAATACAATTTGATTTGATTTTGATTTGATCGACATAGAGACATATTTTCTGATTGATCTAAAGTAAAACTCCAAACTGTAACCATTACCTGTAACCATTAACTGTAACCATTACTATTATCAGTCAAACTACAAGTGTTATTTGCAAACAGCACCGTAATGAAATCATCTACTTGTATTGATCACATCTTTACCAATGCAGCAGAAATCTGTTCTAAAGCAGTATCAAAATCCATTGGATGTAGTGATCATAATATAGTAACCACATCTAGGAAAACCAAAGTTCCAAAGGCTAGGCCTAACATAGTGTATAAGAGGTCCTATAAGAAGTTTTGTCGTGATTTCCATGTTGAATATGTAAGAATATTTACTGGTTTGTTTTGTGTATTGAGTAGCAACCAGACGCTGCACTTGACACATTTATGAAATTGCTTATTCCAGTTACTAATAAGCGTGCAACAATTGACTATAAAAACTGTTAAATCCCCTTTGATTGATGAAAATGTAACATTTTACTGTGTAGGGATGAGGCAAAAGGAATGACAAATAAGTCTGGCTGCACAGCCGAATGTAATGTTGAATTCCGTAAAGTGAGTGCGGAAGAGGTGAAATAATTATTGCTGTCTATCAACAATGACAAGTCACCTGGGTCTGACATCTCGGATGGAAAAATACTGAGGATGATAGCTGACGATATTGCCACTTCTATTTGCCATCTCTTCAATCTAAGCCTACAGGAAAGTGTGTGACCTCAGGCCTGGAGGGAAGAAAAATGACGGTAGCCAAGAATAGCAAAGCACCCTTTACTGGCTCAAACAGCTGACCTGTGCTTGCTGTTGAGCTAGCTGTTGAGCGTCGTTTCCGGTCACAACTTTTGGACTTGTTTACGTGCTGCTGTGCCGTTTGATGCAAACGTTACTTTGCTACCTGCCAACTTCGCGGTTTTTACTTTTTAATTATTGTTTTATTTGTAATTTTTTATTCCCTCGCTCAACTTTATTCATTCAACTTTTTCACCCCGTACACCTTATCTGGACATGGTTCTACAGGATCTCCGCTAGCCAAAGCTAAGTAGTAATATTAACATTATGCCTTCTAATCGCAGTCACTGTACTCATAATATACAGGAGAACGATCGCCTTATGGTGAGGATAGCCGTGCTGCAAGCCCAGCTTCAGACGCAATCGTTAGGCAAGGGTAATTTAAGTGTAGGAATGGATGAAACAGCGTCTGTGCCATCAATAAGTACAGATAGTAGTATAAATCCCCTCGCACAGTTCGTCCACAATTATATTTTATATTTTGGACAACTAATTCACTAAACCATAAACCTCAACTAAATCTTGTAATAAATAATCTGGAAATTGAGCAAGTTAAGGAAACTAACCTGCTTGGAGTAACCCTGGATTGTAAACTGTCATGGTCAAAACATATTGATCCAACAGTAGCTAAGTTGGGGAGAAGTCTGTCCATAATAAAGTGTTACTCTGCCTTCGTAGCCCTTTCCTGCTGTCAATTACTAAAATCGCTTTCGGTGGCCTTATGGGTGTACTGTTACGAATATTTTTCATAATTTCATAATAAATACAAAATATAATAAATTAAAAATTCTATGTCAAACAGTTTTGTTATATTTCAGTTTTCTATGATGTATATAAAGTGTAATATTGGGATGCAAATTGAATACATTTCCACACTATATCTGACATGGTACAGGTCTCTTCTTTTTTGTTGTTCTTGCTGATAACCATATGTGTGAGGTGTATACTTTGTTTCAAAGTAGATTTGTTTAAGACTACCAGAATCACTCTGTGTGACCCTGGTTTAGCTCACTGCAGTAAAAACAACGCTATCAACAAGGCAGGTCTACAGGCCCTAGTTTTGTCTTACCTGGACTCCTGTCCAGTCGTGTGGTCAAGTGCCACAATGTAGATGGAGAGCTAACATTAATAATATGCATGTCAATCTCTCCTGGCTCAAAGTAGAGGAGAGATTGACTACTTGCATGTGTGAGAAGTATTGACATGTTGAATGCACGAGCTGTCAGTTTAATAAACTACTAGCACACAGCTCTGACACCCATGCATACCTCACAAGACATTCCACCAGAGGTCTCTTCACAGTACCCAAGTCCAGACTATGGTCAGTAAACAGTACTACATAGAGCCATGACTACATAGAACTGTATTCCACATCAAGTAACTCATGCAAGCAGTAAAATCAGATTTGAAAGAAAACAGATACAAATATACCTTATGGAACAGCTGGGACTGTGAAGAAAAACATACACAGGCGCAGACACACACATACACACACACATGATAACATACACACTATACACACAAATACATTTTGGGTTGGAGATATGTGGTAGTATCCCCTGTTGGCCAAAATTACTTACTCCTGATCAATAGAATGCAACTGTTCAAAAAAGGAAATTAAAGGCTGCCATCTCAAGAAAAAGTTATCAGTATAACCTCCCAAAGTGTGTAAAAAAAATCTAAGTGTAGAAAAGATATTAGATCTTTCATCCAGGCTGATACAGTGGGAGGTTTGGAGGATTTCCAATTAAGCAAGATCTGCCGGCGGGCTATGAGGGAAGCAATTGCTACAATGTCTGCTTTACTTTTAGTGAGACTAGGCAACAAAGATGGACCTCCAAATATAGCTATCAAAGGACTAGGCTGGAGGTCAAGATCTGGAATTTTAGAGAGATTATTAAAAAGGATGATCAATACTCAGACAGCTTAGAACTTGAATAAAATATATGAGTGTGGTTTGAACATCTATCACGTGTCATTTGTGTCTGGGAGGAATTTACAACGTTTTTCATTGGTGTAGTGAATTCTGTACAAGACCTTAAACTGAATTAAACTTAACCGAGCACATGAGGATGTGAAGTTACCCCTAATAAGAGCCTCCTCCCACCAGTCATCCACGGCAGGGACAAAAACTAATTTTGCAATGTCTTGGGAGGTATTTGACGAAAGGTGGGAAAATGAGAGCGAACAAAGTTACGGGCCTGAAAATAGCGAAATATTAGAATGAGCCAGATTACATTTAGCTATGAGATCATTAAAACTGGCAAACTTCCCATCGAATAAAAAATTGTTGAAACATACCTAACCTCTCTCTCGCCACAAAACAAAAGCCTGGTCGAGTTGAGGGTAAAAATAGGTGCTTGTTAAAAATAGGGCTTAGATGAGAAGGGGCAGAAAGTCTAAAATGTTGACAAAATTGTCTCCAAATCTTCAAAGTAGAGAGCACAATGGGGTTTCCAGTATACTTTGAAGGACACAAGGACAGTGGGGCACAAGTAAAAGCAGAAATAGAGGAAGATTGGCAGGAACGTGCTTCTAATGAGCACCAGTTGGTACTTTGAGCATTACACCAGACCATAGTCTTTTGAATGTTGGCTGCCAAATAGTACAGCAGTACATTTGGAAGTGCCAATCCTCCATCTTCTCTCCTTCTTTGAAGTATTGCTCTACGTATTCTAGGTGATTTGCCTGCCCAGATAAAATGACTGATGAGCCTATCCACTAGGTAAAAAAAATGATTGCGGCAGAAAGATCGGAAGACATTGAAAAAGGTATATATATCCAAATCTAAGTTATCTAAAAAAAAGTTGTCCATAGTCGTATTATCTGATGGGGGTTCGGATTTGTAGAGGTTAGAATAAAATGACACAAAAGTTGAATTAATATTAGACGAATCACTTGTAAGATTACGGGAAGAGTCATATACTTGAGTGATAAGGTGGCTGGCCTTGTCACCATATTCGTAGTACGTCCCCTTTGTTCATTGCAACAGATACTCTGCTTTATTAGTGGAAAGCAGATTAAATTGAGTTAAGTTTCAGCTTCTGTTTGTATAATTCAGGGGATGGTGAAATTGAATATTGGCGGTCAACTCTTGCCTGGATTTGAGCCCACCAATTCTTGACGTTTCAGTTTATTTTGACATAATGAGCAATGTAAGAAATTATTTGAAAGTCTCCCAAATAAGAGAGGGGGAGGTATCGTCATTTTTATTAGTCTATGCTGGTTGAAATAAAGTCACAGAATTCTTTGTTGACAATAGGGCCATGTTAAATCTCCAATTCTACAATTTTTGCATTCGGAGTAAAAGCTAATGTGGGTGAATGGTCCAAAATTACAATAACAGAATAATCTGTACTTTTAACTGAGGGGAGAAGGGCTCTATCTAAAAAAAAAATTGTCTATCTGTGAGTAGGCTTGATGAACATGAGAAAAGTAGGAGAAGTCCTTTGTGACCGGGTGGAGGAAGCGCCATGGATCGACACAACCTATTTGGGACATGAATAATGTAGAAAGAGCTTTTGATATCCCGGAAAGAGTAAGTGTTCTGGGATTAGACTGGTCGAGTCTTGGTTCAATAACACAGTTAAGGTCCGCGCTGAAGATGAGGCGGTGGGTGTCAAGACTAGGGAGAGAGGCTAAAAAATATGTTATAAATCTAAGGTCATCCCAGTTAGGGGCGTAAACATTCTCAAGTACTACAGGGGTCTGGAAAAGGGTGCCACTAACTATTGTATAAACGTCCTCCAGGACCTAAAATGATCTGTAAGGGTGAAAACTGTACTCATTTGTGAATCACTACTGCTGTTCCCCTGGCTTTGCCATTCAAATTAGAATGAAAACCTGTCCAACCCCTGCTCTTCGCGATCAAGTATGGTCGTTAACACGTACTGTAGGTGCGTTTCTTGAAGAAATGCGATATCAGTATTTAGGCTCTACAGATGGGAAAATACTCTGGAGAGATTAATTTGCCCCCCACAACCGCGAATGTTCCGTGTCACCAGTCTGACTGGAAGCCCCAAAATACCATCCTGACTTGTTGTTGAACTAGACACTTATCCTTATAAGAGGAGAAGTCAAATGAAGAAGAAAGAGGAAAAGAGAGATTGAGCGCAAAGAGTGCGCTGAGAGTCAGGAAGCAAGTTCAGGGAGCGAGTGTTTTAATAAATGAAATCAACTAAATACAAAACAAGAAACACAGACATGACACTGGAACAGAAACAATAACAACTGGGGGAAGGAACCGAAGGGAATTACATATATATCAAATCAAATTGAATTTGTCACATGCACCGAATACAACAGGTGTAGACCTTACAGTGAAATGCTTACTTGCAAGCCCTTAACCAACGATGCAGTTTTAAGAAAATAACAACAAAAACATTTTTGGGGAAAAAAATTAAGAGATAAGAAAAACAAATAATTAAAGAGCAGCAGTGAATAACAATAGCAGGGCTTTATACAGAGGGTACCGGTACAGAGTCAATGTGTGGGGGCACCGGTGTCGAGGTAATCGAGATAATTATATACATGCAGGTAGGGTTGTTAAAGTGGCTATGCATAGATAATAACAGAGAGTAGTAGCAGCGTGGTGTTGGGGGGGGGGAGATAGTCTGGGTAGCCATTTGAATAGCTGTTCAGGAGTCTTATGGCTTGGGGGTAGAAGCTGTTTAGAAGCCTCTTGGACCTAGACTATGACGAGGGTGGCTGGAGTCTTTGACAAGTTTTTAGGGCCTTCCTCTGACACTGCGTGGTATAGAGGCCCTGTATGGCTGGAAGCTTGGCTGCGGTGATGGACTGGGCCGTATGCACTACCCTCTGTAGTGCCTTGCGGTCGGAGGCCGAGCAGTTGCCATTCCAGGCTGTGATACAACCCCTCAGGTTGCTCTCAATGGTGCAGCTGTAAAATCTTTTCAGTCTCCTGAGGGGGAATAGGTTTTGTTGTGCGCTCTTCACGACTGTCTTGGTGTGCTTGGACCATGTTAGTTGGTTGTTGATGTGGACGCCAAGGAACTTGAAGCTCTCAACCTGCTCCACTACAGCCCTGTCGATGAGAATGGGAGGGTGTTCGGTCCTCTATGTCCTGTAGTCCACAATCATCTCCTTTGTCTTGATCACATTAAGGGAGAGGTTGTTGTCCTTGCACCACATGGTCAGGTCTCTGACCTCCTCCCTATTAGCTGTCTCATCGTTGTCAGTGATCAGGCCTACAACTGTTGTGTCATCAGCAAACTTAATGTTGGTGTTGGAGTTGTGCCTGGCCGTGCAGTTATGAGTGAACAGGGAGTACAGGAGGAGACTGAACACGCACCCCTGAGGGGCCCCCGTGTTGAGGATCAGCGTGGCGGATCTTGTTGTTACCTATCCTTACCACCTGGGTGTGGCCCTTCAGGAAGTCTAGGATCCAGTTGCAGAGGGAGCTGTTTAGTCCCAGGGTCCTTAGCTTAGTGATGAGCTTACAGGGCACTATGGTGTTGAACGCTGAGCTATAGTCAATGAATAGCATTCTCACATAGGTGTTCCTTTAAGTCCAGGTGGGAAAGGGCAGTGTGGAGTGCAATAAAGATTGCATCATCTATGGATCTGTTGGTGCGGTATGCAAATTGGAGTGGGTCTAGGGTTTCTGGGATAATGGTGTTGATGTGAGCCATGACCAGCCTTTCAAAGCATTTCATGGCTACAGACGTGAGTGCTACGGGTCGGTAGTCATTTAGGCAGGTTACCTTAGTGTTCATGGACACAGGGACTATGGTGGTCTGCTTGAAACATGTTGGTATTACAGATTCAAACAGGGAGAGTTTGAAAATGTCAGTGAAGACACTTGCCAGTTGGACAGCACATGCTCATAGTACACGTTCTGGTAATTCGTCTCGCCCAGCGGCCTTGTGAATGTTGACCTGTTCAAAGGTCTTACTCACATCGGCTGTGGAGAGCGTGATCACACAGTCATCCAGAACAGTTGATGTTCCCATGCATATTTCAGTGTTACTTGCCTCAAAGCGAGCATAGAAGTTATTTAGCTCATCTGGTAGGCTCGTGTCACTGGGCAGCTCTCGGCTGTGTTTTCCTTTGTAGTCGGTAATAGTTTGCAAGCCCTGCCACATCCGACGAGCGTCGGAGCCGGTGTAGTACGATTCAATCTTAGTCCTGTATTGACGCTTTGCCTGTTTGATGGTTCGTCGGAGGGCATAGCGGGATTTCTTATAAGCTTCCGGGTTAGCAGGTGCGAATGTTGCCTGTAATCCATGGCTTCTGGTTGAGGTATGTATGTACAGTCACTGTGGGACGACGTCTTCGATGCACTTATTGATAAAATCAGTGACTGATGTGGTGTACTCCTCAATGCCATCGCAAGAATCCCGGAACATATTCCAGTCTGTGCTAGCAAAACAGTCCTGTAGTTTAGCATCTGCTTCATCTGACCACTTTTTTATAGACCGAGTCACTGGTGCTTCCTGCTTTAATTCTTGCTTGTAAGCAGGAATCATGGAAGGTATCTGGAAGGTAATCAGAGAGGTGATGGAGTCCAGGTGAGTCTGATGATGCACAGGTGCGCGTAATGATGGTGACAGGTGTGCACCATAATGAGCAGCCTGGTGACCTAGAGGCCGGAGAGGGAGCACACGTGACATTGAGAGAGGAACAGCATGAAAAAAAACTTTGAATAAAAAAATAAAACTCAAATCCCTTAGAGAAACAGACACAAGAGCACAAGAATCTTTGGATAATGCCAACATAACCCCACCCCCCCAACCACCCCCAACATACTCAAAAATTAAATAAAAGTGATAGTACAATACCATTCAAAGAAAACAAAAGGAAAAAATACAAATCTTAAACTCGTCATTATGAACGAGACGAGCAGCAGGAATTCTCTCTTACCCAGCATCCGTTGATTACTCTAAACATGTGCAATGGCGTCAAACCGACCTCGGAAAGAAGTTACATACACCATTGAAATTCAAAAATAAAATATGGTAGTAGGCAAGTCTACAATTTGGTTTTTGGTCACACTTTAAACAAAGAGTATAAACCTTCAGCTTCAGTTATTTAAAAATGTTAACAGCAATCTGTCATTTCAATGGCCGTAATATGAATGTCGGCCACTAGGTGATGCCACAGGCCTGAATAATAAAAACATTTGAAATTAACCAGCAGGCTATGCAAGGGGTTAGACCCTGTCTTGGTAAATTGTTAAAGACGTCCTTAGAGGGCTCTATCAGTGACCAACATCACCAGTTAAGGCCAATGTAAACCACAGTAGTTCAGAATGTCCATTAAAAAAATAATAACGTTTACAATAAAAAAAAAAGTAAAAAAAAAAAATATATATATATATATATATATATATATATATATATACATATATATATATATATATATATATATACATTTTGTGTGTATATATATATATATATATATATATATATATATATACATACACACACACACACACACACACACACACACACACACACACACGTACATACATATATATATTTATACAGTGAGGAAAAAAAGTATTTGATACCCTGCTGATTTTGTACGTTTGCCCACTGACAAATAAATGATCAGTCTATAATTTTAATGGTAGGTTTATTTGAACAGTGAGAGACAGAATAACAACAAAAAAATCCAGAAAAACGCATGTCAAAAATGTTATAAGCAGATTTGCATTTTAATGAGGGAAATAAGCATTTGACCCCCTCTCAATCAGAAAGATTTCTGGCTCCCAGTGTCACGTCCTGGCCAGTATAAGGGTTAATTGTCATTTTAGTTTGGTCAGGACGTGGCAGAGGGTATTTGTTTTATGTGGTTCAGGGTGGTGTGTTAGTTAGGAGGGTGTTTGATTTATTATTTCGGGGTTTTGAGTTATGGTCTATGTTGATGTATTTCTATGTGTAGTCTGGTTGATCTATTTCTATGTTGAGTTAATTGGGGTGGACTTCCAATTGAAGGCAGCTGTGTGGTGTTGCCTTTGATTGGAAGTCCTATATTAGTTGGGTGTGTTTGTCTGTGTATTTGTGGGAGATTGTTCTGTGTTTAGCCTTGTGCCTTGCCAGACTGTCTGTTGATCATTCGTTCTCTTGTTTGTTATTTTTGTACGTTCATTCTGAGTTAATAAACATCAAGATGAGCTTACACATACCTGCTGCGTTTTGGTCCTCCATTACCAACGACAATCGTGACACCCAGGTGTCCTTTATACACGTAACGAGCTGAGATTAGGAGCACACTCTTAAAGGGAGTGCTCCTAATCTCAGCTTGTTACCTGTATAAAAGACACCTGTCCACAGAAGCAATCAATCAATCAGATTCCAAACTCTCCACCATGGCCAAGACCAAAGAGCTCTCCAAGGATGTCAGGGACAAGAATGTAGACCTACACAAGGCTGGAATGGGCTACAAGACCATCGCCAAGCAGCTTGGTGAGAAGGTGACAACAGTTGGTGCGATTATTCGCAAATGGAAGAAACACAAAAGAACTGTCAATCTCCCTCGGCCTGGGGCTCCATGCAAGATCTCACCTCGTGGAGTTGCAATGATCATGAGAATGGTGAGGAATCAGCCCAGAACTACACGGGAGGATCTTGTCAATGATCTCAAGGCAGTTGGGACCATAGTCACTAAGAAAACAATTGGTAACACACTACGCCGTGAAGGACTGAAATCCTGCAGCGCCCGCAAGGTCCTCCTGCTCAAGAAAGCACATATACATGCCTGTCTGAAGTTTGCCAATGAACATCTGAAGGATTCAGAGGACAACTGGGTGAAAGTGTTGTGGTCAGATGAGACCAAAATGGAGCTCTTTGGCATCAACTCAACTCGCTGTGTTTGGAGGAGGAGGAATGCTGCCTATGACCCCAAAAACACCATCCCCACCGTCAAACATGGAGGTGGAAACATTATGCTTTGGGGGTGTTTTTCTGCTAAGGGGACAGGACAACTTCACCGCATCAAAGGGACGATGGACAGGGCCATGTACCGTCAAATCTTGGGTGAGAACCTCCTTCCCTCAGCCAGGGCATTGAAAATGGGTCGTGGATGGGTATTCCAGCATATTCCAGCATGACAATGACCCCAAACACACGGCCAAGGCAACAAAGGAGTGGCTCAAGAAGAAGCACATTGGATGGGTAGCCTTTCACAAGCTTCCCACAATAAGTTGGGTGAATTTTGGACCATTCCTCCTGACAGAGCTTGTGTAACTGAGTCAGGTTTGTAGGCCTTCTTGCTCGCACATGCTTTTTCAGTTCTGCTCACATATTTCCAATAGAAAATTTGTGGGCAGAACGTAAAAAGCATGTGCGAGCTCTGTGAGCTCACAAGCTCTGTCAGGAGGAATGGGCCAAAATTCACCCAATTTATTGTGGCAAGCTTGTGGAAGGCTACCCGAAACGTTTGACCCAAGTTAAACAATTTAAAGGCAATGCTACCAAATACTAATTGAGTGTATGTAAACTTCTGACCCACTGGGAATGTGATGAAAGAAATAAAAGCTGAAAAAAATAATTCGCTCTACTATTATTCTGACATTTCACATTCTTAAAATAAAGTGGTGATCCTAACTGACCTAAGACAGGGACTTTTTACTAGGATTAAATGTCAGGAATTGTGAAAAAACTGAGTTTAAATGTATTTGGCTAAGGTGTATGTAAACCTCCGACTTCAACTGTATGCGCTGTCGGTAGAAGAACTCGGCTTCTTCAGGAGTTTAAAAAAAATTGACGTCATCTTTAAAGGTAACACGGAGACGGGCAGGATAAATCATCTCAAAGCGGATTCTCTTCTTGTAGGGAGTGGACTTGACGTCATTGAATGCGGCCCGTTTCTTCGTAAAGCTAGAAATGAAGTCCTGGTAGAACTTGATCTTGTGGCCTTGGAAAGTGATGTCGCCGTGTTCCCTTGCCCACCGAAGGACGAGCTCCTTTTCTTTGTATCGGCGGAACCGTGCTATGATTAGGCACTGTTGGCCACCTGGCTTAGGTTTTGGTGCAAGGCTGCGGTGGGATCTATCGAGTTCAGGAAGATTGGGAAAAGCCTTATCGCCCAAATCCTCCTTGAACTGGGTTGGAGATCCTGTCTCAGAATCCTCTTGGCAGCCCAATCATATGGATATTCTGGCATTTTGAACATGAAATCAAGTCTTCCACTTGTTGCTGCAGTGACTTGTTGGCGGCGGCGGCCACATTGTCAATCCTGGTTTCCAGCATAGTGAGTTGGTCGCTGTGGCCCGACAGCCCGATCTCAACTTCGGGCCGGTGTGGTAGTGTGAGATGCCACAGAACTACAGTTGGTTCTCACGGTTGCCTGAATGGAAGCCAGAGCAGCCGCCAGTGAGTTATTCAGCAATTCGGTGAGTTCTTCTCCCAAACTTTCACGTGATTTGTTATCGGATTAGCCGTATTGCCCGGATTGGCTATTGAAGCCTTTCAATGAAGGTGGCATGGGAGCCATTTTAGCTGAAGTTGATTTGGTGGAGTTTAAAAAAAAGATCTGTTGATTTTCCAAAGCGTGTGACTGGTTTGCTCATGCTAACTTAATTTTGATATCATTGGAAGTATGAAATTAGGCGAAATTGAAGATTATTTACAAAAAGGTGTTGGAGAGACCTCGTGCGACTTCTTTCTACATTGCTCAACTGGAAGCCACAGATCTTCAAAATGTTATACAGCTGCACCATTGAGAGCATCCTGACCAGTTGCATCATCGCCTGGTATGGCAACTGCTCGGCATTCCGACCGTAAGGCGCTACAGAGGGTAATACGTATAGACCAGTACATCACTGGGACCAAGCTTCATGCCATCCGGGACCTATATACTAGGCAGTGGCAGAGGATGTCCCAAAAAATCTCCAGTCACCCAAGTCATAGACTTGCCCTGCAGTAGCACAGACAACAGAGGTACCGGAGTGCCAAGTCTAGGTCCAAAAGGCTGCTTAACAGCTTCTACCCCAAAGCCATATGACTGCTGAACAATTAATGAAATGGCCACCCGGACTATTTACATTAACATAATTACAAATTACCTCTACTAACCTGTACCTCCGCACATTGACTCGGTATGGTACCCCTCGGTTATGTAATTTTATTGTGTAACTTTTTATTTTATTTTTTACTTTAGTTTATGTAGTAAATATTTTCTTAACTCTATTTCTTGAACTGCATTGTTGGTTAAGGGCTTGTAAGTAAGCGTTCCACGGTAAGGTCTACACCTGTTGTATTCGGCACATGTGACAAATACTT
Source organism: Salmo salar (assembly GCF_965601325.2). Classification (NCBI taxonomy): domain Eukaryota; kingdom Metazoa; phylum Chordata; class Actinopteri; order Salmoniformes; family Salmonidae; genus Salmo; species Salmo salar. The sequence goes on from NC_138299.1 coordinate 66,946,470, forward strand.
TTTTATTTTATTTATTTGAATGTCATTATCCTCATGGTGATGTATCCTGAATAGGTTCACAAAGGTAGACAAATGTAATATCCTCCTTTGCATGTTTTGGTGTTATTCTACACACTGGCTATTATTTTAATGAGCTACACACTAAACACGACCAAATTTGGAAAATTGTTTAAAAAAAATGCGTATGTACCTAAATAAAAATAAAAAAATAATAGACTCTTACCTTTCATTTGACACCAAATTTGATGTGCTCCTATGAACTTCACATGTTAGTGCTCAAGGGGCCTTTTCGTGGAAATGCCCGTAACCATATCCTCAGACCCCGGCCTTAAGAATAATCCTGACCCAGCATGCAACCTATATGACCCTCTGCCTGAGCTCATTACATCAAGGACCCTGCAAAACTTGTTCTGCGTGGTTTGTGTTCATTCTTTCCTTCGGGATAATAGAAGTGCAAAGCACTCTTTCGCTTCAAGTGATCCTTAAAATGCTTTAAAAAAGAACAAGGTTTAGGGTCAACTCAAATTGGGAGAATCAAAAAGGCATTAAGTTGTGTTCATTTTGCTAGAGTCCAAGGGAGGATGAACTGATTTGGTGTGTGTGTGTGTGTGTGTGTGTGTGTGTGTGTGTGTGTGTGTGTGTGTGTGTGTGTGTGTGTGTGTGTGTGTGTGTGTGTGTGTGTGTGTGTGTGTGTGTGTGTGTGTGTGTGTGTGTGTGTGTGTGTGTGTGTGTGTGTGTGTGTGTGTGTGTGTGTGTGTGTGGCCCTGGCCTTGGGTGAGTAGCCAGCTGCTCTGGTAAGGCATGCCAGGCATCTGAGACTTTTTCTGTACAGCTGGGATAGGGAATTCATCAGGGTGTGAGAGACGGAGGGAGTGAGAGAGGAGCCGTAGAAGGAAACATCAGCTAACACAAATGTATTCAGTTATTTTCTGATATCAAGAGAGAGAGAGGGGCAGGAGCGGATGGGGTTGACACGAAAGAGAGAGGGGTAGAGAAAAAGAGAAAGATAAACGGAGAGAGAAAGGCCCCTTGATTTTCCAGCAAAAAGTGAGGGAAGGAAAAAATAAATAATGTGGGGTCGTATTACACTTGATGTATTGCTTTTTCCTTCTCTGCTCGTGACCTGAACCATGATGGACGCTCAAGTGGACCATAGGGGAATCTACATACAGTGTTGCCGTTATGCACTTGCGTTTGTTTGTACTGAGCACCTCTTTGTGGGTACTTGAGGTGGCACTAAGATGGAATTGTACAGAGATCGTGCAGAACCGAAGATGTCATACTCAACATGAGGTATAGGTTGAAAATTAGAGATTCAAGATTACACATTACTCAAATGTGGAGAGTCAGAGAGAATTAATGTGATTGGTGTTATCTAATTTTAGAATCTTCTCCTGGATGTTGTCACGACTTCTACCGAAAGGTTACATTTACATTTACATTTACGTCATTTAGCAGACGCTCTTATCCACAGCGACTTACAGTGGTGAATGCATACATTTCATTCATTTATTTATTTTTTCTCTCCGTACTGGTGGCTCCTCTCCCTGTTCGGGTGGCGCTCGGCGGTCGTCGTCGCCGGTCTATTAGCTACCACCGATGCCGTTTTCCCTTTTCGTTTGGTTTTGTCTGTCTTGTGTTTCACCTGTTTTGAGTTAGGTTCATTAGTGGGTTATTTAGTCTCGCCCTACCAGGTTGGGTTCGTGCGGGATTGTTTTGTTTTACCTGTCGTGGTTTTGGGGTTGCGTTATATTTTCTTTGTCTTATGTGGACTGGCGTTTCTTTCTGGACTGTGTTCCGGCCCTTTTGGGTGGAGTATTTAGTCTGGTTTACATGCCTGTTCATGGGGTTTTGGACTCAGGAATAAATGCTCTGCTAGTGCATATTTGGTCTCCTGCGCCTGACTTCACCACTCCTAGAGAGTATTGACAGATGTACAGAATATTGTTACTTAGCAAAAGAATTCAAGTGCTGCCTTGACCACCCTCATATCAACATGATTTACTTACTCCCCTCCAAAATATGTACTTAGGGTTAAGATGAGTATTATTTTAATTGAATTTAGTATTTACTTTTTTGTGCCTTAATGTGTGGCCTTCAGAAAAGAGAAACAGCTATAAGTCAGCCTAGGTAGTAACAAAGTATTTTGTTTGATTAGACATTATGGGCCTGTTTCTCAGACACAGACCAAGTCTCCAGTTCTTGAAGCGCTTTCAATGGACATTCTCTTTTGAATTCTTATAACAAATCTATGACACTCTACTATAGCACATGTTGTGTTGAATTTTTGTCCTAGGAAAACAAACCAGAACAGGAAATAAACCTTGACATGATGTGGATCCAACTCAAATTGAAACTAAAATGTAATATCTGCCTCCATCTAGCACCCTTTAAAGAAAAAGCGAAACACTCCAAAACCTTCTGCGGTCCACATTAACTATGCCTAGACGGATAGATGGGGTAGCACTTAGCTAACTCAGCGGGGTTGCTTTTGGAAATCCTGCAGTAGTGTGAACTTTACTGAATAGGCTTTTATATGAACTCCAAATGGGTGTTCTATGTGTACTTTATGGTTAGACCCTGTAATTGTGGAATCCCAGCTAAACTCCTCCAATAATTTCCCATTCCCAAGTCTGCAAGGCAATTAAGGAACGGTATACAGCTTGTCTGCATGTTCCATATGGTCATTGGTTTGTTCCAGTAGAGTGCCATCTGCTGGTTGTATATTAGCAGGGAACTTCAAGGAGCATAACAGAACTATTTACTCACCACAAACAGGATGGATAATATAGCCTCGTTCTCTATACAATTTACACAATAAACTCTGTAACTCTGCCATACATCACAGAATTACTCTACTCCGAATAAAATGTTCCTAATAAGGGGGACATTTTCAATAAAAATGAGAATGGGTGATATGATGTGTGATTGAACAAGGTAAACGACTGTGATCATTTCTAGTCGAGGAGAGCTTCAACCAAAAAACATCAGGTGCTGTCACAGGGTTGTGCTGTGGGAAAGTGGCAATATAATGTATCGGTTTAGAGAGGATAAAATACATTTTGCCTGACCTTTCTGCTTCACTACCCCGAAGGATACAAGATACATTTCCAGAATGCATGTCCAACCGAGTGAGGCAACGTTTTCTGTGACCATGGCACACTGTTGTGACTCTCTAGATGAAATAGCCATAACATGAACACATAGAAATTGTGTCGTTTTACAATGTTCACAACGTGTTTATAATGCAAATCATTGATGATGATTATGTGGTTTAATTAATTTCAAGCACAGTTAACTAAGACATTTTCAAATGACCCATACACTGAAGCTCACAGAACTTCTCAAATGATATGACTCATTACACCGTTTTAATTGGTTTGACTAGTTTTGCTGCCCTCTTCTGGCTATATGAGTTCATCAACAGACTGAGCATGCTCCTCAAGGACTAGGGGTTGTGTGTGTAGCTACTCCTAGTAATAAAAGTGGCCCTATACATTTTTAAAGCATACAGCCCTATTAAGAATGGAACTTTTGTCCCAACTTTTCTTCACAGCTCCAGCAAAAGGAAGGTTGGCGAAGTCATGGAGAAGGTAGAATGAGGAAAGAGATGAAGAAAGCAGGAACCAACTGGAATGATGTCAAGGAAACCGGCCAGACCAGGGTTTTCTGGAGCCCTTTGCCCCCACTAAGAATAAGTCAAGTAGGCTAAGTGAAGTCCAGAAATGGGTCACAGACATACTTGATTCAGCGAGGAACATGTTAATGGAAAATGTCATATTAGGCCTAGGCCTCAATGGTAGGCCTGCCTACACCCATGTCAAGAGAACACATCTTTGTTAGGCCATTTCAGGAGAACCACATCATATTCTCCCTCAGAGAACACCAAAGCATTTGATCTGCGGTTATGTGTTGTGAGTCACATCCGTCTTCCATCCTTCCAATCCCCTGTGTGTCTCGCCTTACCTTTCTATTAATGACAGTGTGATCGTGGCACCTTCCATCCTGGATTACCGTGTCGCACACAGTGGTTCTCCCACTGCGCCTGGTAATGAGCAGGGATGTTGGAATGGAAGCGTGGGCAGATTAGTTTTCGGCAGAGTTTATTAGAGTGAGAACGGGTTTGAACGTGCCTTCCTTATTACAGATTATAATTGGCAGAGGAAGGGAGGTTGGAGGTGGCCAGTTGGCTGTTAACGGGTGTATGGTTGTATGGACATAAAACGGAATGCAAGGTACATTTACACCGAGTATACAAAACATTAAGAACAACTGCTCTTTCCATGACATAGACTGATCAGGTGAATCCAAGTGAAGGGGGGGGGGGGGGGGGGGGGGGACGGTGCAACTCAATATCTGGAAGGTGTTCCTAATGTTTGGTATACTCAGTGTATATGCTTGATATCTCAACCTGTCCGGCACGTAGGCCCACCAGTACATGGCCCTTTCAACCAGTGTGCAATTTCACAGTAAACAATTAAAGGGAGTCATGTCAAGATGGCCAGTTTAGGAGAGACTGCTATTCATGGTTTAGTATTGCTGAGTGAGGAACTATAGGGTGTCAATTGAATGTCCCCTGTTGGACCACAAAACTCACCTTTCAGCCACTTCAAACCAATTTACAATGCCTTCAGAAAATATCGACACCCCTTGACTTTTTTTTACAAAATGGGATTCCAATGGATTTCATTGTCATATTTTATCAATGACTTACACAAAATTCTAACATTTGTAAAAAATTTAAAAAAAATTAAAAACACTAATATCTTTATTACATAAGTATTCAAACCCATGAGTCAATAAATGTTAGAATCACCTTAGATAGTCTCGTCTGCCCACGTGTTCTCGCATACCCCAAGAGCATCTGGCCAGCGGGGTGGTGGCACTGGAATCCTCATCTCTCCCAAGTGGACATTCTCTCTTTCTCCCCTGACCCATCTGTTTATCTCCTCATTTTAATTCCATGCTGTCACAGTTACCAGCCCTTTCAAGCTTAACATCCTTATCATTTATCGCCCTCCAGGTTCCCTTGGAGAGTTCATCAATGAGCTTGACGTCTTGATAAGTTCCTTTCCTGAGGATGGCTCACCTCTCACAGTTCTGGGTGACTTTAACCTCCCCACGTCTACCTGTGACTCATTCCTCTCTGCCTCCTTCTTTCCACTCCTCTCCTCTTTTGACCTCACCCTCTCACCTTCCCCCCCTACTCACAAGGCAGGCAATACGCTTGACCTCATCTTTACTAGATGCTGTTCGTCCACTAATCTCATTGCAACTCCCCTCCAAGTCTCCGACCACTACCTTGTATCCTTTTCCCTCTCGCTCTCATCCAACACTTCTCACTCTGCCCCTACTCGGATGGTATTGCGCCGTCCCAACCTTCGCTCTCTCTCTCCCGCTACTCTCTCCTCTTCCATCCTATCATCTCTTCCCTCTGCTCAAACCTTCTCCAACCTATCCCCTGATTCTGTCTCCTCAATCCTCCTCTCCTCTCCTCCCTTTCTGCATCCTTTGATTCTCTATGTCCCCTATTCTCCAGGCCGGCTCGGTCCTCCCCTCCTGCTCCGTGGCTCGACGACTCATTGCGAGCTCACAGAACAGGGCTCCGGGCAGCCGAGCGGAAATGGAGGAAAACTCGCCTCCCTGCGGACCTGGCATCCTTTCACTCCCTCCTCTCTACATTTTCCTCTTCTGTCTCTGCTGCTAAAGCCACTTTCTACCACTCTAAATTCCAAGCATCTGCCTCTAACCCTAGGAAGCTCTTTGCCACCTTCTCCTCCCTCCTGAATCCTCCTCCCCCTCCCCCCCCCCCCTCCTCCCTCTGTGCTGATGACTTCGTCAACCATTTTGAAAAGAAGGTCGACGACATCCGATCCTCGTTTGCTAAGTCAAACGACACCGCTGGTCCTGCTCACACTGCCCTACCCTGTGCTTTGACCTCTTTCTCCCCTCTCTCTCCAGATGAAATCTCGCGTCTTGTGACGGCCGGCCGCCCAACAACCTGTCCGCTTGACCCTATCCCCTCCTCTCTTCTCCAGACCATTTCCGGAGACCATCTCCCTTACCTCACCTCGCTCATCAACTCATCCTTGACCGCTGGCTACGACCCTCCCGTCTTCAAGAGAGCGAGAGTTGCACCCCTTCTGAAAAAACCTACACTCGATCCCAACAACTACAGACCAGTATCCCTTCTTTCTTTTCTCTCCAAAACTCTTGAACGTGCCGTCCTTGGCCAGCTCTCCTGCTATCGCTCTCAGAATGACCTTCTCGATCCAAATCAGTCAGGTTTCAAGACTGGTCATTCAACTGAGACTGCTCTTCTCTGTGTCACGGAGGCTCTCCGCACTGCTAAAGCTAACTCTCTCTCCTCTGCTCTCATCCTCCTAGACCTATCTGCTGCCTTTGATACAGTGAACCATCAGATCCTCCTCTCCACCCTCTCCGAGTTGGGCATCTCCGGCGCGGCCCATGCTTGGATTGCGTCCTACCTGACAGGTCGCTCCTACCAGGTGGCATGGCGAGAATCTGTCTCCGCACCACGTGCTCTCACCACTGGTGTCCCCCAGGGCTCTGTTCTAGGCCCTCTCCTATTCTCGCTATACACCAAGTCACTTGGCTCTGTCATATCCTCACATGGTCTCTCCTACCATTGCTATGCAGACGACACACAATTAATCTTCTCCTTTCCCCCTTCTGATAACCAGGTGGCGAATCGCATCTCTGCATGTCTGGCAGACATATCAGTGTGGATGACGGATCACCACCTCAAGCTGAACCTCGGCAAGACGGAGCTGCTCTTCCTCCCGGGGAAGGACTGCCCATTCCATGATCTCGCCATCACGGTTGACAACTCCATTGTGTCGTCCTCCCAGAGTGCTAAGAACCTTGGAGTGACCCTGGACAACACCCTGTCGTTCTCTACTAACATCAAGGCGGTGACCCGATCCTGTAGGTTCATGCTCTACAACATTCGCAGAGTACGACCCTGCCTCACACAGGAAGCGGCGCAGGTCCTAATCCAGGCACTTGTCATCTCCCGTCTGGATTACTGCAACTCGCTGTTGGCTGGGCTCCCTGCCTGTGCCATTAAACCCCTACAACTCATCCAGAATGCCGCAGCCCGTCTGGTGTTCAACCTTCCCAAGTTCTCTCACGTCACCCTGCTCCTCCGCTCTCTCCACTGGCTTCCTGTTGAAGCTCGCATCCGCTACAAGACCATGGTGCTTGCCTACGGAGCTGTGAAGGGAACGGCACCTCCGTACCTTCAGGCTCTGATCAGGCCCTACACCCAAACAAGGGCACTGCGTTCATCCACCTCTGGCCTGCTCACCTCCCTACCTCTGAGGAAGCACAGTTCCCGCTCAGCCCAGTCAAAACTGTTCACTGCTCTGGCACCCCAATGGTGGAACAAGCTCCCTCACGACGCCAGGACAGCGGAGTCAATCACCACCTTCCGGAGACACCTGAAACCCCACCTCTTTAAGGAATACCTAGGATAGGATAAAGTAATCCTTCTAACCCCCCCCCCCCTTAAAAGAATTAGATGCACTATTGTAAAGTGGTTGTTCCACTGGATATCATAAGGTGAATCCACCAATTTGTAAGTCGCTCTGGATAAGAGCGTCTGCTAAATGACTTAAATGTAATGTAAATGTAATAGTGAATACAGCTGTGAGTCTTTCTGGGTAAGTCTAAAACACTTTCCACAACTGGATTGTGCAACATTTGCCCATTATTATTTTCAAAATTCTTCAAGCTCTGTCAAATTGGTTGTTTATCATTGCTAGAAGACAATTTTCAGGTCTTTCCATAGATTCTCTAGCATATTAAAGTCAAAACTGTAACTCATCCACTCAGGAACATTCAGTCTTCTTGGTAAGCAACTCCTCTGTGGATTTGGCCTTGCGTTTTAGGTTATTGTGATGCTGAATGTCCTGCTGAAAGGTGAATTAATCTGCCAGCGTCTGGTGGAAAGCAGAGGTACTCAGGTTTTCCTCTAAGAATTTGCCTGTGCATAGCTCAATTCCATTTATTTTTATCCTGAAAATGTCTCCAGTCCTTAACGATTACAAGCATACACATAACATGATGCAGCTATCAGGTATGAAGGGAAGACCCAGATGCAGACCACGTCGAATAAACAATAGTTTAATGTTCCAACAGGGGCAGGCAATAGACAGGTCAAGACGGGCAGGGGTCAGAAAACCAGAGGTCGGGCAACGGTACCGGACGACAGGCAGACTCAGGGTCTGGGTAAGACAGAGGTCGGTAATCCAGAGGGGTGCATTGGTACAGGTCAGCAGGCTCAGGGACAGGCAGAGTGGGCAGACAGGAGGGCTCAGAGTCAGGACAGGCAAAGGGCAAAACCAGGAGGGCAAGAATGAAAGACTAGAAAAAGCAGAAGGTGAGCCACAAAACGCTGGTTGACTCGAACAAACAAGACGAACTAGCAACAGACCAACAGAGAACACAGGTATAAATACGCAGGGGATAATGGGGGAAGATGGGCGACACCTGGAGGTGGGTGGAGACAATCACAAAGACAGGTGAAACAGATCAGGGTGTGACAGCAGCCACCACTGTGCTTGAAAATATGGAGAGTGGTACTCAGTAATGTGTTGTATTGGATTTGCCCCAAACATAACACTTTGTATTCAGGACAAAAATGTAATTGCATTGCCACAGTTTTTGCAGTGTTACTTTAGTGCCTTGTTGCAAACAGGATGGATGTTTTGGAATATTTTTTATTCTGCACAAGCTTCATTCTTTTCACTTTGTCAATTAGTTTAGCATTGTGAAGTACCTAATTGTTATTGATCCATCCTCAGTTTTCTCCTATCACAGCCATTAAAATCTGTAACTGTTTTAAAGTCACTATTGGCCTCATGGTGAAATCGCTGAGTGGTTTCCTTTCTCTCCGGCATCGGAGTAAGGAAGGACGCCTGTATTTTTGTAGTGACTGGGTGTATTGATACACCATCCAAAGTGTAATTAATAACTTCACCATGCTCAAAGGGATATTACATTTCTGCTTTTTTTTACCCATCTACCAATAGGTGCCCTTCTTTGTGAGGCATTGGAAAACCTCTCTGGTCTTTGTGGTTAAATCTGTGTTTGAAATGTACTACTCGACTGAGGGACCTTACAGATAATTGTATGTGCGGGGTACAGAGATGAGGTAGTCATTGAAGAATCATGTTAAACACTATTATTTCACACAGAGTGAGTCAATGGAACTTATGTTGGGACTTGTTAAGCACATTTTTACTCCTGAATTTATTTAGACTTGCCAAAACAAAGGGGTTGAATACTACTGAAGACATTTCAGCTTTTCATTTTTTATAAATTTGTAAGAAAATCAACAAACAAAAAAAAACATTTCCACTTTGGCCTTATGGGGTATTGTGTGTTGGCCAGTGATAAAAAAAACTATGTTTACTCCATTTTAAATTCAGCCTGTAACACCACAAAATGTGGAAAAAGTCAAGGGGTGTGAATACTTTTTGAAGGCACTGTAGTCCAGGTGTGATCATGTTAAGCGGGTTGAAATATGTTTGCTTGTGAAAAGATGAACTATCCTTTAGTGTTTGTGAGACAAACTCTCTGTAATGCTCATATCTTGCACTTCCTGCTTTTCATAGTGCTGGGCAATAAAGTAGGGGAAACTGAGACATGGGTTGGTTGTCACAGTTCTCCAGACCTGTGTCAAATACATTCAAATACTTGAGGTGCACTTGATTATGTTCACAATAAAACCAATGGAATATTGGAGTGCAAACTCCATGCTAAATCAAGCATGCCTTAAATAATTTGAAGTATTTTAAAGTCGCTTCAAGATTTTCTTTATCTAAATAGTTGTCTGATAGTACATCTGACAGTTGCTATATCTGAATTGCCAAGTGGTCTAAACCAATATAAAGCAATATAAACACCCTGTCGCATTAATCCTTTTTAAACCTCATTTTTTTTATGGAAATCTTTATTTATTGAGATAATAATCATCCTTACTAATAACAATCTAATCTAATTGCGTACATCATGCCATGACAAACCATATACATTTTTGCATATGCGTACTTTAATATACTGGTATAAAAACAACAAAACATTTCTATATGATTAGATTAGTCATGCAGTATCACCAGACATTGTGTTTCACTGCAGTACGACCATGCTGTAGTGTAGAATCTAGATGGAGAGATGGAAAGGTGTGGTCCATGTAGCAGGTGTCTGTCAGAGGGCAGTAGGTACTATTGGAGATCCCAGTAGCTTTGTCTCACTGCAGACCCCGGTGGAAGTGGACATCCTGTGGATATCAGGCATAGAGAGGATGTTTCCACAGATCAATATTACTCAGTGGATTTCCTACATCAACTCCCTGAGATCCTACCATCTGTGACATATAGCTCGAGCGCATAAGTCCCTGCTGGGCTGGGTTCCAATACTATCCATTGCTCCCTTCCCTCTCTCCTTGTTGATTCCCCTTGTTCTGATGATCGTAAAGATCTGGGTAGGTCTTTTCATTGACAATGTGTAATTTCCGACATGTAGCTTGCAATGATTTGCAGATCTGCAAGGGTAAGTAAACAATGTCAGGGCCTGGGGCAAGGGAACATGTTTTTGGTTTGGAATTGAGCCATAGACATAGAACACCACTCAATGCCTGACAACCTCAACTGCCTAGGTTGGCCTCTGGGGGGGGCCTCTAGACAGTGAAGTGAGTGTGTCTGGTATGTCTCAGTTCAAATAAGGGTTGTATTCGTATTGTCTTGGAATTTCTCTTAAATGTATGTTTTTACCATTTATTTGTTGACAGGAATAACATTAAAGGCAAGCTCATGCATAGTCGATAATTACTTGTTTTAATCAATTTTACAATATTAGATTTTTGTCCTTCTAGGAAATGTATCCTAGATAAAATTCTAAATCAGCATGAAAGTATGCTCTGTATTAAAGTAATTGTCAGAGAATCTTTGGGCGGCTGACAGTAGGGGTAGAGGTAATAGCCAATTATATAATGTTACAGTAGGTGACAGAAAAAGGAACATTGAGGAGTGAGTGACGCTGTTTGGGCAGAAAGCAGACAGACAGTGTAAAGTAAAGGTGTCTGAACATGACTCAGATGAGGGTAAGACTCAAGGCTTGTCAAGTTAACATGAAGGGACATGAAGAGGAAGATATTGGTAGTTACAGTAGGAGGTGTGTTCATTGGATAATATAGCTCTAAGATAGGTTTTTTAGGCTTCTTATGGAGGGACACAACAGTTTTTTGTTCATAATGCATTGCTAGTAAGGCACTATAGATGTGCTTAAAATGCATTATGAAATGGATATTCAAAGGAAGTGTGACCAGCTTTCTCACCTCAACCTCTATGCAAAATGTGTCTTCAAAAGTTTGTTTCAGGTTTAAAAACTCCTCACACCGTAAAGGCATAACTCCTCCCATCCACCAGCAAAGTCAATGTAATGTTATCCTCTTTCTGCTCGTCTGAGCTGCTTCAATAACGTATGGATTACCGTTTGTTTTGTCTTATCATGTACAGCAGACGTTAAAACATTCCTATGACATGTTAAACAAGTCTTTCTGTCTCTGTTTTTCCCTCCAATGAAATGGATCACAGGTCATACAGCAACTACAGTACATCACACTGACATAAGAAACACACATCTATCCATTCAAGCATTTATTCAGACATTATCGTTGTTGTTTGAAGCCCCTGCTGTGACCTATATCAATCACAGGAAGCAGAGTGACACCACACGAGCAGGGTTCCTTTGTTTCAAGTGTCACACGTCCCGTCTGGCCATGTGCTCATATTTATTTTGATCTAAAAGGAAAAACGAAAACCAGATCAGCACTCTGAGACTCCTTGATACATCAACTAGCTCTCACAGTCTCACGTCAGAATTACATGTTAATCCATGTTTCTCAAACATCTAACTTCGAAGTTGTTCCAAACATCAAATTTCGAAGTGGTTAAGGTTCAATTTAGGCATTAACTCAGAATTTTTAAGGTTAGGGTTAAGTTTAGGCATTAACTCCAAAATCTTAAGCCCAGGCATTAACTTTGAAGCGTTAAGGTTTGGGATAGGCTTAAAACAGCAATATCTAAAACAACTTTCTAACGCTGGATTCAAACTTGTAACCTTTGGAATCAGAGAATCAGATGCTTACTCCCTTTCACCATCCCCACCCACAACGCCCTAGCAAGACCAAAACCTTGTTGAAGGTAACAGCGCTCACTGTTGCCCCTAGTGGCCGGTTTCCAGGTCCTCTCCCGACATCCTCAGACATGGATGGACGTCAAATACTGACTTCTATCACGGTGACCTGGCTGGTTACATATGGCCGGCCCAATGGCACCCAAAAGACACTTAGTGCACATCCCTAATAGGCAATTGCCCATTACTGTAGACGGGTTAGCTGACAACGTCACAAACATTATGAACGTGTTTGATGTGGCTGGAAGACGTTCCTTGTTATGATTCTGTATGGTCAGATAGCTAGCAACAATGACAAGAAGCTGCCAAATGGGGAATCGTAGGTGGCTCGTTTCAGCTCGTTGTATCTTGTAATTGATTCCATGTCTTGTTTTGGCTGATGTCATGTCTATGCTAATATGGCTAAAATTCGCTAGTTAGCTAACCAACAACTGTAACAATGTATTTGAGAGAAAGCAAGTGCTCATTGTGCAAACATATTTATGTTTTCAAGAAACATTTGGGGACTAAATATAGTTTACATGTTGTCAACAGTCTAAGCCAACCCCATCTGTTTTACCTCATAGTTGCACACGAGTCGGTTTTGTTGCTAAACAACCAACCCGTCCATATATTTGTGACAAGACTACAATAAAAGTGAATACTCAATATAACAACACATGGCTGAAGACAAGACTGTTAGAAAACAGGGCTGTTTATTTAAGCAATCCAGCCATGGATCATATCATTTTTCTATTCCAGGCACATTAGGGCCGTGGTACCGATCCTTTGAACACTTTCAAGGGTGAAGCCAACATGCTCAATGTGTAGCAATCGATTTGGAGCCAAAACATCAGAGATGTGGTGTTTTTTCTGCAGCCTTTAATATAACTTCACAGAACAGGAAGTGTGTGAGTCATGAAATTTGCCCTGGTTATCTGCTTTCACACGCTCCGGCCAGCCGGCCAACGGCCCTCGGAAAAGGGACGCCTGTGGCGGGAGCAGCTAGAGCTGTTTCAGCGTCACACACACTTGCACTCTCCCAGCCTTCAAAGCATGAGCCTGTGACTGACACAAGCAGACTTATATACACACACAAGCACACTCATTTACAAATGCACACACACAGGCGTGCACGCACACACACACACCACAGACACACACATACACATGCAAGCTAACAGACAGGCATACACACACACACACACACACACATCTAGGCATACACAGGCACACACACACAGGCACACACACACAGGCATACACGCATACAGACAGACAGACAGACAGACAGACAGACAGACAGACAGACAGACAGACAGACAGACAGACAGACAGACAGACAGACAGACAGACAGACAGACAGACAGACAGACAGACAGACAGACAGACAGACAGACAGACAGACAGACAGACAGACAGACAGACAGACAGACAGACAGACAGACAGACAGACAGACAGACAGACAGACAGACAGACAGACCAAATGACTTTAGAACTCCTTCATAGTAAGGTTCTCACTTTTAGGGGGGAGGGGAGGGAGAATGTGTGGGGTCAGCTCATATGACCTCTTGCTGCAGCCCCTATGTCAGGATTGGTCAGAAGCCTCCCACTGACTCAAAGTGTGGTCAACGTTTTTGTGTGTGTGAGAGAGGAGAATAATTGGAATTGATCTGAATGAACAAGTTTGTCTGAGATTATTCATTGTCTATTCCTACTATCCAGACAATTCAAGAGGGCTTGCCATTCTCTTTGACATTTATCTGGTTATGACAATACCAACATGAGTTGTATAATACAGTAGAGCCATCAAAAGGAAGGTATGCACCTTTACATGACTGAATGGGAATTTGCATTTAGTGGAAACCTCTAATGTAGGCCTGCTCAATAGTTATCTGTTTATTTTTAGCCAATTCCACTTATGGGAATATTGTATTTTACCAAAAACTAGGCCTAGTATTGTCAAATAAGGTCGTCAATTCCGCTAAAGTAACATGCTAATAGCCTTGACTACAATGTAACAGTGTTGAAAGTGTTAATACATTGGTAGCTTTTTAAATACTGTAATTCAAATTGACACGTTGGTAAAAATCTAAGGAAGAATTAAAGTATTTTATTTTATCCATGTTGTTTCGATAGTTAGACTTAATTCACCACCGTTCCTTGTTGAAAAGAGCAGAAACGAATATTCGCCCCCATAACTGGTTTGCACCCATATGAAAACATGCATTTCTATTTTAAAACATAGGCCTACATATTCTGTCTGTCATGAATTATTAATAATAATCCATTAATATGACAAAAACTATGCTTGATTTGATTGGGAGGGTGGACAATTTCCTCCAATATCTCTGTGAAATCAGAAACATTTGAATACAAATGTCATTTAATATGAAATTGCTAATGCATGTATTTATTTAAACTTGTGCACCCGTGTATATGAAATGAAAAATTGCAAGGATATTTCGAGTATATTTGCACAGAACAGAAAGGCCTAAACAAGTTGACATGAATAACAAAGTCGGTGGAAAATAGCTTTCAGAAGATCAGAGTTGCATGTAATTGGTGTGTGTAATTGGACAATAAATAGACACCATATTGGCAAAATGTCTCACATGTTTGGCACACCATGACATGAATATTGAGAGCTTGTTAATTATTTAGATTAGAGTTAACGAGACAGGCACGGGTGTGCTCTCACTTGCTTAATTTGAATTCCCAGTAGTGGAACAGAGGTGATTGGCTCTCTGCATTTTCTGTAACATCCTTATCATAAGGAACCCAACATGACTTGACTATTTTAGATAAACGAATTGAATCAGCATTCCCATTTTGTTTCGTGATAAGTAGGCTAAAATCACAATGGCAATAAAATAGGAGAACCACAAATAAACGGAAACATTTGCAAAGGTGTAACACATCTGCAAAAAGGTTAAGAAAATGTTGCTTATTCTCTAAAGTTTGTTCGAAGTTATTATATTGTTGCTGTTCAGAAATGTGGTCAATTGATTTCCTTCCATAATAAATGGAATCTTAAAAATGTTGCATGATTTTCACTTAAAACATTTGGAATCTTTCGGTCACTGAAAAAAAATGCAAGAGCAAAGCACTTGTGTTCAATTACCAAAATATAGGCATGTTGACCCTGTTAGAATGTCGTTATTTAGAAAACATCGAAATATATTTCTTACCGGGTAGTCCATGCTTTACAGAAAGAGAGGTCCGATGTCTTGGGCGGTTTCTTTGCGAGTGAGATGTGAGACTTGTCTCTTCAGGCCCTCAGCGCCCAAATGTTCATTGGGTTGTGTATTGAGACGCAGACTGCGTAGTCGCAAAGCTGCCAAGACTTATCCTTGTTAGCCTATTATTGCTTCACGTTACCTACTCAATCAAGCTCGAGATGATCTGAAATAGAAAATGTATGGCCTCCAGGTCTCTAGAAACACATTAGGTGGGCTCTTTTTATGGAAAAGTGTGTTTGGTGTGGCGCTCCAGCTGGTGGATTCTGCTATTAGGGCAACATTTTCACCAGGCATGTTAGGAGCAACAAGAGGTCCATTAAAGCATGTAATTTTAGATCATTTATTTTCCCCAATATATTTTTCTGACTAGAATAACTTTCATATCATGGGCCCATGAAAATACTGATTGGCTGTGGCTGCAGCACAAACAGGATTCCATAATAACATGAATCACTTTCCCCTCCAAATTAGGTCAATTGTTTTTTCTTTCATTGCATGATGAATAACAAGTTATAAACGTAACAATAGGTCACCTGAAAATGTGAAATAATCCCACAAGCCCAAATAAAACTACCCTGCACATTCCATTTGATTTGGAACGGAAGGCTATTTCCCTCGACATCTGCTGAAAGTTTGAAAAGGGATTTGTTATTCTTAATCATTGTGGCCAACAGTGGTAACTTTTCAATTTTTCATCTGCGCCCTAAAATGAGCTTGCGCTCTGCCCTGAAGTCATGAAATCACACGTACCCGCCTCCTCCGTCCCCTAGCTATATACCTCTCTTTGTTTGTTTGTTCAAACTTGTGAATTATATTTTCTCGGTGCGGTGGAGTTGTTCTGATTTTCTATAAACGCACTGGTGCATTTGATGACGGACCACAGCACATCATAAACGGGACTGTCTAGACAAAACTACAATGGCGGATCAAACGTGTCAACACAATGTATAAAATAAGGTTGGCTATCTGGAAAAGAATAGTAGGCTAGGCCACATTAAAAAAAAAATGTATGCACTTTTCAGCCAGGTATAACATTGCTATTGTCGTAGTCATAGTTGTCCGATTGTTATTGGTATAATGATGATTATTGTTGTTATTGTTATCTAATTGAAAAGACAGGTTGTTGTCCATCTGCCCAACAAATAAGCTAGAGCAAAAGTTCACATATTTACCATATGAACGCCTACGCCTAGAACATAACGTCATAGGCCTAGCTCTCAATGCTCAATAGGCTACAGAATAGTTTTGCAATAGTTTATCGTTGTGTTTATGAGAGATTCGTAGAACATTGCACTGGTCAAAATACAATAGCCTAACCTTGTATTATTGATTATGGTAATGTTTTATGTACAATTATTGATATAGACGAATAGGTTATGTAGGCCTATAATCACATGATGTATCAAAAAACCCATCTTAAACTTCCAGTGCTAGGCGATATTTAGCATCTCTTTTCAAGAGTCGTGCCCTCATGATTAATATACCTCAGAAGTTAATGAGCTCGTGCCTTTGTTGTTCGTTCCAATTCCTGTTTGTTGATTCCAGTGTTATTTCAAGCACCAGTGATCACTCGGGGGCCTTGGCTAAGAGGCAGACATGTATTCAGCCGTTAATCTGACGGGGCATCTTGACTCATATGTGTATTGGAGAGGGCCATTGTTTTCGCTATAGATTAGGTTAGTAGCTCGCATAATCGAACCCCAACAGACACATAGACTCGACAAAACTCACACGAATACTTGGATCGGCACAAAAATCCTCAACAAAAGTTTTGAACAATGTATTTACTTCCATTAAATAAAACACAATAGTTTATTTTTTTGATGTTGAAAAAAACGAAACAAAATTCCATACCAAATAGTATACACAGAGCAAAACCAATGTCATTTTGCAGGAACCTTTCGATGCGTCTTTTTATTCCCAGGATTGCTACTCTAAATCGATATTCACACAGACATTTAATAATAAATTTATATGTTAGAAACACACAACTGGTGCGTTTAGTATGTACATTTCCTTGTTTGCAAGCAAAACATTATTCCTTTTAGGGGTTTCCACATGCTTTGTTAAATTGAACCTTGAGAAGAGAGCAAGAGCATTCGCCTCAATAAACTGGAGATGATATTTAGATATATATACAACCTTTCAGTCAATTAACGTCCAAAATTCGAAACTTTCAAATAAACACGCTTCGAAAATAAAGTAGGTCTATCCTAAATTCTGCACTCGCGGGTGAAGAACAAAATACTCATTACCAAAAAAAAAAGCCTAATAACTTCCGTTTAAGTTTAAAGCTCCATCGCAGGGTTTAGCTCATTTCAGTGGTTTAGTCTTCTAGTGCCCTTTTGAAAAAGAAAAAAGGTAGTCTATCGTTCCTGTGACTGGGGTTTATGTATTCTCAGGTATTAGACTGGTCTATCCACGGCGTACTGGCAAGCGCTCAGATTTGAGGCCGGATTCTGAACACTGGTGTATCCAAAACTCGAGTGCTGCTTGGCTTTCAGTCTCAGGCTAGCCAGACTGGAGTTGCAAGTGTCCCTGTACACATAAGGGGGGGTCGGCGGGGCGTATGGGCAGGTTGGCGTGGGAACTCCCGAATTAAGAGAGGGGTTGCTGAGGTTGTTCAAGTTATTGAGACTGTTAAGGCTTGAACCGGGCACGCCAGTGACCGCGGACGGCACCATGCTAGAGGTCATGCTCATTGAAGAAATGGAGTTCGGCGGGGAGAACATCGTCTGCGATGACAAAGGATTGACATTCATGGAATTGAAAAAAGGGAAGCTTTTGGTAGACAGGGAGGCCGACGTTAGCCCTTTTGCGGCCCAGTTGTTATACGTGTAGCTGGGGTACATATCATCGTAGGGCTGCATAAGTCCATTGAACTGAGGACCGAAGCCGTTCTTGCATAGCTCAGCTTGTTGATTCCTTTCCCTTTTCCTCCATTTTGCTCGCCGGTTCTTGAACCAAACCTACAACAAACAAAAAGAGGAGTTCAGAATTTGATAATTATGTAGGTCTTTAGGCTATTAATGCAACATGTAAGGCCTCATGTGCTTTATTTTAGAGCCGACGTAAGAACGACTTGTTGGCTATCCAGTGCAATTCAGAAGAATTGATGGGTAGCCTATTTGGTCAGCAATAAACCAGATGTCGTATTTTCTTCCTTCATATGTGTGGCCTTTAGATGTGTCTTAAATCAAAATCAGACATACAACTGTAAATCAATTCAATTAATTTCTCACAAATGACAAATCTGGACCTTATCACTTTGCAAAAATATACCCACAACCAAAAGAGTTAACACAGGATATGCCTTAAATGTATAGAGTTGTTCTCAAACTTTTAATTCATTGACGTTATCAAAACAACTATTGTAAAGCAATTTATTTCAAAGCGCAACGCTCCTTGTGATACAATCCTATGTTGGATTGCAACAGGGTGTAATTGAGTCCCTTTCTCTCGTGCAAAGCAATCTGGGTTGATTCCAATATAATCCCAACACACATCAAGCGTTCCTAGCTGTGTAGGCCTATTCCTCCATAGGCAAAGACAAACACGTTAGTGACCTTATTTATACATCACTAGAGTGACAAATACAAAATACAAGCTTTGCACCTCTTTCACATGAACGTAGTACCACGATTGGTATCTGTCTGGGGCTAATGTCAATAGTCCTAACCTAATAGCTTAGCCTGTAGTTATTATTTGTTTTCTACAACAACTAATAAACAAACTTACTTATCTTGTTATCGGCAATGTTAGATGTCTAACAATACTGTGATATTATTCGTAAATATAGTAAATGTGTGAAATTGTTATATTCCAACCATTTCCATTGTATCCACTTCATTGATATTGACAGTAAAATCGTACTTGTTTTACAGTAAAACATATTTGTGCAAAGTGGATGGCCTATCATTTTAGTTTTTCTAAATAACAATAAATTATAGGCTTAGCCATCTAATGTTTGGTGTTTTGTAATTTGTTAATTGAGTCATATAATTGTAAAGAATAGCCAGTCTTGAGTATTTGCTTTTAGGCAACCTATTATGTCCTAAGAAAACATGTTCTGGCCGCCCGCAATTAACGTTATGCCTGTGTAATTCACGTCCTTGCCTCGACTCAATATAAGTGGCACAAATCCCCCGAAATTATGCACATAAATAGTGTTTGTTTATTCCCAAGGGCCTTACCCTGACGCGGGCCTCTGTGAGGTTGGTCCACACGGCTATCTCCTCTCTTGTAGACATGTCCGGATAGCGATTCCGCTGGAACGTGGCCTCCAGTTCCTGAAGCTGCTGGCTTGTAAAGTGAGTCCTCTGTCGGCGCTGTCGCTTCTTTTTAGAAGGGTCATCTGAAGAGTCGTCATTTTTGCTCTGGCCCTTTGAGTCTTTCTCTGTGGAGAGAGTAAACAAATACATCATTCATTGTGATCGGGTCAGTCACAGGCGTGAAGTATCTTCGGTGATATTAACCTCGTGAAACTTGAACCAATTTTAAATCCTTTGAATCAAAAATCAAATCAAACTTTATTTGTCACGTGCGCCGAATACTACAAGTGTAGACCTTACCGTGAAATGTTTACTTACAAGCCCTTAACCAACAGTTACTCTCATGCTAATACCACTAATAATGTTACGATTCCTTATTTTGGAATGTTTATGCAGATACATGACAAGAAGGTACTATAAAACGTGACTCCAAAACAATGTCAGTATGACATTGATTGTTTTGTTTTATTTGCACAATGTGCCAATGGTAATACTGTGCAAATGGTCATTTAAAACGTTTATCTGTTTTGTCTTTCATCGAATAAAGGCTTACATTTCACATTTTAAAAGTATTACACGTATAAAGGTATGCGCAAAGACATTAAACATGATCACAACAAAAATAGAACTTCACCAGAGTCAAAGGTTATGTAAGTAATGAGAGCGTCAAGTTCGGTGACACTTATAACACAAATAAACCAATTACTGGCACAATCACAATCCGAATATCTGCATAGTCAAACAAAGTGACCCTCTGTCAATCTGATATGTCCAATGACTATTTGCATTCGTAAAATAATATCTTCCTCGGTCTCAAACTGCCTTTGTTGAGAGGGGCTGTAGGGAGCCATCTTTTGTTTCTTATCAACAGAAAAACGGCCATTCCCTCCTCTCAAAGTCATGTGCTGACAGTATGCACCACGGGATGATTCTTACCTACGGACTCTGGACTGGAGGTGTCCGATACTGTGTGTACCTCTAACCGGTGTTTGGAGTCCACAGACCGCTGCAACGGCTGCAGACTAGAGGCCATTGCTAGTGCCTTGTGGTGCGTGGAAGAGAGTTTAGTCCCGGTTTGGTGGTGGTGGTGGTGGTGGTGGTGATGGTCTAAATTCAATGGATCCTTCATAGAGTTCATATGGATAGGAAAGCGCTCGACTCACTGTCAGAGGCAGATTAAGTTCTCTCAGTGCAAGCAAAAAAAGAGAGACGTCCGACGGATAGGAGAACGTGGGAATCAATGGTGTCAAGATTTATAGCAACGCTTCTCCCTCGCAAATTAAAGTAAAACAAAAAAAAACACCTTTGTTTAAACTAACTAAAATATATTTAGAAGAAACGCAGCATAATTCGCGTCGGAGAAATAAAACAGTGTTTTGATTGAAGTAGGGGCAAATAGATAAATCGGGCTGATACTGCTTGCTGCGCGGAGAATCAGAGTGACAAGGACAGGTAGGTGATATTAGATCCAGAGGCATACACACACTACGCCGCTCGCTCTTCATTTCAGCTGTTCGCTGCGCCCTGGCTGTACCACTGTGCCTTTCTCCTATGCCTTTGACGTCACCGAGAGCACTCCCATTTTCTGACAGGCCGTCAATGTGGACATGAAGGTTTGCCCAGCCAACCCGCGCACGGGGAAATAAAATATGTCTGCCAATGTGTTCATGCGGGATACATAGCTTATTTTTCTTCCAAATAAAACCGTGTAAAGAGAGACGGGACGCATGGTGTATTGTACCGACGATGCACCGAATGCCCATTTTGCAGACCCCCAAGATAAAAAATATATACAGTCTTCTTTCTTTCAATGAGAAGTCTATAGTACACCGTTATAAAACACCAGTATTGAAACGCACGTCACTCACGTCGTGTGCATTCTACTCTCAGACATTTACATAAGGATTTTAATGGGAAACATACCCAACTAGGGAAATTGCATCTAACATTCAAGTCATACCAACAGGGGCTCATGATGCGTTTATTTGGTCAAAATTGGCTAGCCAATTTATTGCGTTCTTGCTAATCTTATGTTCTCCCCATTGCAGAAACCATGCAATAGAGATCACCTGATGAACTGACCTTCCATAAACAGTCATCTTCCGAGCAATGCGCAAAAGAGCAACGCTATATTTATATGATGGGGAACCCAGGATGCACTGACCCCAGTGCCGATAGTTCACAGAACGGATGTTGACATTTTTCAAGTTGTTGGCCATTTCGAGCATAGCAGATAAATGATGACCTGCCAAATCAATCGTATTAGAAGTCAAGTGACACAATCTAGTCACACATTTAACCTTATTAGTCACCAAACAATTGGGCAAAAATGCAAGGGCCTTGGTTTATGGCAGTGTTTCCAGAAGTCGGTCCTGGGGACCCCAAGGGGTGCACGTTATGTTTTTTTGCCCTAGCATTACACAGCTGATTCAAATAATCAACTCATCATTAAGCTTTGGTTGTTTGAATCAGCTGTGTCGGTGCAAACAAAATTGTACCGATTCGGGTCCCCAGGACCGAGTTTGGGAAACACTGGCTTAGGTCATTCGATTTGCTCGAAATTACACATTTTATCTCGGTGCTTAGCAGGGTATCCTGTGCGCTTAGACCTTTCAGCTGTTCTCAGGAAGTCGACTTGTAGTGCTTTTTAATCTAATAAGATTCTCATTTGCCTAATAATTTGGAATAAGGACTTTTAATGACATCTAGATGATTTCCCATTGCAGATAAATGGCCGTATGCATGGGGGTTATTCTCTATGCAGGCTTTTGACAGTAGTTCACATGGGACTAGTATTCTTCCCCTTAGGCATGTGCGTTAATAATGCAAACAGCATTTAAATGTCCATGGAATTAAAATGAAATGAATATGTAACATGATAGAAAATGGTTTGATTGTCAGTCTCCACATATCATATAACAGATTAAATGTATTATAGTCCGTTGAATGCATTGTTAATAGCAATACTAATAATACAAATAACTTTCTTCATAACTACCAAAATGTATTCTAATTGTTTCATGCATACTTTGTATTTAATCTGGATGTAAACTGCAGAATATTTAGACATCACGCATCTTTTCTTCCCAATCTCCCGGATATCAGGATATGGGCGCTGCTAATACATTATTGGGCTAATCCAGTGAAAGCCCTTGATATACACCTCATTTGCACTCTTGTGGGAGAGCCGCGCGCGGACCATGGAGCGAGGGAGAGAGAGCGGTCAAAACCATGGTTATGGTTATGCCTCCATCCTCCCTATAGAGTTATAAAAATAACCTTGCGCTGTGTGTTTAGCCACCCCACTGTACACAGCTGGACAATAATATATGCAGATCTTGAATGAAGATGTGAATGTAGCCTGCATGTCTTCCTTACATCATTTATTTATTCAGTTTAGCTGAATATTCTCACGCCTGTCTTTTCGTGGGCCCTCGTCAGGCATATCAGGTGGATTTTATTTGTTTAAATCCCCCTCATATGATTCGGTCAGAGGTTGGGTCTATCACAGGTCATTTGGTGCAATGCAATTCGTTTGGGTCTTATACGTTGTGATCTACAAGTGGAAAGCTCATTTTATTTGAATATGACGTAGTCTCGGGCCTTATTAAGCAATAACCTGCATTCTGCGTGTTAGCAAGGATTTTGTGAACAACTTAACTGTTAAAATTCCCATTGGGCACAGAAGTCAACATCTATTCCGCGTTGGTTCAACGTAAATTCATAGAAATTTAATTGAAATTACGTAGAAACAACGTTTATTCAACCAGTGTCTGTGTGGTATTACCCTGAATTGCAGATGGTTTTAATGATACTACTACCACCACTACTACTACACTACTACTACTACTACTACTACTACTACTACTACTACTACTACTACTACTACTACTACTAATAATAATAATAATAATAATAATAATAATAATAATAATAACAATATACTACTATAAAAATAAAAACATTTAAATTGCATTGAACTCTAAATTTTTCTGTAGGCTCTGCAAGCCAAGAAATGTTGATTGCTCAATTATTTTGCTGAAAGTAATACTAGATTTGCAGTGGATTATCGGGTTCCTCTTCATTTTTACCTTCAGAATGCTTTATCTCTCTTCTGTGGATTACCGCGCGCGATACGCCATAGAGGGCCATTAATTAGCAATTCAGTCAATATAAGGGGAGACGACAAGGCTTTTTACATAGGATTAAGGGGACATCAGATTCCTCCATTAGTATATTCCTCCTCACGAATAAGCTTTCATTATACATTTAGTTTTCCCTGGAGTCAATCTGACAAGACCTGAATATATTAAGGCCGTTGTAAAACAGTTGAAAGGGATCGCCAATAATCAGGTGGCTCGAGTGTCTCTTCACTCCGGTGCCTACATGTGCAAGCCTCGTTGGCTCGTCTTTGCATTACCTCATATAATTATGTGTTTCTATTTATCTTATTATTGTTAATCAATGAGGGATCACAACGCCGTCCTCGCTCAAGTTGCTGCTATGGAGAAAAGTAGCCCCACGGGCTGATGCCTGCTTTGCCACTTGATTAGATCCAATATATCATGAATGAAAATAAAATTAGCTAAATTAAGAGTTGGCAAACTGGTAATTCGTTTAGCACTTCAACAAGATTCGTTTTATGTTATTCCCTAATTACACAATAAATGAAATCCACTCCAACCTTACAGACGTGGCCCAGACGAAATACACTGTATTTTTCGTTATATGCAATGTAGCCTATGTGAATGTTGTTCATGGGAATATTTCTGTGTATGGATTTAAATGCATCATCATATTTTGACCTAACTGATATGAGCCACAACTTGATGCAAGATGCATTGATAGCCACACGAGTGCAACACAAATAACATTCTGATACTTTTTAATGGTAGTCCCTTAGACAATAAGAGTGCCTTATATTTGAGGAAATATAATTAAAAAGCCTTTTATTCATAGGCCAAAGGTGGGATATTGGACTACTTGGTAGGCCCTACTTCAAATGAAGAGGACAACATGACAACAACAAAAAAGCAGCCCATATATATCGTCGCGTGTTATCTGTAACCCCTTGGCAGTATAACGAAAGCTGGGTGTATGACGATAGAATGAATATATGCTTAGGTCTTTCCCTACTCTCTTTCCCAGTGGCGCACTACTGCACATCAATACCCAGCCACCAGGTGGCAATCTAAGACAGTATAAGACCACTTTTCCTCAAAAGAACTGGGCTGATACACCTATATAGGCCTAGACGAGCGTTTCCCAAACTCGGTCCTCGAGATTAGTTGATTATTTGAATCCGCTGTGTAGTGCTAGTGCAAAAACCAAAACGTGCAGCCTTTGGGATCCCGAGGACCGAGTTTGGGAAACGCTGGCCTAGACAGATCTATAATATTTTAGGAACAAAAATGCATCTTATTTTCGGATATGCAAAGGGACCAAAACATGGAATGATGCTGCTATAATCTCAGCATCTGTTTTCTTCAGCGGGCGAAATTTGAGGAATTTCACATTGAAGTGTTGTGACACAGTAGTTACACATATATGCTCACCTATTTGTACACAAGTTGACGCAAGCTTGCGGCAGTGGGAGT
Organism: Salmo salar; assembly: GCF_965601325.2. NCBI lineage: Eukaryota > Metazoa > Chordata > Actinopteri > Salmoniformes > Salmonidae > Salmo > Salmo salar. The sequence goes on from NC_138299.1 coordinate 66,971,782, forward strand.
CCATTATCGCAATTAGGGGAACCGCTTCTGGAAAAGAAAAGGGACTGGATTTAGTATGATAATGCTGAAACGGTTGCATCGAATACCCACAACCTTGGTGTGCTTAAAATCACAACATTTTTCTTAATGTACAATCAAGACATTGCAGTATAGGGTCAAACAAAATTGTCACACCTGTATGTTTCAATTGTCACACAATTGTCAGACCTGTATCATTTTTGATAAGGCCTAAAAGCACTCCACTATTTTCCTCAAGTTTTGTCAAATGTCGATCATTGGTTTTGAACCCTATAACACAAGGAGCTCTTTAAATGCAGTTCCTACAGAAAAACAATGCAACGGTTTACAGGGTGCTCTGTGACGGGGTTGGTGTAAATTGTTCCGGCGGCATGCAGCAGTTTGGGGCACTGGAAGTTGAGTGATTCCGCAGTAAAATCACGGGATTAGTGTCTGATTGAGATGTCTGTCGGTGGGATATTAAAAAATTCATTATCGCAGCTCTATACTAACTCGATATGAAGTAACACAGATGGGATTTTATTAGGCCAGGCTTCCGACTGTTTGCTTATGATAATTTAAGATGGGAAATTTGCATGCAATCATGCTGTTAACCGTTTTCCCCAATCATTCTCTTTCACTTTGGACCCGCCAGCGCCACACAGAACTCCTACTCGCCTCACCTGCTATATAGTCTACATCTGTGATTTTATTCAAAGGGGTTAGACATTGGAGGTTAAGTTTTACATGGTGTGTACCTGGAGAACCCTGGTTTGAGTGGAGCAGGTTCTTGTGTATTTCGAAGTAAAATGAAAGATGGGGTGTCAGGTTGTAAGGTTATTGCAAATCCCTCATGTCATCTAATCAGCGGCAGTAATGAGCTTTCATTCAATATTTCAGGTGGCTCCCCCTCGCCCCTAATCCATTACATTGGGTTTGGAAATGGCATTGACAGGGAATAGTAATTTCCAAGAAGTCTCACATAGAAATATGCGGCAGGTGGCCTAGCAGGTAAGAGCCTTTGGCCAGTAACCGAAAGGTCTAGGTGAAAAAGTCGATGTGCTCTTGAGCAAGGCACTTAACCTAAGCTAATTGCTCCGGTAAGTGGCTCTGGATAAGAGTGTCCACTAAATTACAAAAATTTGAGAAATGTACATTTGGAAAATAAAAATAATATTCTCTTGAATTTGGAATTTCCTGTTAATTTTTATGCCTGAATAAAATGACATTGCCCTAAAAAGTAGCAATAGCCTTGTACGCTCATAGACCTGTATGTGAGAAATTTTAGAATTTATTTGATAATATTCATTCGATTAATTTGACTTACAAATAAATTACAAAGTAATAACCGAGTAATTATTCAAATAGCCTAATAATACACGATTAGAAGGTCTCTTTACCTGGTTGTAGAAGTTGATATTCTACTAATTCCAATTTAACTTGCATGCATAGTTAGTGCACATTTGGGCTCCACGATTACAAATAATATAAATGACTATGTAAGTCTCTCGTTATGACAACCACTTTACTGCTACTAGGCATTTATGGCAACCACTTTACTACTACTAGGCCCACTGCTCCTGCCTCTATTAGGCCTACTACTACCATCATAGACTAACACTACCACCATCAAGGAAAACATAATAATAATAATAAATAGGTCCATTTAAAGTGGTTTATTGTGATACCATTAGTGTCTAATTATTTTAATGATATTATTCCGTCTATATTCGTTGTTAGCATAGTTGTGCGCCTAAATGATCCGTATTTAGGTATGTCATTATTAACGTGCCTTTTACAGGTGTAAATGATCCATGCAAAAGAAAAAAGGAAGTAAAACATATTTTTTAGGATTATTAGTCTACTATAATAAGCATGGAAAGATAATATAAATAGCCCATACTATTTTTATTTAAATCTGATCCAGTTTGAGATTTAGAGTGCAATCATAGCAATATCCGCAACGCAATTGATATATAATCAGTCCAGTAGACCACAACAAATTGTTGAATGATAGTCAACAATAATCTGTATTAATAGATTGTTTATTTCTTAAGGTTGCACCATTCACTTCAACAGCACGAATTCAACAGCCTGTCTGTATTATGAAAATTAATAACCATATGTTTCTGCATTAATTTGAGGCGCGAGACCATGAAGTCCAATCCATTCCATGTTCCATTCAGTGCTAACGTTACATCATTATCATCAAGCGGACTTACAAGGTGAAACCTGCCACGAACTCACTTATCATGTCCCTTTATCTTACTGCGGTGCTGATGAAATTCACATCAGACTTTCACAGATTACGCCAAAAAGGCTAACCCGAGGTGGAACGAATTCCTTCACTTGCATTAACTCTCGGCAAAGAGTGGCCTTCGCACTTACCGTAGTCGAAGACACCAGCGCTTTACGCCCTTTCTTGTTTTATTCTTGTCTGGTTAAGAGGTAAATTCCACACCGATGGTTCTGCTTATCACCCTTCAGATAAGAACCTGAAACATCGAACTTCCAGGTCCAAAATATTAAAGTTGCTGTCCGTCTCCCGAAGGAAAAAGTCTCAGCGCTACATAGATATCTTATCTTTCCCGCTTATCTGATCAAAACGCGATGCCACGTATGATTGTGTATTATATAAGCGCATACAACCATCTAGCTATAGTGCTTTTAGAAATTGCGAAGCAGGCGCTGTCATTTCAATAGGTCATTCTTTCTCCTTGGATCGTCTTCAGCCTCAACAACTTTTTTCTCCAGACAGACACCCTAAGAGTGGCGCATTTTTTTCTCTCTCTTGAGCTTTGACAGAGCGCGTGGGTGTGTGTCTGCGTGAGTGTGTGTGCCTCAGTGGGTGTGTTTGTCTGCGTCTACGTGCATGTGTAGTTAAAGACAGTGTAAACTTAGAAACGCTCAATTTACAACAACAACGAAATAAAAACTCGAATAAACTAATTGTAATAGAATTGAGTAAAACGTCATTCATAACACATAGCCTACCATTTGTATGTTCTTGTTTTTAGGCCTACATTAATTAAGATACTAGAATATGGAATGAATTCACAGTCTATATATGCTTGCATAAGCAAATAGATCTACATTTTTTTTTTACTCTAAAATTTCCGTTCAAAATAATAACTATTTCTATCTGTCGGTAAGATTAGTGCATTTGAAGCCTATGTTATTTCAAAGTAAATCTTTTCTTTGCAGCCTACATAGGCTACAGGAAATTTGCTGGAAGAGAGCCTTATACATGTTGAAATTTACCAGAAATCACTCTCAAACGCTATATATTCATGAATTGATTAGATTTACTAACCAGCATCACAACAATAAATGATAAAAGTAGAATTTAGTTGACAGGTGCAAATATGAGGATTGTGAATGTTCATATCATGACAACAACAATAAAAAATAAGTGCCATTTGAAACAGATTTACAGCGTCAGTGTTCACATTACATTGTGATGTCTTCAATGTTAATTTAAAAACATTGACAAACTATTTGGCAGTTCAAAGTGAATGGGTTTTGCGTTACAATTTCTGATGTAAATTCTTGCAGTAACGGGAGTAATAGTAGGCCTACGTTTGAATTGACACATTTGTTTTGGGATAGACTTATTTTTTTATTCTTTGGAGAAGCGAACAGCTGGCTGGGATGCAAATGCTCTTTATAGATCCGTAAGATCCAGACTGATTTTCTATTCGCATCTTAAGTGAACCAGCGGACCGGACGTAGGCTACATTTCATGTGCCTAATCCTTCTTTTACATTTTTAGTCATACTCCAATTAAACAAGTAATTAATGCACACAACCACATGGGAATTTCGCTGCAACGAGGCATTAAAGCAAAAACATGCACACGTAACGGCCTTATATCTATGCTTTTCCCACATTGTCCCTTTAATTTAGTAATGCGCGCAGAATACCATTACCCATAACATTTGAAACACTTTCCTAAAATGTAGGCCTATAGGCCCTGTGGGTAAACTATGCATTCGACGTGCATGTCTAATGGAATATTGTAAAGATATGATTATACCGATGCTATCTATCATTTGCGTGTTCTAAGGCGTCTGAGAATTGTGATAACAACGCAATCAGCAATTAGAGGAGGTTTATATGATCCGTGGACACAGGAAATCAATTAGCCTTATTTATGAGAGTTGCATCCCTGATTTCTTCTGCGTCCAGTCACAGGCCCAAAAACATGTCTATAGATAAATTACGAGCACATTCGTAGGCTAGTATGTACCAAGCCTGTAATGCATAATTGATAAGCAGATACATTTTCTGGTCTGTGACGCCCTATGTTAATATCAGGTCACTCAATTATCTGAAGATGACCTATACACACCGATTACATTTGATCTCCGTGTACAACGAACGCGCATGATTTCAAATCCCCCAACGCTGTTATCAAATATCAACCTGGCATGCATCCCTTTGGTACAGCAAGCCCAACCCCGCCTGTCATATCAGAAGGGGAAAAACGGTGGCGTCTTGAGAGGCACGTTGTTCTACTAACCACGCTTACCTTCATCTGGAGAATAAAGACGAGAGCCTGCCTTCTCTTTCTCACGAAGAAAGGTGCATAGGAATGCCTGAAGTTCAGTAAAAAGGCTGCTGCTAGTGCTATGAAATCTTTTGCCTCGGGGGCAAACCGGCGGCTTCTTTTCATTTCAAGCACTTATCGATTCGCTGTTGTCATCTTTGGCGACGCAGAAGGACACTTGAAAGAATTTCTAATGGGGCTGTGATGTGAGAAGGGAGGTGACCTGACCAAGCGCGCTCTTCTGATTCTTAACGAGGACATCAACCACTTTGCACACTATCAGCTGCCGACAGCAATACTATAGGCCTATTGAACATTTCAAGGTTTTACTTGTGCACAGGCCTACTCTATGAAACTTGTAGACATGCTCTCCCTTTCATGTAGCCTATATGTATGCATTTTATATTCCACTAAATGCATGTCTAATATAGCCGCCATATAACCAAATAGTGGTCAAATAATATGGGATTGACAAGCAATCGCTGCACTAATCAAGTCCATTATAGTCTATTAATTGTGAATACGGTATAATAAACATTGCAGTGCAAATGAAATGTGTACAATCCTATGTTCTTTGTTGGATTTAGTTATAGCCTACATCAAACTTGTATCTTCCTAAATTATTTATGATTTGATGTATGTTAGTAAATGCTTCCTTGACTGTGTTGTACTAGAGCAGAACAGACCTATCTCTCTATAGGCCTTGTTGCTGTGAGCCCAATAACTAGATTGTTAAGTGGGGTGGGTGTATAGAGGGTGAGTGATCACTGTCTTTAGCACACATTTGTTACAGATAATTTATCACTGATTCAATTGTCATTCATCTGTACTAGTACAGGCCTACAAAAACTCATGCACCAAAATCAGAAGAGTTGAGATATTGACATATTTGGCATTAGATCTCACGTTTCCCTCCACAGTGTAATTAATATTATACCCCTGAGACAAAGTGTGTATATTTCGGGAACACTTTCTTTCTTCTGACATGTTGGATAAATAGTTTGCCATAACCAATTCTTTTTAGTGTCCCAGTTTCGAGTCATTAAAGTCAAATCCAGTGTAGACCACGAGGAATCAATTAAAGTATAGTTAAATCGGACAGAAAATGCCCCAAAGCTGAACTTTATTGAAATGTTTCTCAAAGTGAATACTTCTTCCACTACCACTACCCTCACCTAAACCAATCAGATCTCTACTGTCAATACATTCCATTCCAGGTTGACATAAACTTCTAAAATGTTCATTCCATCTCACACCAAAAGAATCAAAAACACTGCACTATGCATGATGACAAACATATGGTCCACTATCAATCTATCTTGCAGCTTTAAATCTCTCTTTCAGTGGCAGGCTTTTTGGTAATGTGGACGTGAAGTCGATTACTCAGGAGTGTACGTCTGCCTGAGAAACTGAGCTGGCTTGTTTTTTTGCATCAGCCCTCAAAACCACAAGCGATTGTCGCCTAACGCTATGTCTGGCCGGCGCTCTGTGGCCATGTAATAAAATTTGGAGTCAAATTGGTCTTTCAAAGCCACAAATCTTTAAACAAATCAGTTTATGTACTGCTAATACGTTAGACAGAAAGTAATGGCTTGGAAGTCACTTCAAGTCAGCTTTATTGTGGGTGTAACTCCTCGACCATCGTTACATTCGAGTGAGGGGAAGGAGGCAGGAACAGAGAGAGAGAGATAAAAGGAGAGAGAGAAAAATAGAGGGAGGGGGCGAGAAAGAGGGAGAAAGATAGATTAGAGACACTACTGTCAACCCCTTCAGCAGAAAAAAAACGATATGTGTATCCATCAGTATTCTAAGTCGCATTAATAACAAAAAGCCGCCTGTAAATTAACTAAATTAAAAGGATGACTCTTGGATAGCTCTTGAGCTTGTTGAACGGCTTTCTGCCTGATCCTTATTATAGCCAGGCTGTGTCACAACACCCAAAGGGGAAAGATCCAGCACGACAGTAGGCTAGGCTACTACTCAGTCCAGCTAAACACGAGTCTGTGGTTTGACTTTAATAGAGCTGGCCCATATAATAATTTACATGGTTGCCTGCACTCCCTCCTGCCTACAAGCTAATGCAGTGTATATTTAAAAAGTACTCAGCTGTTTTGCCTATATTACCTTCCTTGTAATTATCCTAGCCTTGAGTTCCCAAAGAAAATGCATCACTGAAGTCATGGTGGTTTTGGACCTCAAATGGCTTCCAATGTCATTTCTGGTCAGGTTTAACAGGTATGGATTCCCCTTGACATCGGTCAGGCGGGAGTTCAAAGGTTCCAAAGAACAATGAAGAATACACTAGTAAGTCAACCCATGCTTATAGAACACAGTGCAACATTTTCAGTCTAGCAAAATAAAGATTGACACATAGATACGGGCATGTAGCATGGTGATCTTAATCACAGATGCAAAGGGACCAATAAATTGCTCAAGCAGTTCACTGATCAATTCCATGAAGAATCAATGGCGAACTACCACTAACCTGCCGAAGGGGAAATCGACAAATAATTAAATTGGTGTAATAAAATGGCCATGATGCTTCCATCTCATCAATAACATGTAAAACAGATCAGCTACACAATAACTCCCCTGACCGTGTACCCAGGTGGATCGCAGGGCGCAATCGGAATCAGCTTAGCCTTAATTGGTCTACTGCGGCAGAGAGTGACTGTGAGAGAGAGAGATATGGCAAGACAGATGTCGACAGTAGTAGAGGAGGGGGAAAAAAGGGGAAGATAAATGTGGTAGATCGAGAAAGCTGGTAGATAACAATAAAGCCTTTGCCACCTTTTGCGATCAAACCCTCATTCTACAATCAAGACCAATGGATTGCGTCCTTTTATCTATGTTAATTGGTTCCAATTGTGGTAAAATTGGTCTCTTTTTCATGGTACTACTCACCTGTGTTACATTGTATATGTGTGTACACAAACCATTATAACAGAACCACCATACATGCAATTGCCAGATGCCACGTTGGCCCACACTGATAAACATGATAACCTTCATGTTGATCATGCATCGTCTTGGTGATGATCTCCACTCTGACTCTGTTGAACTGTCGATGAGCTATGTTTTTATCAGTATTGTATTCAAATGATAGTCAGTGAGACACAAATACAATTTATGGATTATTTATTTATTTTACTTAACCCTTATTTTACCAGGTAAGTTGACTGAGAACACATTCTCGTTTACAGCAACAACCTGGGGAATAGTTACAGGGGAGAGGAGGGGGGGGGGGGGATGAGTAAACAATGGTAAAACAGTTCATATTAACATGGGACGAACAACACAGATCTATGTAGCGTTGTGGCCCTTTCCTCAAGTCAACTAAAGAAAAACTAATCCATGGGTGAGGGACTGTCAGGGAAACGCGTGTGTGTGTTTGTTTGTATGTGTGTAAGAGCGAGTGAGTGAGCGAAAGGGGCGCCTATAATCCAGTCCCTGTGTGAAACTGTTGACATTTGTGCTTTTTTCCCCTTCATTATGTGACTGAGGCTGTTTTGCGCTGGATTAGCTACAAATCTCCCATGCAGCACATTCAGCATGCCACTAGTAGTTTAACTTCATTAATAATGGATGAAGAGATTGTAATCCTCAAGCAAAGGAGCAGGAGTAGCAAGACACTAGGAGACAGGAGCGAGAAGAGATTGAGGGAGTCACAGTTTTTCATCCCAACACTATCCTGAATCGTTGACAAGCTGACAACATTCCCAATCATCGTTGTCCACTTGTAATATCCAATCTCATGTCAATAATACTGTTCAGGATGGAATTTGCCGGGAACTCACAAAGGTTGGGGTGTTTAAGCCAATGCCGGGAGAGGGGGAAAAAGAAAATAGGGGGAGAGACTTCGGAAATCTCGGTGGTGCGTATCCCAGTGTTTACCATTGATTGTGTTTACTCAAGCTTCTCATTGACGACTATTATGGAAGACTGAGGAACTACCCTGCCCTAACAGCTGAATAAAGGGGATTAGCGTGCAATGTATTCACAATCTCTCCACCACCGGCGATGCTTTATATCAACATAACGGGATATACATGAGCCATATAGCTGCTTATTGCACTTGGGATGAGTATGTAGTGGGGAATCACCCCAGACTTCAGTATCTGAAATGACTACATATCATTTATTGAGACGTGTTGTTGTAGCTGTGTTGTTTGGGTGGGGTTGGTTTGAGGTAGAATAGTTTGTTCTCCAACTATAGCTTTGTGGTGCTGGTGAACTCGCTGGCAACAGGGCCATCTGCACTGGTTCCTTATTGAGGGCTTTGCTTTGTGTTGCGGCTGCTGTCTCATTTGGACGACTGTGGGCATCAAAGGGGAGAGGTTGGTAATCCTGAGGAGACTCTCCACAACCACCATCTTTAGTAATTATGTCACATTCTGCTTTAATGGAATAATTCTAGTAAAAGAGAGGAGAAAAGAGAGAAAAATAAGAACAGAGGCTTTGATCTTTTTCTAAACCTTTTCCCAGAGGAATCTGAAGAGTTAGAGATACTGCCGTTCTAGTATCTGATGTGCTTCTTCTTCACTTCTTTCTTTCTCTTAGTAACTAAGATGAACTGTATGATATTATACCATGGGAATCTCATACAGTATCCATTAGATAGCTCAGACATATTTATTTAACAAGGCAAGTCAGTTAAGAACAAAACCTTACTTACAATGACGGCCTACCAGGAAACAGTGGGTTAACTGCCATGTTCAGGTGCAGAACGACAAATGTTTACCTTGTCAGCTCGGGGATTCGATCTAGCAACCTTTTGGTTACTGGCCCAATGCTCTAACCACAAGGCTACCTGCCACCCCTTATATAGAGTGGAATGAGGAGTAGATTAACGTTCCTTCCCTGTATCAAATAGATATGGACTACTTTTTAAAAGGGACCAGGGTTAATCAATGGCATAAATCTAACAGGGCAAGTTGTAACGAAGTGAATACTGAATGCTTGACAGGGGCTCCAGTATGCCTTTGATGTTTATAAACAACTCTGCGATTGCCATTGTCTACAATTAGAGGAGTGGAAAAGTACTACAGTAGCAAATTTGGTCCAACATGTTAGCCATTATGCTATGAGGCCTAGACCTTTTGAGTGCACAAGTAGCATTTTCCAAGTTACACTAATTCATGTCCATATTCAAAAGTGTCATGGGTCTCCAGTTGGGGACTTTATCGAAAAGTGTAAAATGTCACAATATTTAACTATTATTGTTTATCATTTCCGTTCAAACTGTTTTTAATGAAACATTAACTTTAAATCTACTAGTGTGATGTCACTTTTTAATTGTAATGCCTTACAAAATGCCTTACAAAATAATTTGCCTGGGAGGTCTTGCTAATCTGCTGTGGAGAACACGTTGGGAAATTAAAGGGAGGTTGCGCCTAGTGTGGCAGCTGCTTTCAAAGCTTCTATAAATGCCAAAGATAGAGAAGTTTTCCTTGGCACATCAATGAACTTTTCACAAAAGACACAAACTTGCCCCTGGAATGCTTCTCGTTTTGAACATGTTCATGTCTATGTATAACCACATATTGGTAATCCTGTTTGTTCATGTCATTCTAAATGGAGCTCGATTGCACAGCGATGCAACTTGTACCACTCGGATGACTCGCAATGAAAATGAAATCACCTCTCCATGAGATTTCAAAACAAGCCTGCTGATCCATACTTTGTATTTGCATGTTGTATGATCAAAATAACAGCAGAGAGGGAAGTTTGGCTTTGAATGAATGCCTGTGCTAAGATAAACAAAATCTATACTTCATGAAGAACATTGAAATTGTGACCTTGCAACAATGTTTCTATTAGGAAACAGCTCTGAAGCTAACAATACATTGAAAGAGGTATCTAACAATTAACTTAACACAATGAAGGCTCTAGGAAACCTGGCCCACCCTGGTCAACTTATTAAAATTGCTCAGAATTTTAGTACAGCTCTTCATGTGCTAATCTTGAACCATTACAATTTTGCATCTACTGTCTGTATTAAGTTCTAGTATCTAATCAAACACTGTGAGAGCCAAGTGAGTTATATAAAATATCACACTATAGGCATCCACCACCTGTCCATTTTCAGGTTATCAAACTACATACATCAGAGTGGAAACATGCCATTTCCAATTGCCCTGTCTTGATTCAGCATCCAATGTCATGTAGGCCCATTGCTGTTCCTTGCATTTGCTTCCAATGTCGTGCAATGCATTGTTACAGCTTGGATATGTTCCTACATTTTGCTATGAGCCTGTACAAGGCATAGTAAATACTAACAGGACAGCTTTGATATGTGAGGTGCCACATTGTGACAAATAAATGTGTAGTAGACTAAGCTTAGGCATTATCATCACTTAATGGCAGATGCGTGTCTCGTAAATATTGCTTCAAATAAAGTTTCTGAGGACACGTTTTGACTGACACCTTGGTTTGCCGCAGGGTTCGTGACCCCGGCATGCCTTGGAGGCTACGGTACAATACTAGAGTTTCATTGTAAACCCCCCCATTAGCTTGTTTCAGCCTTGATGCCTCTGTGAACACCATTTTGTCATCCCGTTAGGACTGTAAAGCCTGAAGGAGATGGTGGTGTCAGTAATGATGGCCTCCAGAGATGCTTTCCTGTCTACATATTGCTATTGAAATACCAAATGGGGTTAAGAATGAGAAGTTCATGAACACAGCTAGAACATTGGTCACTTGATTCTATGCTCCCCTTGATGATCACTGCCTCCACCTTTTCCATTCAAGGTCAGTTACGTAAACAAAAACACATCGTAAGTTATGATAATGGTTTTCCGCTACAAACGCCAACGCAACTTTGTTTAGACTAATTATTAAAATGTAGATTGTGTCGCTCTTTTGATTATTACATTACACAGTGACTAGGTTTTGTGTCATTGGAAGGCATTGGAAGGGGACTGCATTTTCTCAGAGCTATATTGGCATATCCCCTCACCTCTTCATATTTCTCACCCCTTGCTTCCTTCCTGGTAATGCTTGAACAAGTCAGTAAATCAACCATATGCAAAATGGTGTCCCCATTTCATGCCAGATACATCTCTTAATAGTCCCCTCCAAAATAAGCCACACCAAAGCAACAACTTTGTCACGAATGTGGACATTTCTTTGGCCACGGTCTCTATATGATGTGAGTGCTAAGACAGAGAAGGCTGAGTACCAAGTTACATCTGGACCCCCTGGTTGGAGGGAAAGCCAGCCAATTGACTTGAGCTAAGCTGCCGCTGGACACCTTGTTGCTTTTCCTGTCTATGGGTCTATGTATCCTATCGCATGGCAATGTGTCAGCCAAGGCCATATGAGCCCTGGGCACATTCCACCCTTCTAGCGTTACAATTAATTGCAGGGCTGTCACGAACAATGTTTAGCTAACAGGAAACACATTGGGCCACAAAGCAAAGTCCTAGATTGTTGACTGATGTCGTTAGAAGTGTTAAATCTTGTTCCAGGTTGTTTCACTCCCCACCCCTCCCCTTCTGTCTGTAGACCAATGTACTGTACTGTACAGTATGTTTCATAAGGAATAAAGCAGAGTCATGTCTGAAGACATTAGCGTTGTGTAATTCCAGGAGACACTCTGATGTTCCTTCGTCCTTTAGATGGGTACACATACAGTATAGTTGCCAAATGACACATCATTAAAAATAGAATGATAATTGTTATCATTTGTGATATCAAATCTTGTACCTTAGAATCAGACACCACAGGAATCGAAGCCAAAGACCAGGAAGACTTGTGAGGAGAGGGAGTGACGGGAGGAGATTGTTAATTACCAAAGTGGGGGTTACTGAGTTGATAAAAAAGCCTGAGAGCAGAGAGTGGTGAAGTGAGGCTGAAGCCTTTGCTCTATAACTGCTTTGATAGATAATTTAAATTAGATCATCCCTCTTCCCTATGCACATGACTTCATTTTGCATGTCTGAGAGAGTAGATGTTTTCGGCTTGGCCATTTGTGGCCCCCTGAGTAACTCCTTTATGCATCCTCTTCCATCTATGTGTAATTAATAGGAAACGTGTCACAAAATAAATTTGATTATCACAATGAATCGCGTATTATTACATCACATTCCATTTTGATGAGTCTCAACTCCAGACGAACCTTTTGAAAGAACCTTCTATCTTGACAAAGTTATCTGAAGTTTACAGTGAGGAATATATGAAAGTCTCTACCCTGATGTTGTAGGCCAAAATGCGGAAAGGTTATATTGCTGATAAATAGGGCTCAAGTGGTTTCCTTTAGGAAAATCAATCCCAAAGCCAGACAATGCATAGACAAACTAACTCATAATTTCTGTACGTTGCCCAAGGGACTGTCCTAAATTAACCTAAAGTTAAGTTATATCATCCTGAAGTAAATGTAGCATGAATAATGAATGACCTAAAATCACCTGGTGACCCTCGCTATCCTGTTCTACCATCAATAGTGAGGTGCTTTTCTTCAGTCATGGAAGGATAGCGGTGCATGGAGAAGGCTGCCACTGAAGTATTGGAGATCACACTTTACATTAAGGTACCCTTCATAGGGAGTTTATACAGTTGAAGTCGGAAGTTTACATACACCTCAGCCAAATACATTTAAACTCAGTTTTTCACAATTCCTGACATTTAATCATAGTAAAAATTCCCTATCTTAGGTCAGTTAGGATCACCACTTTATTTTAAGAATGTGAAATGTCAGAATAATAGTGGAGAGAATTATTTATTTCAGCTTTTATTTCTTTCCATCCTACAATCTAACCTTGATGCCCTGAATCTCACACAAATTATCTATGAACCTACCAGGTACAACCCTAAATCTGTAAACATGGGCACCCTCATAGATATCATCCTAACTAACTCACCCTCCAAATACACCTCTGCTGTTTCAACCAAGATCTCAACGATCACTGCCTCATTGCAGAACACCCATGCCGCAGACCGATGCCGCAGACCCACCCGTAATGAGTCAAACGCTCCCTAAAACACTTCAGCGAACAGGCCTTTCTAATCAACCTGGCTGGGGTATCCTGGAATGACATTGACCTCATCCCGTCAGTAGAGGATGCCTGGTTATTCTTTAAAAGTGCCTTCCTCACCATCTTAAATAAGCATGCTCCATTCAAAAAATGTAGAACCAGGAATAGATATAGCCCTTGGTTCACTCCAGACCTGTCTGCCCTTGACCAGCACAAAAACATTCTGTGGCGTTCTGCATTAGCATCGAATAGCCCCCGTGATATGCAACTTTTCAGGGAAGTTAGGAACCAATATGCACAGGCAGTTAGGAAAGCTAAGGCTAGCTTTTTCAAACAGAAATTTGCATCCTGTAGTACAAACTCAAAAAGGTTCTGGGACACTGTAAAGTCCATGGAGAATAAGAGCACCTCCTCCCAGCTGCCCACTGCACTGAGACTAGGAAACACTGTCACTACCAATAAATCCACAATAATTGATAATTTCAATAAGCATTTTTCTACGACTGGCCATGCTTTCCACCTGGATACCCCTATCCCGGTCAACAGCCCTGCGCTCCCCACAGCAACTCGCCCAAACCTCCCCCACTTCTCCTTCACACAAATTCAGATAGCTGATGTTCTGAAAGAGCTGCAAAATCTGGACCCCTACAAATCTGGACCCTATCTTTCTAAAATTATCTGCCGAAATTGTTGCAACCCCTATTACTAGCCTGTTCAACCTCTCTTTCGTATCGTCTGAGATTCCCAGAGATTGGAAAGCTGCCTCTTCAAAGGGGGAGACACTCTAGACCCAAACTGCTACAGACCTATATCTATTCTACTCTGCCTGTCTAAGGTCTTTGAAAGCCAAGTTAACAAACAGATTACCGACCATTTCGAATCTCAGGGTGCACCTCAGCCACGCTCAAGGTCCTAAACGATATCATAACCGCCATGGATAAGAGACATTACTGTGCAGCTGTATTCATCGACCTGGCTAAGATTTTCTACTCTATCAATCACAACATTCTTATTGGCAGACTCAACAGCCTTGGTTTCTCAAATGATGGCCTCGCTTGGTTCACCAACTACTTCTCTGATAGAGTTCAGTATGTCAAATCAGAGGGCCTGTTGTCCGGGCATCTGGTAGTCTCTATGGGGGTGCCACAGGGTTCGACTCTCTTCTCTGTATACATCAATGATGTCGTTCTCGCTGCTGGTGATTCTTTGATCCACCTCTACGCAGACGACACCATTCTGTATACCTCTGGCCCTTTGTTGGACACTGTGTTAAAAAACCTCCAGACGAGCTTCAATGCCGTACAACACTCCTTCCGTGGCCTCCAACTGCTCTTGAATCCAAGTAAAACTAAATGCATGCTCTTCAACTGATCGTTGCCTGCACCTGCCCACCCATCTAGCATCACTACTCTGGGCAGTTCTGAATATGTGGACAACTACAAATACCTAGGTGTCTGGTTAGACTGTAAACTCTCCTTCCAGACTCACATTAAACATCTCCAATCCAAATTTAAATCTAGAATTGGCTTCCTATATCGCAACAAAGCATCCTTCACTCATGCTGCCAAACATACCCTCGTAAAACTGACCATCCTACCGATCCTCGACTTTGGCGATGTCATTTACAAAATAGCCTCCAACACTCTACTCAACAAATTTGATGCAGTCTATCACAGTGCCATCCATTGTGTCACCAAAGCCCCATATACTACCCACCACTGCGACCTGTATGCTCTCGTTGGCTGGCCCTCGCTTCATAATCATCGCCAAACCCACTGGCTCCAGGTCATCTACAAGCCTTTGCTAGGTAAAGCCCCAGCTTATCTCAGCTCACTGGTCACCATAGCAGCACCCACCCGTAGCACGCGCTCCAGCAGGTATATCTTACTGGTCACTCCCAAAACCAGTTCTTCCTTTGGCCACTTCTCCTTTCAGTTCTCTGCTGCCAATGACTGGAACGAACTGCAAAAATCTCTGAAGCTGGAGTCTCTTACCTCCCTCACTAGCTTTAAGCACCAGCTGTCAGAGCAGCTCACAGATCACTGCACCTGTACATAGCTCATCTGTAAATAGCCCATCCAATCTATCTCATCCCCATACTCTATTTATTTATTTATTTATTCATCTTGCTCCTTTGCACCACAGTATCTCATCTTGCACATTCGTCCTCTGCACATCCTACCATTCCAGTGTTTAATTGCTATATTGTAATTACTTTGCCACCATGGCCTATTTATTGCCTTACCTCTCTTATCCTACCTCATTTGCACATGCTGTATATAGATTTTCCTACTGTATTATTGATTGAATGTTTGTTTATTCCATGTGTAACTCTGTGTTGTTGTATGTGTCGAACTGCTTTGCTTTATCTTGGCCAGGTCGCAGTTGCAAATGAGAACTTGTTCAAACATTTCGGGTAGCCTTCCACAAGCTTCTCACAATATGTTGGGTGAATTTTGGCCCATTCCTCCTGACAGAGCTGGTGTAACTGAGACAGGTTTGTAGACCTCCTTGCTCGCATATGCATTTTCACTTCTGCGAACAAATCTTCTATGGGATTATGGTCAGTGCTTTGTGATGGCCACTCCAATACCTTGACTTTGTTGTCCTTAAGCCATTTTGCCAAGATTTTGGAAGTATGCTTGGGGTCATTGTCCATTTGGAAGACCCATTTGCCACCAAGCTTCAACTTCCTGACTGATGTCTTGAGATGTTGCTTCAATATATCTACATAATTTTTCTCCTCATGATGCCATCTATTTTGTGAAGTGCACCAATCCCTCCTGCGTCAAAGCACCCCCACAACATGATGCTGCCACCCCCGTGCTTCACGGTTGGGATGGTGCTCTTCAGCTTGCAAGCCTCCTCCCTTTTCCCCCAAACATAACGATGGTCATTATGGCCAAACAGTACTATTTTTGTTTCATCAGTCCAGAGGACATTTCTCAAAAAGTACGATCTTTGTCCCCATGTGTAGTTGCAAACTGTAGTCTGACTTTTTTATGGCGTTTTGGAACAGTGGCTTCTTCCTTGCTGAGCGGCCTTTCAGGTTATGTCAATATAGGACTCGTTTTACTGTGGATATAGATACTTTTGTACCTGTTTCCTCCAGCATTTTCACAAGGTCCTTTGCTGTTGTTCTGGGATTGATTTGCACTTTTCGCACCAAAGTACGTTCATCTCTAGGAAACAGAATGCGTCTCCTTCCTAAGCGGTATGATGGCTGCGTGGTCCCATGGTGTTTATACTTGCGTACTATTGTTTGTACGGATGAACGTGGTACCTTCAGGCATTTGGAAATTGCTCCCAAGGATGAACCAGACTTGTGGAGATCGACAATGTTTTTTTTCTGGGGTCTTGGCTGATTTCTTTTGATTTTCCCATGATGTCAAGCAAAGAGGCTCTGAGTTTGAAGGTAAGCCTTGAAATGCATCCACAGGTACACCTCCAATTGACTCAGATGATGTCAATTAGTCTATCAGAAGCTTCTAAAGACATGACATAATTTTTTGGAATTTTCCAAGCTGTTTAAAGGCACAGTCAACTTAGTGTATGTAAACTTCTGACCCACTGGAATTGTGATACAATGAATTATAAGTTAAATAATCTGTCTGTAAACATTTGTTGGAAAAATTACTTGTGTCATGCACAAAGTAGATGTCCTAACCGACTTGCCAAAACTATAGTTTGTTAAACAAGAAATTTGTGGAGTGGTTGAAGAACGAGTTTTAATGACTCCAACCTAAGTGTATGTAAACTTCCGACTTCAACTGTACGTGTTTTATAAATTGCTCATATTAGGCCTATGTTAATTATTAATCCCATAGTTATTTTTGAGTTATAACTGTTTATAAAATAATAATTAATAGCCTATAACACCTTACACTTGCATTTTACATTTTAGTCATTTAGCGGACGTTTTTATCCAGAGTGACTTACAGTTAGTGCACTTATTATCCCGTAAAAGTGTTACAATGATGGGAGATAGGGACTAGGAAGATTTTCAGAAGAAAAAAAAAGAATAGAGCTAACCACAGGCTTTCCACCAGACACTGGGAGACAAGTTCACCTTTCAGCATGACAATAACCTTAAACATAAGGCCAAATCTACACTGCAGTTGCTTACCAAGAAGAGAGTGAATGTTCCTGAGTGGCCTAGTTACACTTTTGACTTAAATCTGCTTGAAAATGGCTGTCTAGCAATGATCAACAACTAACTTGACAGAGCTTGAAGAATTTAAAAAAGAGTGATGAGCAAATATTGCACAATCCAGGTGGGCAAAACTCTAAGAGACTTACCCCAAATAGACTCACAGCTCTTATCGCTGCCAAAGGTGTTTCTAACATGTATAGACAGGGGGGTGAATACTTATAAAATCAAGATATATTAGTGTATATTAGTGTATGAAAGTGTTTCACTTTTACATTGAAAAAGTATTTTGTATAGATTGTTGACAAAAAAATAGAATTATATACATTTGATTACAACTTTGTAACATGATAAAATCTGAAGAAATCCCAGGGGGTTGACTACTTATGATATGCACTGTATGTCACCTTTGGAGGAAAAAAATGGAATTAATTGATGTGTCTTTTTGACAAATGTACCTTTTCTGTAAAAAAGGAGCTGATATATGGGACGCAAATGTAGCTGTCTGTCCCGAGCTCATTTGTGCAGGAAACTGTGAGGGCGCAGTTGTAACAATGTTGCCATTTCGCTAGCAGGCTGGACCCAGTTGATACAATGTTGCAAATTTGCTATCGAAAGCTCAAGACAGACAGACAGAGAGCGAGGCAGACAGGTGGAGCAGAGAAATGAATGAGATTGAAAGAACCTGAACCAACTGTCACTGGCTTAAACCATGACAGGGAGGCGGGGGTGTTACTTTAATTTGGAACAAATGTATTTTCATATTTAGCACTGTAGCAGTACAACATTGCATTTTAAACAAATATGAGAACAGATAAATTAGAAATCCCCCCCAAAGTTAGATTTTTGTTGCATTTAGGGGAGCTCATGTCTCATTCGGGGGGCTGAGCACCCATGGAATAGAGCTAATCATCTCTGGAAACAATGACTGTGGCACCATACTGTAAGTGACTTACATTGTATACCCATGTGTGATGCTGGTGCCGTAGTGTGCTTACAGAGGGTGACATGGCCTAGGTCCAAGATCCCAGCAGAGAGAAGTGACTATCCTCCAGTGTGTTCAAGGCTTGGCCCCTACGAACCATCCCAGTCTTAACCTCCTCCTTGGTGCTCATGGGTACAACACCAGGCTTCCTGATGACTGAACTTGGAGGGCAGTTCAAATACCGACAGGTCACTGAAGGGGGCAATGTTAAGAGGTTCAAGGCTTTGCAGCCAATCCCACTCAACTTCTAGGATCTTTAAGGAAAATCGATCAACTCCTACAGTATATGACTCCATGACAGCTCCATGACAGTGGAGAGAAAAACATCACAAAAGGCACAACCGAAGCTTTGGAACTTCATCTACCATTTACAAAGATTTACAATTACTTACAAAATGTGAAGACCAACAACAAGGACGGTAACACTATCTCTAATATTGAAGAAAAAGAGATTATAGGAATGACTACGATGAACAAGCTAGATTAAGAATACACTCTGAAGAATTTGCCAGAAAGCCTAATAGAAAATGGCTGCCTTTTTTGTGTGCCTCACATTAAATGAAGACCTGCAGTGGGAACAGCTGCATGTATCAGTCTCTCCTGACACCCAATTAAATATCCATCCAATTAATTACCTCAGCTCACCACACACACACACACACACACACACACACACACACACACACACACACACACACACACACACACACACACACACACACACACACACACACACACACACACACACACAGTCTTGCGCAGCTAACCTTGTGGGGACATACAATTCAGTCCCATTCAAAATCCTATTTTCCTTTACCCCAAACCCTAACCTTAACCCTAACCCTAAATTCAACCCAAAAACCTAACCTTAACCCGAACTCAAACTCTAAACCTAACCCTAGCTCCTAACCCTAAACCCAATTCTAACCCTAACACTAATTCTAACCTTAACCTTTAAACCCATAGAAATAGCATTTGACCTTGTGGGGACTAACCCCCCCACACACACTCAGATCTCCTCAGCGTTTAAACCCAAGGATCCAATGAAAATGACATCTTGAAACCAGAGTAGGTGCGTCTTCCAACAAGACATCGAATAAAACTGGAATGAACAAACAGAACAGGGGTTCAGAAACACAGTTCGGCCCTGCGTTGATGTAGGGGAATGTTGGAACATTGCAGGAACACTGCAGTGCAGCAGCAAGCGGAGGGAAGAGTTGGCACAGAAGGTGGAACCCTCCGCCCGACGCATCAGAAGGTCACGAATGGGAGGGTGCAAAACACACTAGGTCGCCTGCCAGCTCTGCTGCCCAGGACCAACAGTTTCCTGCTGACCCACTCCGTCACGGCTCCAGAACTCCAGAGCTTTGAGCTTCGAGAACAGAGGCCACAGCCATGCAACTCACAGCAGGGCAGAACAGTGGAGAGGAGCAGGGAGAGGGGCAGTGATAGTTGGAGGAGGGTGGCAGCTGTTCACCTCAGCCACACGTCAACTCCACTGTCCTCCCTCCCTCCATTGCTCAAAGTTCCCTCAAAGCACTTTAGAAGGTGAGAATTGCCAGCCCCACAACAATTGAAAACAGAGCTGGCGGATCAGCTGTAGCCATCAATCATACTTCAATCAATCACTGTCAACCCCCTCCTCTCCACCAACCACGCGTTGCCCTCCAACCCCAGGCACGCAGCCCTCTAGAATGCTGGGTAATGAGGGATGCCACGGGCATCCAGGCATACGATTTATCCTCGTATTTGAGAGGGAAGGGACGCCCTCAGTGTCTATGTGTGTGTGTGTGTGTGTGTGTGTGTGTGTGTGTGTGTGTGTGTGTGTGTGTGTGTGTGTGTGCGTGTGCGTGTGCGTGTGCGTGTGCGTGTGCGTGTGCGTGTGCGTGTGTGTGTGTGTGTGTGTGCGTGCACTCCCAAGAGACTCTGCCAGCGTCATTTAGACGGGGAAATAAATCTAATCTGTGTTTAACGAAGGCACATGTCAAGTGCTTAGGAAATGTCACCAAAGACTTGACCATGAAGGAAGGCATTGCTGTATAAATCATTGTTATGAAAAATCATTCTAATAGATGGTAACAGACTGGGGTGTTTTGATTTGTGATAGAAGTGATGGAAGCATATACCTGAATCATTAGGCTACCTACCATGAATGACATATTCAGATATACTGTATTTCTCACGTAGTTATGACAGTGTGCTATCTTTCTGCTTGGTTAGGATAAACAATTTTGCCCATGTGGGGACATGATAGAGTGGAGACACGTCTTCCATATTGATTTGCAAAAGGGACAATTAAGATGTACTTAAGATGATCCCAACTTTTTGTGTATTTGGAGGTTTTCATGGATTACTGGGTTGTATTCTAAGGAGTGTCACTCTAATTCTAGAGCCTAAGAGAGTTACATCTGAATGTGCACTTGGGGTGAATCTGCATCTTCTAAAATACAGGCAGCGCATATCATCTTATGTCATAAAACGTTGGTGTTAATCTAATTGACAAACAGCAACTGCTGAAAGAGGGCCCAGTGTGGAATTGACGGTCAAGCCTCCTTCTTGAAAATTGTACACAGCGCAAATGGAAATTCCATCAGAAAAGTCTAACCAACGTATGATTTATTGTGTCCCTATGCAGATGCCTAGCTACCAGGTGATGAAAACCGAGGGAGATGGAGGAAACTCAAGTATATCATCTGGGACTTTGATATATTGCTATCGAGATCAGTGAACAGGAAAAGACAGGATTTAATATAGCATCTGCTAACTCAATAACATTATGCTTAAGATTTATTAGACATCATCCGATTTAGCATAAATACATTTGCTCGGTACATTTCCAAGCTGTGGCACATGTAGTCCAAGATGAATATCGTTCAAGAGTTACAGAAAGGTGTGCTGGTGCTATGACTGTGTGCACTGGGACCTGGTTCAAATGACCTGTTCAATCTTTTCAATACAAAGCTGTGCTTGATTGGGCTTGCCTGGCAACGTGGAATAAATGGAATAGTCCTGAACATGCAAGCCCACTGTCCTGGAACTCCAGGAAGGCTCAAGCAAATGCTGAAAGTATTTGAAAGTTTTCAAATACTGCCATAGCCAAGGGAAATAGGGGTGCTGAGGGTGCTGCAGCACCCCGTGAAGTTAAATACATTTTTTTTTTAAATACATAAAAAAAAATAAGTGGTGCACTGGGGCTTTAATATGCCTGTATTATCGGACCGATATATCCATCTGCAGCACGGCAAAAACCTTTTTCCACCCCACTCCCTCCCGCCGTTGAAGAAAAAAAATCGCAGCACCCCACTCTCAAACTACTTCCTGCGGCTATGAATACGGCAGTTTCTGTGAAACATAAGAACATAAACAATGCAACAGACTATAATACCAGCTATTCATTGAATGACTGAACCAACGTTTCACCACAGTGCCCTTGTTGGGTCTGTGTAGTCTCTAAGATTGCACTAGTGTCTACATGAGTAGCTCCAACATTGCCTTTATTTGAGTGTCATCTGTAGCCTGCTAGTTCGGGGGATGATGATGTTCTGCCGTTATACCACTCCCAGTCACCCCCTGTACCATTACTAACCTCATTATCAAGGAATGTGTTTTAGTTCCTATCCATTGCCTTTAGTTCCTACCATTGCATTTAGTTCCCTACCCATTGTATTCTCCCACTCTGCTATCACTTGTTGCCAGGACATGGAGCGCTAGCCATCTTTTTAATGAAATGAACTGGAATGGAAATTGATTCCTCTTATCTTTTATATGTTCTCCTTTCCAACCTCTTATTGTTGTCAACTTTTAAAAGGTACACGGGATGAGTTTCAGAGGCACATTATTTTGATAGCCAGACAATCTTCTCTCCTGGAATCCATTAAGAAGCATATTAAATGTCTTCCTAGCAGTTTGATTTGTAGTTTGAGCGTTAAGCTCAATGTCTGTCTGAGATCCTTGTGAATTTAAAACCCCAGAAGTGAGGGATTGTTTCAATGTAAATGGGGCATGAAAGCCCTTTATTAACTTTTGTTTGTGGTCTTGTCATGCTTGATTACAATTACCCAGTCACCTCTACTTTGTAGTACTTTGCTCCATGTGGTTTGCAGCATTGATGTACACCCTGTATACTATGAACAGTCAGACAAACAAAACACATATCACAATCCCCACATAGAACCGTTGACATTATTTCCTTCCAGGCGAAGTATAATCTGATCACTTCCAATTCCATCCTGGTTTGTTCGTCGATTTGTTGCTAGTCAAGAAAAAAGAGTTGTAGTCTTTCCTCATACAGAAACGGGAGGCTCCGCGTCAACATGGGATCTATGTGTTGTGACAGGGGGATGACTGTGTGCACAAACACAGGGCAAATTTTTGTGGGGAGGTAACTAAGGCCGGCGTGGTGTTGACACCTCCAGCTGTCTCCGGGGTGGAATAAAGATCTGACACCAGCAGCAGTATAGAGCTACAGACACCAGCTGGGCCTGGAGCCAGAGGAACGAGGAACTGTCTCTCCAGTCTTACCTCCTCCAAACTCTCTCTAGTCTTCTCTGTTATTTTCTCGTCTCCCTCCCTCTTCCCTCCTGTCCTTTCTTCCCATCTGCGTTTCGTTCTCCCTTTTCTCTTACTCCAGTGGTACCTGATCCAAACTCTCTTGACTCTGCTCAACTATTTTCTCTCCTTCCTCCCTCCTTCTTCCCTCTGCTCCCTTCTCTCCTTCCTCTCTGCTTTTCAGTCTGCCTTCTCCTTCCTTACTCCAACTGTACCTCCTCCAATTCTCCATTTCTCAAGACACACACAGACTCTGCCAACTTTACTTCACTCCTCTAACATTGCTATCAGTGATATGGTAGCTCTTTACTCCAGTGATTACTAAATTCCACCATTCTCTTCGCCCATGTGACAGTCTGAGAACTTGACCAGGGAATGAGGAATCATAGTAGCCTAGTGTTATGGAAGTTTGAAGCAGTGATGATAGGACATTTCAGTGGTACGAAACGGAAACTATGGGAGATATACCTACTACAGATATCATTTGTCTGCACCCTCTGAACAAATGTTTCCAAGCTATGTTAATTTTGGTTCGCTCAAATGTATCTCCATTTATTGTTCCTCTGTAGTAGCTAGCTAGAAAGTGCATCATGCCACTAGGATTTAAAACGTCTACACTCTTAGAAAAAAGGTCCTATCAAGAACCTAAAAGGGTTCTTCGGGTGTCCCCATAGGATAATCCTTTGAAGAACCCTTTTTGGTTCCAGGTAGAACCCTTTTGGTTCCAGGTAGAACCCTTTTGAGTTCCATGTAGAACCCTTAACATATAGGGTTCTGCATGGAACCCAAAAGAGTTCTACTTGGAACCAAAAAGGTTTCTCCAATGGGGACAGCCGAAGAACGCTTTCGAAACCCTTTTTTCTAAGGGTGTACACAGTTAGCATACTGTTATGGAAAAGTACAGCATAACTCATGCATACTCTATGCTTTAGCCAAATACACCATTACAGCCTCTTCAGGAATGACTATTCTTTCAGCCTGAACCCACTTTGATACTGAAGAGTAGAGCCAAATTAATATGTTAAAGAAATGTCTTAAGTCCTTTGGCCCTTTTGACTCACATATAAAAATATATTTCCAAGTTCCAATTCATGCTTTTGTAAGAAAAAAGGTTCAATGCAGAAGAAAACTCCAACTTAGCTGTGCTTTGTACATTCCCTTCCCGCAGCCGAAAGCTGCCAAAATAAACTGGTATAACACTGACATGTAACATATCAAATTGGACCAAAAATATCCTGTAACTTTTGCAGCCTGTAAGCAGTGGTGGAAAAAGTACCCGACTGCCATACTTGAGTAAAATTAAAGATACCTTAATAGAAAATGACTCAAGTAAATGTGAAAGTCACCGAGTAAAATACTACTTGAGTAAAAGTCTAAAAGTATTTGATTTTAAATATACTTAAGTACCAAAAGTAAATGCAATTTAAAAAGTTACAGCAAAAGTATAAAATCGGTTCAAATTCCTTATATTAGGCAAACCAGACTACACGATTTAAATGTTTTAAATTTATTTTACAGATATTCATGGGCACACTCCAAAACTCAGACATCATTTACAAATTAAACATTTGTGTTTAGTGAATCCGCCAGATCGGAGGCAGTACGGATGACCAGGGTTGTTCTCCTGATAAGTGCGTGAATTGGACCATTTTCCTGTCCTGTTAAGCATTCAAAATCTCACAAGTACTTTTGGGTGTCAATGAAAATGTATGGAGTAAAAAGTACATAATTTTCTTTAGGAATGTAGTGAAGTAAAAGTAAAAGTTGTCAAAAATATAAATAGTAAAGTAAAGTACAGATACCCCAAAAAACGACTTATGTAGTACTTTACTTAACTACTTCACACAGATGGCGGTTACCAACAAAAAGAGCAACTGTTTGAAATTGAAGAAGAACTGTCAATCAGAAGCATTCACTCACAAATAATGCTAAGCGTTTTCAAAAGTGTAGTGGAGGCACTTCACGCAGAGAGATGTAGCCGTGTTTAAACTTGAGATGTCTGTAATTTTTGCCTTGAAACTGTGCGTTGCAAACCAGCACTCTCACCACGTGAAATTAGCCTTTGTGTCTTGCCAGGGAACATTCACGTTCCGGCAAAGAAAATGGTGTCACTACTGTAGTTTAGCTCCACTGTTTGATTATAACCAAAACACTGAACACAGCTATACTGCATGTGAGAAATCATGCAGACAGAAGGAAAATACTGTATGGGCAATTGTGCAGCCACACAGGTACACAATTCAAGACAATAACAGCATGTTTGTTACCTATATAACTTACTTTAAGCACCAATGTCCCAGGAAATACATGATTAGCCATATAGTTCATGGCCCTAGTTTATACAGCTAAAACCACAAAAAGATAAAGATGAAGATAAAAAAGAAACAAATTTCACAGTTAAAAGGGTGTCATAGGCTTTCCTACTGCACAAGCATCACATGACATGATATCACATGAGTAAATATTCAAGCAGAGACTTTCACAGTGATTTGGCCCATAGCATGGGACCCAGTCAATTTACTGCAGTGCCAAGACCCACAACTATAAAAGATAATTGTTATTTTAAGAATTTTCATTGAGAGAATCACTAGCCCAGTTTTGCTGGAATATAAATTAGCCCAGAAAAGTCTAGATGTGCAAGGAAAAGGGCAACATTTGCATTTACTCTTAACTGATGCACCAAATAGTCCAATTAATTAGTCGTCTTTGGTGTGGTCACTGAAACCACATACAAGAAACATCCGATTTACTGACAGAGCTTTCGACACCAGGAATTTCCCCTCAGCTCTGTCTGTCTCTTACTTTACTCTCCCGTTCTCCCCCCTTTACTCCCTGACAGGATAAGTTACACATATAAAGACTGTATCAATGTAATGGTAAAAGTCAAACAACTTCAATTGAGGGGGTACTTTTACTTTTCTTGCTATAAAATGAAGGGGGAAAGGATTGCCTTCAGATGTCATTTGGAGGGAAAATACAGATGCTGTGGTAAACGATTGCAGACGAAAAGAACGAGTAAGAGAGAGAAAAAGGAAAATAATGATAACAGACTGACGTGGTTCACAGCCAAATTTTTGTGGTCACTCGGCAGAATTACAGAAGCAAGAAATTTACAGTTTTTCAGCTCTTTTCTTTTCCCTGGTCTTACACTCTTTTTTAGGGCCCCATATCCTCCTCTATCGCTGGTAGAGAACTCTGTGTTATGGTATAAATGGGGAATAACGTAGGTGGAATTTCTTGCTGCTCTGATTTAATTTGAGTTGGATGCTTTGTCGTCGGGATTTAGGCTGCGTTTGTCTTCCGAGGTGATGATCGCATCGTAACCCTACCAATATCCCAGCATGCTGTTGGGATTTCTAGGAACAGAGGGATGCTTTCCCAACATGGTCGGTTCAAGCCCCTGCGGCCGTGCCACCATGCACCTCCCTCTATGGCACCCTCTAGCCATAAAGTCACTACCTCGTTGACAATGGATGGAAAATTGTGTCAAATAATTTCAGAACCTTTTGACCTGCTTTGGTTTTATGTGCATTAGGGAAATTATTCTTTGATTTAAACCTCTTGGTGACAAGAAAGATGGGCCCGTGGGCAAACGTGGGTAACCGATGGAGCGGGTTGCCTCTTCAGTTGCCTCCTAGCCCAGTGAGAGAGCAGCCCTGAGAGGTAGACACCAAATACAGAAGGCTATTTCTTACCAGGGGTGGGTGGATAACTACTAAGTAAAATAATGTACAGAAGGGTAACAATATGGTAACAACACATGCAAAGTTATGACATGCATTCAATCAGCATTTATTGTCTTTTAAGGAAACTGTGCTTTTGGAAGTACCATGATTTATCATGTTAAAATAGACTTGTCTGTTCATTCACCTGTGAATGAATAATAGACTAACCTGTTTCTTTATGTCCTAGATTTCCTGTAATTATTACTCATGGCTAACCGTTCATTTACATCTGCGGCGAGAGAGAGAGAGACAGAGACGACATGATGAGACTGAGGTATACGGCTGTTGGCAATATGGACCTGGCTGGAGGAGCATCGAGACGAAATTAATAAATATAGTAAAGATTTGGCAACATGGACTTTAGACACAACAAAGTCTACAGTTCACTGGAGCTAAATCAGGAAAAACTTGGAGAAATACTCCAACGTAACCCAACCAACGCGTCAACAAACTAAAACCCAAAACACATGGGTGGGGCACTTGCTGAAATTCCTTATGAAGATTTAAATTTCATTATTCATTAAAAGCACCATCTGTGGCTGAATACAACTTAGTAAAAAAAAAAGATGTAAAAAAAACACAAAGCGCAAATGGAGTCTAGACTGGAAGCTACTGTAACAAAGATGGTGCCATTTGTTTTGAAGGGTGTCTGCACTCTTTCTAGAGTCTTTTGTTCTCAGCTGGGTTTGTGTTCTTTGGAGAGCGGCCCAACAACCAGATGTTTCTCTTTGAGCCACTGAAACTGATACTATTTTTCAAACCCACTCCGACTGCTCCACTCAACACCCACATAATGCTTCATTTTTATAAGTGGAATCAATATGGTCTTTGAGGTAATATTCTCCGTCATAATTTAGTTGGTGCTAGAATGGCATCTTTAAACTTGCTGAAAATTATATTTCCAAAGTAAAGCTATACGTGGGAGGATTTGGTTTCCGAGAGGGAAAAATGCAACAACAAAAAAACGATCAATATGATTGTGAAACAAACAACATATCATTAATTCCTGTGCTTTGTTTGGCAAGCAAACACAAAAACACATTTCTCATTTGGGGCAGGATTTTCCCCCTTTCCGTTCTCATATTGCCTTGTGCCTTGGTGTTTTCCTCCTCTGCAATAGTAAATTAGTGCTGGGGCTAGAGGAGGTTTGCTCAGGGAGTATAGTGATTCACTGACCTTGGTAATTAGAAGAGAAAGGCTGCTCTTGGACAGGGCTGAACTTTACCACATTGTATTTACACAATTAACAGTTGGAAATAAGTAACAAGTTCCACAGTGATGCACAGAGATAGCAAAGATCAATACTCAATGAAAAAGAGGTGCATCAAAGACACAAATAATAATATACTACTTGATTAGTTTGGATCGTTAAACTTCAGGAACTTCCTACTTTCACTATTCAATGCTCTCATGGTATGTTTGCATCCTTTCAACACTGGATGAATTTATAGATGCTACTGCGAAGTAAATCTCACTGAAATAAAGTGTGCCCAGGCTCTATAAATATCGCCACAGCCAAAAATACCTCTGCCCTTCCAGGAAGTCTTTTCACTTGTTAAATCACCAAGAGCATTGGACCAAACTACCAGGATGGAGTGCACTACACAGCTTTTCTCTCTATACAGTTGATCCTATGACACAATATCCCAGTGCACACAAGACAAAAGTGTAATTCGTCACAACAGATGCCAGCCTCCCTCCCTCCAGCCTCCCTCCTCCCTCCCTCCTGAAAAAACTAAAATGCCAACAGTGACACATTTACCTCATGGGGACCATTTGAATTGTCGCTATAGCTCACAAAAAAATATGTGCCATTGATATACCTGAGACAGTCTTGAACAAGTGGCTCCTATTTGCTTGTTGATCAGGCAAGGTTTAATTTCCTTATCTGTACCTGTCATGAGATGGTCCCAGGGCCATTAAAACATACCAGATCCCTGAGAGAAATAAAGTGATGGCTTTTTTAGTGGGTCAATCCATATATGTTTCACAATAAATAAAGGAGGCCTTTGTTTGAATATTTTCCAGAATTATCTCTGCTACAAATTGATGAACGTCTCTGATTTCAGCCCTGTTCCAACTTACACACCATACATTTCTTTCAGGCATAGCTTCTTTGCAGAGTGGGCATTACCATTGTTAAGAAAACAAGCAACATGCATGGGGTGAGATGGATCACATCATGCACGTTCCTGATTGTTTTGTTTGGTTGAACTGACCGTAGTATTTTCATAGGGATGCTTTCAGACTTTAAATTTAGCTCCCTGTCGTAATCCCCGACATTGTTCTGTTAGTTGGGAACTATGTCAGACACGTCGCTGGATATAGGACGGCCAGGCTAGAACATAGAGGGAAGAACTCGGGGAGTCAAGTGCAGTCCAAGTTCGCCTCGCGCCACTGTGTCAACGACCAGACGTGAAGATGACTCACCACACAACTGGAATCGCAGGGGGTCAGCGGTCAGGGTTTCGGGTGTCTCTTGAGGGCAACAATAACCAATCAATGTTAAGAAAACAGACCAGAGAACAACTTAGACTAGCACAGGAGGGGGA
This sequence comes from Salmo salar, assembly GCF_965601325.2. Lineage (NCBI taxonomy): Eukaryota > Metazoa > Chordata > Actinopteri > Salmoniformes > Salmonidae > Salmo > Salmo salar. The sequence goes on from NC_138299.1 coordinate 67,001,263, forward strand.
TCACATGTATGCAGTGTTCAGTTTCTTGACTTTGGAAGTGGTCGAGAACAACTTGCACATGGTTGTTTAAGCTCTTGAGATCTATTAATGTGGCTACACAGTACAATTTGTCAGTATTTCCCAATTTCCTCGGCTGTTGTTTCACCTTTGAGTGACGGAGAATCCCTTAACGTGATGCGGATACAAGGCAGCATGTTGAAGCGTTCTCTCTCCTTCTCTTTCTCTCTCGCTCTGTCTCTCGATCAATGTCGAAGTTTTTCAAAAGCTTATTTTAGAAGTGTGATGTACACAAATATCTGTGTTGTTTATGGTACACAGGAACTTACACTTAAACTGTGATCACAATGTATTGTTTTTGACATGGTCACATGGTCTCTTGTTTTTACTATGGTTTCCCAACAAGGGTTAAATTACATGTGTTGTCAGACATGTTGATAGCCGCTTGTAAAATCGACACACGCTCGCAAGAGGTGTGCTCATACTGACATTCCCCATTTTGTTTGTCAGTCAAAAGGGGTGCGTGGCGGTCGAGGAAATTAATTAACTCTGCAACACGGTATCAAAGGGGGAAACCCAATATCTATGCAGGCTACAGTGGAGAAACCCACCTGTTTAGGCAGGGAAGAGGGAAGGGGGGTGGTGGGGTACTCCATCCACAGTGCCCATAATGTGCTTGACGGGGTTTCCATATTACCCACTCCTCCCACACCTTCCAGACCAAAGAATCACAGGTGGGTTCGAAATGGCTGTCCTAACGCTACACCGGAACGACAGGTGGGCAAGTGCTTTTTATTTTTTACGATGTCTGCCCTCTCCGTCTGTAACATTTGGGAAACGCAACACGAGACGTCAGAAATGCCAGCTGTAAAGGAGGTGGACAGAGGTGGACTAGGGGGAACTGTACACCTGGACTGTTAAGTTTATGGTTCTGGTCATAGTTACGTGATGTGGTTAGACCATTACTAGGGAACCAAAAAAAGCTATTGTTTTGAATGAAATGTGAGACGTGATATGTTGGTTGTTTAAAGTGATCTGTAAAGAACAAGTGAAATTAGACTAGTGATATTGTGGTTATCATGGGTATGCTGTATGTAGACTGAGCATAAGTTCCTCAGCCCTTCATCACTCTGTGTAATAGATATAGATAATGTATCCAGTGTGGTTAAGTCCAACAGCAGCCCCGTCACTTTGTTTGGAACAGAGCAGGCAATCGTTGGTTCTCCGTCCCTGTCTCATCCACCACTGTTCGACCTATACTGTACAAACCCAGTAGTCTAATAATAATCGATAATTGGATAAATATGTGAAAAGGCCAACTCAATCACCAAAGAAAAGGCAGTCCCTGTACATAACTGCAGCAACAGAGATATGCACTGTGGGAACATATTAATTCTGCACTGTCCTATATGTGGTTCTGTATGTAGATTAGGCACTGTGTGGCCATTTTTAATACTGCCTATTTTGATATATGTTAGCTGTCAGTCGAACTGCGCAAAAGTTCAACAGAAACTCAACTTTGGACATTCATTCTGGGTGGTTAAGGGTTAAGGTTTAAGATAGGGTAAAGAGTAAAGATAAAACATTTAAAGGGGTGCATAACACTGGGATTGAACCTGTGGTCCTCATAGCTGTAGCTTGCTGTTTAAGGCTTTCCTCTTACCCCATGCACAATGCCCTAGCAAGCACTGAGCCTACTAGATATTAATAGGCACTCGCGTTGCCCCTAGTGGACGGTAGGAAACTTGCAATGGAAATAATAATGACACCTGGGCATCGTAATCTGGTGCCTGCAGTTATGCACCCAGGAATCATATTCCGTACGAGGACGGCCTGGAAATGGCTCTGCCAAAAGAAGGTATTTTCTACACTAAGCCCTGAGCCAGTCTTCAAAGTCTACTGTGCCTAAATTAGACTTGATTTAAAATAGGGTTCAGCATGTAGAAGTCAGGTCAAAGTAATGATTCATGACAGTGAAAGTGATAGAAACCAGACATCACCGACAGAGAAGTTGATGAAAGCCCAAAAATGATCATGTCATCATTACTAACATGCAGTAAAACGATATTAGCCAGTATTCTTGGAATGAATGGAATCTCTCCCTTAAAAACGATTGCTGTAGACGGTACTTAGTCATTTAACTGAGGTTTTCTCAAGTTCCGACAACTGTGTTCAATCGTACTCAAGTTCCCTCATTAATGTAAACCATAGGACTGCTCAAGCAAGGGTAGAGTAAAATGTAGAATCCTAGTAAGTGGTAGCTGCAGTATTTGTCAGCTAAAGGGTTGATACTTTACGCCATGGCCTCAAGACATGTGCAGGCAGCCAAAAGGCAGAAGGTACTGAACGCTTAAGTGAACAGCCAAAGCCAGGTAAAGCCCCATCCAAACCACTTGGAAAATATCACTTGTGAATTTCCACTCCCAAGTTGGGGAAACTCCAACTGACCAGGGAACTAAGCATCTCCAAACCACCCTTAGGTTGCTTACTACTTGACTTTAAGTCTGGTGTAATTACAAGACAACATAATATTAAAATTATGGCAATACAAATTACATAATAAAGACAACATTTATATTGTAGCTAGGTGTTTATATTTCAAATGGGTCCTACCTTTTCATCATAGAAGTTGTTTCTGGTATATGGAATGCACAAAAACCAAAGCATGAAGATTCATTTTTTTTTACTTAAAATAATGTGCACAAGCATTTTTGAGAACAAGTTGACTTTTAGTATGTATATTTTATATTCATTCCATTTGAGGCTCATAATTGAGGAATCCTTTCTCAAAATGTGTCACCATAGATTTCCCATTACATTTCAAAACGTTTCCACAGCACCTCAATTTCTGTCCCATTGAACTACGGACAAATGTTACATGTTCATCATACACAACCCTATATGTTAACTAAATTACCATACAGAAGTGATAATTATTCTCGCTGCTCAAGGGGCCAACATATAGTTAGATCAAAGTTAAGCTCCATCTCAAGTGGAATCTGTTACCGTCCCGTCAATCTTTAGCTCTCCTTACTAACTATCTACTATTCTGGACTTGACTGGAGATTTACACCTTTTCCATCATGGAACAGAGTAGAAGAAGATTTGGCAATGGCTAAACATCCATCTTTTTATTTAGAAGCTTTAAATCCTCTCTGTTGGCTAACTGGATGTGCATCCTCTATTTCTGGAGAAGAGGAGTGATGGGCTTCTAAAGAGTGTACAGCTTGTTTCACTCTTGATCAGGACCTATTAATAAAGGTCCCCAGGGTGTGTGTGTATGTGTGTAGAGATAGTGTGTGTATGTGTATTGTCTGTAAGTGAAACTGTGTGTGTGTGTCTCTGTGTGTAGCATGTAGGAGAGGGCTGGTTAGACACGCACAGGGCAGCACAGGGGACAGACAGCTGGTGGGGTTCAGGATTCTGAAGGTTATGAGCACAGTGCCCCCAACACACACACACACACACACACACACACACACACACACACACACACACACACACACACACACACACACACACACACACACACACACACACACACACACACACACACACACACACACACACACACACACACACGTGTGCCAACATACACACTTGTGCACACATATACACACGCATACAAACATGTTAGGAATAGAGAGTTTCGTAACAGGCACACACACACGCCACGGCCTCTCGCCTAGACAGGTGGGCCGTGGTTCTGGTTTCACCACTGCCTTTTTTCAATACAAACTCACTCCGCAAGAGGAAGGGTACACTCAAAACGCAAGCAATTCCTGCAAGAACTCCTCTAGAGTGAGGACCTGCAAGAGGCCGACCCATCTGTCCGTCAACAGGCTCTCACTCTCTCCCATTCTCGCTGCCCTTTTGGTCCCCACCTCCCCTCCTTCTCTTCTCTCTTTTTCCATCCCTCCCTCCCTTCGTCTCCCTCCCTATCGCGCCAGCTGTGGTCTAGTACAAAAACTGATTTTCGGAGTGTTAACCATGATGTTCTTCCTACCCGGCAGCCAGATTTCATTTGCAGAGCACAGGGGGCAATATCTAGGGTAATTCCCGGGTTTAGTGTCACTGATCTTCTCACAGCTCACCTCGGGAGAGAAATTAAAGCCCAGATAAGGCCCCATTTCTGCTTCCAGCTCTGTCTTCCCTAGGCTCACCAGGACCATTCCTCACAGAACTGTACTATCAGGGCTGTCTGAGATGACACCATGGTCCTCCTGTCCTACTGCATGTCCACCTTCCACTGGCATTTTAATAGGTCAGATCTAATCTCTGATTTATACAATTTACATACATACACATACATACGTTGAGTGACTGACCAGATGATTACAGGTGAAAGGTATGATCCCTTATTGATGTCAATTGTTAAATACACCTCGATCAGTGTAGATGAAGGCGAGGATACCGGTTAAAGAAGGATTTTTAAGCTTTAAGACAATTGAGACATGGATTACGTATGTGTGCCATTCAGAGTGTGAATTGGCAAGACAAAACATTTAAGTGCCTTTGAATGGGGTATAGTAGTAGGTGCCATGAGCATCATGAACTGCAGCGCTGCTGGATTTTACACGCTCATCAGTTTCCTGTGTGTATCAAGAATGGTCCACCACCCAAAGGACATCCAGCCAATTTGACACATCTGTGGGAAGCATTGGAGTCAACATGGGCCAGCATCACTGTGGAACATTTTCGACACCTTATAGATTCCATGCCCCGATGAATTGAGGCTGTTCTGAGGGCAAAAGTGGGTGCAACTCAATATTAGGAAGGTGTTCCTAATGTTTTGTACACTCAGTGTACACTTCACATACAAATTCTACACTTTACAATTGCATTCATAAACACCTGAAATTATGACATTAAGGCAATAAAAGCAAGGTTTAGGACATACTAATGGAATATTTGATCTCAACGTGTCCTTACCAGATCACATAATAATGTAATCGCTGACTAAATATCATTGTGTCATGTTTGATTTTAGTTCTCATGAAGATGTACAGTATGTGTCCTTTAGCTAATGACACACAAATGTTAGGTAACATTTTTTAAGTGCAAAACGCATTGAATTTAACGTATTGCGATGACTTGGGCATTTAGATTGAGGTGATGGCTACTTCCATGTGGATTGCAATGTCTTGTTCGTTGGGTAAAGGCCATGCAGGGAAAGCAATAAGAGAGACTCCAATGATTTTAATTTCAGAAATAAACTCCAATGATTTTAGTAGTACTTCTCCCCATTTCAAGCAGCAAACGACTTGCCTGGTATTTATTGAAAACCTTGTCAACTAGCCTTTTTAGGACTCCGGTAAATGTCATCTAGTGAAAATGTGACTTCATAAGAATCCTAATTTAATTTAAAAGCTGTTAAAATCGACAGCATCCGCTTCAAAGGGTGGTAGAGGACATATTACTCCTGATTGTAGCAATGTGATGAAACATGAATGAAATGTCAGAAGATGTGTTAATTTTCAAAATTCAATCAAAATGTGGCAGAGCGGCACACTTTGAATATTGAACTGAATATTAAAATGCGACAAGGGCGTCATTTTGGGAAAAAAATGCTTTTTCACCAGTACAGGCGCATCCTAGTTTAAGGTTGGGGGTTCTGCCAATGACATTGGTTGTCATCGCTCAAGTAGTGTGTCTGAGCCTTGTGGTGGGAGCAATTAAAACAGGAGGACTTGTTAACCATGTGCTTTGGCTTAACACAGTGGAAGTGGAAATACAAGTTACAGAATAGGACACAGAATAGGGCACAGTCGTGTGCTTTATGGCGTTCTCTAAACATGATACAGGTGGCCAAGCGAAAACACACATGCTCATACCCACACACACACACACACACACACACACACACACACACACACACACACACACACACACACACACACACACACACACACACACACACACACACACACACACACACACACACACACACACACACACACACTTAAATCCTTATATAGTAAATCCTTCCAACCGATTAAGGCTTCCACCTCTAATTGTTTAGTACACATTATCATCACTTCTTCTCATACTAATCTCAATATTTTTCCATCTGGCACAAAGTATGCCTGTTGGTTGGATTGACATGTTAAAGCCAAGAGCCTCAATGTGTTTTCAGTTGGAAGGAGATATGAGGTCCCATTATGTGACATGCTTCCCTTTGAAATCATGTGCCAGCCTGAGGAAAACATAAGAAAATATTTGCCACCAAGCACGTTCAAATTCCCTCTTGAGAAAGCCACAGCTTCACATGAGAAGCATTACTGGGAGGGAGGCCTCTGAAAAACATGTTTTTTGAATTAAAATATTATGAGCTCGTTCAAACCAGATCAATTCTCTAATTGGCTCTTTCACAACATTTGCATATTGTTAGATGGAAGAGGTTGATTGGTTGTGGTGTCTTGAGATTGAGGTTGCTCGGTGGGAGACGGGTGGTAGAAAATGCACGCACGCACGCACGCACGCACGCACGCACGCACGCACGCACGCACGCACACACACACACACACACACACACACACACACACACACACACACACACACACACACACACACACACACACACACACACAGTGTATGGTGGAAAGCTGCTGAGGAAAGCAGCCTCACCAGGAGAACAGAGGAGACTGTTTCGACACATGAGGCAAAACAAACAGTCTGACTTCTAAGCTTTGGCATGCAGGATGACTGGGACCTCGGTTTCTCAGCTTTCCTACAAGATGTCTTTAGTCTTGTTTTTTACTCTGTTTTTCTCCTCTTTCTCTGTGTATGTGTTTCATTAATCCCCAGAGAGGGGATGAGAGAGGGAAAGAGAGAGATAAAGAGATGTGGTTGTAATTCATTCAGTAGGCCTCATACATTTTTGTAAATCATTTGTACGATCAAACACACTGACACACACGCACTCACAGGCACACGCATACACAAGCACACATACACAGACAGGCATGCACACACACACGCACGCATGCACACACAAACACACACACAGAGAGAGAGAGAGAGAGAAGTGCATCTCAACAGCCCACCTTTACAATACAGAGCACAGCTCTGAATCATAAAGAGACAAAAATAACTCGATATTTTCACCACACAATACAAGAGTCCTCACTTTTGCTGTCAATTCGCGATTACACAGACGTTGACGGCACCCAAGGACCACTCAACGTATTCCTCCTGTCTTTTCCCCCTTTTGAACCACTGCCATGTTAAGGAAACCCAATCTATTGTTTGAAGTGAACAGATTCTTCTCGAGATTGTCAAATACTTTATGCAAACAGTGTTGTGTTTTGTTGAACCTGTCCTAGGTGTGACTTAATAAAGATGAAAACTCTAAAGTGCTGGTTCCCCCTCACCAGGGGACTGAATGAGAACCACATGCACAAATACAGCGCAGTGCTCAGCGTGAGTGTGTGTGTGAGAGAAAACAGTAATCACATAGGTTTCCTGTGAAAAACAATAACATTTGTTTTAAACCGATGGCATTCTTCTCAGGGAGACTCAGTAGCTCCCATGGTAATACGTCCCAGACTTCCTGAGTACTGGGAACTAGCTAGCTTCATTGACTACTTCTAGGGCCAGTGGGAGGTCAGATTGGGAAGCTATAAGATACAATTTGTGAACATTTCTTCAACCACAGAATAATGACCAAATTCACAATAGACTGTACTCATGGCCAAAGTATACACACACAGTAATATTGGAGGACAGCAATGTGGTAATGATCTATGAAAGACAATTTCTGTCAGCATAGAGTTGTTATCTCAGATGTAGCATTAGCAACAAGTACACCGTACAGAAAGCTCTTAGACTTTAGAAATGTCTCTCCTTGACATTGTGCTCAGTTGCTGTATATAGGCCGATGTACGTACATGAAAAACCCACCATTTTGAAAGACAGATCATTTCACAACATTCTTCCCTCTATATAACAAATGATGCCATGCGCACCCCACGTGGCTCAGCTTAACCGCGATCAAGTGAAAGCTAGCAGGGAGCTCCCAGCGTGTCTGGTTCCCTAATGTACAGGGGCACTGGGGCAATGATATATCACACTGTTTTCATCACAAACCCATCAGGCTCTGCTTGCCTCAACTTTGGGGTTTCTGACCTAAGAGCTTCCCCCCTGTCGGGGTGATTTTACTTGGACAAATTTCTCCTCCTAGTCTCTTCACTGCAAGGGGAGCCATGGCAGACACTCATCTGCCTCCCATTACACTTCCCAAATTGAGAGCATACATGGATGACGTGTTAATGGATAAAAATGCAGCGCAGGGACATTTAGTGTCGGACTGTTAAAGAGCAACTCCCCCCTAGCCCTTCAAACTGCTGGGGCAGACAAAGCTCCATGCTTAACCTTGCTACAACGCTACTAGCCACCTTATTGTTATTCTTCACAGCTCGGTACATGGTATTATCAGTGGTTGTTATGTCACGGGACTAGCAGACTAGACGTACACATTTACATGTCAGTCACATATTGGAAAGCGTTAGTTCAATTGACATAACTTGATAAATTCAAGTTTTCCTTGCACCTTTTTTGTTGATGGTACTAAACCCTGTCCCACTAATGCCGCTATTTTCACTCATTACAAATATGACACCAGATGGCAGAGTTAGTGATAAGGTAGTGGAACCTACGTCTGTTGTAACATTGACCCTATTTGCTAACCCCGGCCCTTGTCTTAAAATAAGTAGCATTTCAGTCCCATGTTACTTTACAGTATCTCTGAAACCTCCAAAATCACCAGATTAGATCAGATTAGTTATCGGAAACAAGCAGAGGTGGGTTACCTTTCGCTAGCTGTCAGTGGTGGCGAGTGCAGCGTGCAGTCAGTCAGTGTGGGCGAGTGTCTCTCACGGCAACAGAGAATACAAGTTGTTTGATACTGTTGACTAGCATGATGGGTGCCACTGTAATCCCACAGAGGATCATTCATGACCTCAACACTTAAATATAGAAGCACAGACACAAAACTCCTGCTATTCTGGAGGACGACGGGCAGACAGGCCTTCCAAAGCAGAGTGCTACTTCTTATTCTTCAATTTGAGCACAGATTTTTTGTTGAGTGGTCATCTACTGAATGAGTCTTGGACATTATCATTTAAACTGTTTTAAAAAGTAGGCCTACAGCACCATGAACAAATTTGAACATATACAGTAGGGGAGCGTGGGGTATCTTGATACATTTTATACCTTTAGCATCACTACGTCAAGGGAAATATAGTATTCTTTCTGACAAAGATATCAACATCTATTTCAGGATGTTGTGTATCCCTGGAAATATTCATCATTTATGTAAACATAACAGTTTTGAAAACATAGCTTGTCACACAAAAGTGGTCTCTTGGCACAACTTACCCTGGGTATGGGGTAAATTGAGCATAGGGACAGGGTAAGTTGAGCTGCCTTGGGGTAAGTGGGTGATGGTGTTCTGTAACAATGGGTGATGGTGCTGGTAGGTCAAATTCATGGAATGGGGGTGTGGTATAGGTAAGGCTTTATTTAGGGGTCTGTAATAAATAATTTATTTACAAACAGTTTGCTCACCATTTATTAATCATTACTCACCCATTAGTAAATCTTAGTTAGCTAGTTATTCATAAATGTATATATATTTCCTTAAATATCCTGTGTTGTGTGTTTATTATTTTACCAGGTACTACTGGAATGTCTACTAATGGCATGACCATCTTTTTGTGAGAAATAGTATGCATTTTATACATAAAACTGACAAAATGTCATCATTTGTATGGGATTTGGTGGCCATTGGCTCAACTTACACCAAGGCACTTTCATACTAAGTATAGGACCTAATATTGTAGCTTATAGAGACCCCAACTGATGTATAAAGCAATCTTAATATGATCTACTTTGGTTGGTCCGGTGTGGCTATGTTGGCTTATGCCCTTGGGGAATCCCCGTCGCCATCTTGGAGGGTGGTCCAAATGATTAGCCAAGCAAGCGAAGTTTGCAACTTAAGCCCGTCAGCCCTCGTTTTTAGATGGCTTTGCGAGTATACAACTATGTTCACTCCGGGGCCTGAAACTCCCCATAATTCAATTTGCGACGATTGTACATCCGCTAAGAAAAGTTAGCGAAAACTTAAAAACAACATCAATGGAGAAGTCAACATACAAGTGTAAGTAAAAATGAATGCAAATAAGTTCGAAATTTTCCTACGACGTAAGAAGTAAATATGTTATTGTTTGGTTATCTTTTGGAAATTGTAGAAATAAAACATTTTCCTTCTTCAGAACTTCCAGCTAGGCAGGCTAACGTTAGTTAGCTAATTAATTTGCTAGCTAAAATACAGTAGACATATATTAATAATTATATATTTCATATAGAGTTGAAGTCGGAAGTTTACATACACCTTAGCCAAATACATTTAAACTCAGTTTTTCACAATTCCTGACATTTAATCCTAGTAAAAATTCCCTGTCTTAGGTCAGTTAGGATCACCACTTTATTTTAAGTATGTAAAATGTCAGAATAATAGTAAAGAAAATGATTTATTTCAGCTTGTATTTCTTTCATCACATTCCCAGTGGATCAGAAGTTTACATACACTCAATTACTATCTGGTAGCATTGCCTTTAAATTGATTAACTTGGGTCAAACGTTTTGGGAGGCTTACACAAGCTTCCCATAATAAGTTGGGTGAATTTTGGCCCATTCCTCCTGACAGAGCTGGTGTAACTGAATCAGGTTTGTAGGCCTCCTTGCTCGCACAAGCTTTTCAGTTCTGCCCACACATTTTCTATGGGATTGACGTTAGGGCTTTGTGTTGGCCACTCCAATACCTTGACTTTGTTGTCCTTAAGCCATTTTGCCACAACTTTGGAAGTATGCTTGGGCTGATTGTCCAATTTGGAAGACCCATTTGCGATCAAGATTATCTTCCTGACTGATGTCTTGAGATGTTGCTTCAATATATCTACATAATTTTCCTCCCTCATAATGCCATCTATTTTGTGAAGTGCACCAGTCCCTCCTGCAGCAAAGCACCCCCACAACATGATGCTGCCACCCCCGTGTTTCACGGTTGGGATGGTGTTCTTCGGCTTGCAAGCATCCCTCCTTTTTCCTCCAAACATAACAATGGTCATTATGGCTAAACATTTCTATTTTTGTTTCATCAGACCAGAGGACATTTCTCCAAAAAGTACGATCTTTGTCCCCATGTGCAGTTGCAAACCGTAGTCTGGCTATTGTATGGCGGTTTTGGAGCAGTGGCTTCTTCCTTGCTGAGCAGCCTTTCAGGTTATGTCAATACAGGACTCGTTTTACTGTGGATATAGATACTTTTGTACCTGTTTCCTCCAGCATCTGCACAAGGTCCTTTGCTGTTGTTCTGGGATTGATTTGCACTTTTCGCACCAAAGTACGTTCATCTCTAGGAGACACAATGCGTCTCCTTCCTGGGCGCTATGACGGCTTCGTGGTCCCATGTTGTTTATACTTGTGTACTATTGTTTGTACAGATGAACGTGGTACCTTCAGGCGTTTGGAAATTTCTCCCAAGGATGAACCAGACTTGTGGAGGTCTGCAATTTGTTTCTGAGGTCTTGGCTGATTTCTTTTGATTTTCCTATGACGTCAAGCAGAGGCACTGAGTTTGAAGGTAGGCCTTGAAATACATCCACAGGTACACCTCCAATTGACACAAACAGTGTAAATTAGCCTATCAGAAGCTTCTAAAGCCATTACATCATTTTCTGAAATGTTCTAAACTGTTTAAAGGCACAGTCAACTTAGTGTATGTAAACTTCTGAGCCACTGGAATTGTGATACAGTGAATTATAAATGAAATAATCTGTCTGTAAACAATTGTTGGAAAAATTACTTGTGTCATGCACAAAGTAGATGTCCTAACCGACTTGCCAAAACTATAGTTTGTTAACAAGAAATTTGTAGAGTGGTTGAAAAACGAGTTTTAATGACTCCAACCTAAGTGTATATAATCTTCTGACTCCAACTGTAAGTAGACATACACTCATAATTGACTGAAGCGCATATAAAATACGCACAAGCTACCGGTGGCTGAAAACACAATCATCGAAGGATGAACAAGTGACACATTTCCGGCCATGGGTGGTCCATTTAAAAATCATTCCTTCCTCCCATGCCCTTCAAGTATATACTCGTCAGACATCTTGATACATCATCAGAAGTGTCCTCTTAATTTGAGGACTGAGTGGATCGGGTGTGTCTTGGACCGCAGCCCTTGGCTCAACTTAGCCCACTCTCCCTTGTATACATGTTAATTTTCTATATAAAATACTTGGATTTTGTGATTTAGTTTTAAGGTGTTTCACTATAAACAGAGTGCACACCTGTGAAGATGAAATTACTGACACTAGGACATTGTCCTAAACATTGATTTTTGCAATAAAACCAAACTACAACAGAAATACCTATCAGAAAAGGCATTATCAATAAGCAATTATTTACCCTCAGCTGTAGAGGGACCCCAGTCATATGAGTCTGGCCTGGTCATATGAGTGAGTAATGGATTTCTGACCATTAATTAATGCTCTCATCCATTTATTATTATTGCTATTTTTACAGAGGACAGCAATTATGGCCCTTGATCCATCTTTATTACAACTGGAAATCTACCCCCCCCCCCCCCCAAACCCCCCACCACCAAACGACAGGGGAAAGTTGAGAAAAAGGCATGGGTGCATTGTGTAGGCCTAAAGGGACCGAGTGGTAAGCCCCACTGACACATCACATCATCCAGTCTAACCAAAGAAAGATGTGCACCGCTAAACCTGCCAAGGCTTACTTTGATGCTGAAAAGTAAAAGTCTTCTGGATGGAGCATGATACCACCGAATGCAATTAGGGGCGATATAGACAAATGTAACATATTTTGTCTTCTTTACACATCCTTTAACAACTGCTGTGTCAAAATGCTTGACTGTTGCCAAGAGAAAACATTTGAATATGTACCACATTTTCTCACACTTATGCAGATGATGAAGTTGAAATGAAAAAGAAAATTGTGAAGGAATTAGGGACAGCCTATGGTCTAAATTGAATTAGCCCTGAGATGACTTGCAGTAAGAAATGACATTTCATACTCTCAGAGAGAAAGAGTAAAAATGTGAAACACATGAATGTGAAAGAGAGTGCGGTTCCAGCGACGCTTTTTTTTTGTGCTGACTCCACTTACTAAGATGAGTCACGCATACATCAGTGCTGTGTTGTGGGATGAAAACCAACACCCCACAGCTCCTCAAAACACACACAGACACACTCTATGACGTGACTTTACACTGCAGTCTTTTGTCTTTCATGTTCCAATGATAACTAACCAGGCATAGAACCATCGTCATTCCATGTGTTTATAATCATTAAAACACATCTTTGTCAATTTAAATCCCCAAAGTTTTAGTGAGCTCCTCCAAATTTCCGAGTGTTTCAAAAATAAAGCTGAGTGTTAACGTGGAATTCTGAGTCAAGTGGAAGGGAAAAAATAATCGTTCGCTTTTAGCTAAGGACACTTGTACAGGACACGTAATCCCACTTTAAATCTGAAACTCAAACTAAAGGGTTTTTAATGCTTCAGATCTAAAATATGGAGCTCACAGAGTTAGAAATCATGTTTCACCGAGGCGTGAGTAGCTCTGTCACTATTTTATAGACACAGAATCCCAACCTGCTGTGAATGTTTTTTTTTTCCTTCACGGAAAGTTACGCGCTCCCTACTGCTAGACGCTGACACTTGCAACTCATCAAAGAAAATGATGTTCTGAGCAGATGCAAGTGGAATATGCTTTTATAGTTGGCACAATTTAATTGTCATGGCCCATAAAGTGATACTGTCAGTTATGATATAAGGATTTGGCAGGTTAACTCTCCCGTAACATAATCAAGATGTCATTCTAGCTATGGATCATCATCCACATATAGTGAAAATATTTTCATTGTTTAAAATAGTCTAAGGATTAAGAAACAAACATTTCAAGTTTTGATCACTATTGAATGATCTGATGGGTAAACTTATTAACTATTATATCGCTGGCTAAGAATGCTGCCCCAAAGAGATTTTGGATGTCTATTTTGATAATTGTCTTTAATTATTCCACAGTGACCCTCCAAGCATGTCATATCATTATGTATTTCAGATATGTGGCAGAGAACAGGACGTTGACAAACTGTAAATTCCTGTGCCCGTGTCTGACCAAACTCAGCCTGGGTGGGGGGCATAGCACTGCAGACACATTGTACATACTTCTGGGTGATGATGGGTTTATTAACTAGGTTATCCATCACCGGACTTCCTAAGTCCACAGGCCTCCAACTAATACCACATCCGAACGTATGGAAAGATGGAAAGTTCGACGACCATCCACACATAATGTACTATCCCGCCCAGAGAAGATGGCCATCAAAAGACTTCTCTCTACACTCAACAGTGTTTCATAGTTGATAAAATACTACATGGTAGACATGACAGAATATCATATTGAGCTGGTTTCAGTTCTGTCTGCCTGACTTTTAACCAAATATATACTTCCCAAAACCCCACTATTTTTCAATTGCAGTGTGAGAGAAGATAAATCCCAGTGACTGGGCCAAAAGTACTTCTCAAATTTTAAATTAAGGAGACGACAGTGGCTTTCAAAGCAAACCATTATGATAGTTAACATAAAACCAATTAAAGGGCCAGCTGTGGGAGTGACGTGAATAATAGTGTTTAATTTGTCTAATCTTAGCTGGAGCAGTGGGTGCTTGAGTGGGGGGCACTAGGGTGGTGGGGGTGCCTCAGGTTAGGCTGGTACCCTGCTGGCACTTGAAGAGATTGGGTTTTGCCGTGGTGTGGTACAAATGCCATAAATGGTTGGCTGGCTGTGTTGTTGTTTTTTGTGCATGTCGTCCTCTGTCATTTGTATTTGGTCTGTTGTTCGGATACTTTTTGAACGCTGTGGACATGGAGAAGCTCTCTGGAAATGTAGTGCTCAGTTAAAAGGCTGCTACCGCTTGGCACGAGCCAAAAGGAGCTGATTGAGGAGCTTTTTCAAGGCCACTGTAATTTGCTCCCACACTATAAAATCTCTATAAATAAATAATTTTGGAACTTGTTCATATATGTAGTTCGGAAACTATTTGTAAGTGTATTTACTGTGCCCGTATAAAAGTAAGCATTTATTAACAGTAGTTTTAATGGTTAACATCACAGCTGATTTGGCCTTGTTTTAGATTTGGGTAATAAAAAATGTTAGGGGCCATGACTAAATTCAAATGTGAATTGGTTTCGGGTGTGGTTTGATGTGGGCGTCTCGTGTGTGTTCGCAGATGGGAAGAGTTAGACAAATTATTTAGCCAATTAGCTTCAGACGGCTGGTGTGCAATCGCGGCAAAATTGGTTTTACTTTGGATAGCCTATCTCTGGGGCTAGTTAAGGACCGTCAATAAATTACACAACATAAATGAGACAATATTTTCATGTTGCACACCTTTCAGTTTTCTAATTAAAACCTTTAAAAACGTGTTTATGAATTCCTATAATTATAATTGGTTTCAGGTTTTTGAATCAATGAAATTTGGAGCTATTGGAATTTTTACATATTGCTACATTGTGTAATATACCGACGCTCCCTAACTAGCCCAGTTGGGATATCCAAAGTCAACCCACATTTACCATGGGCATTATGATTGGGTCGTGTGCAGCTGCACTCCGAATTGATGATTACTTGTGTGCTTCCAGCTGTGGGGATGTCGCCAGGATTGAAATAAAACCAACCTTAATTTATGTTGTGATGCAGTCATGACCACAAGTCTCACAAAACTCTGTTTTGGACAAGACTGACTTTATGACCAAAATTATCCTATTTACACTTTGTAGTCAATTCTGACAGTTGAATAAATGTTTCTGACTCATATTGATGCCACAGGCTGTTTTCCAAATGAGAAGTTGTTTTTGGGGAAATGTGTAAGTGTTCATCACATACAGCTTGTGGTTTACAGTTGAAGTCGGAAGTTTACATAAACCTCAGCTAAATACATTTAAACTAAGTTTTTCACAATTCCTGACATTTAATCCTAGTAAAAATTCCCTGTCTTAGGTCAGTTAGGATCACCACTTTATTTTAAGAATGTGAAATGTCAGAATTATAGTAGAGAGAATGATTTATTTCAGCTTGTATTTCTTTCATCACATTCCCAGTGGGTCAGAAGTTTACATACACTCAATTAGTATTTGGTAGCATTGCCTTTAAATTGTTTAACTTGGGTCAAACATTTTGGAAAACCTTCTTCAAGCTTCCCACAATAAGTTGGGTGAATTTTGTCAAATTTTGCCACAACGTTGGAAGTATGCTTGGGATCATTGTCCAATTTGGAAGACCCATTTGCAACCAAGATTTAACTTCCTGACTGATGTCTTGAGATGTTGCTTCAATATATAAACATAATTTTGCTTCCTCATGATGCCATCTATTTTGTGAAGTGCACCAGTCCCTCTTGCATCAAAGCACCCCCACAACATGATGCTGCCACCCCTGTGCTTCCCGGTTGGGATGGTGTTCTTCGGCTTGCAAGCCTCCCCCTTTTTCCTCCAAACATAACAATGGTCATTATGGCCAAACAGTTCTATTTTTGTTTCATCAGACCAGAGGACATTTCTCCAAAAAGTACGATCTTTGTCCCCATATGCAGTTGCAAACCATAGTCTGGCTTTTTTCATGGTGGTTTTAGGGCAGAGGCTTCTTCTTGCTGAGCGGCCTTTCAGGTTATGTCTACATAGGACTCGTTTTATTGTGGATATACTTTTGTACCTGTTTCCTCCAGCATTTCACTAGGTCCTTTGCTGTTGTTCTGGGATTGATTGACTATTCGCACCAAAGTACGTTCATCTCTAGGAGACAGAATGCGTCTCCTTCCTGAGCGATATAATGGCTGCGTGGTCCTATGGTGTTTATACTTGTGTACTATTGTTTGTACAGATGAATGTGGTACCTTCAGGCGTTTGGAAATTGCTCCCAAGGATAAACCAGACTTGTGGAGGTCTACAATTTCTTTTCTGAGGTCATGGCTGATTTCTTTTCATTTTCCCATGACGTCAAGCAAAGAGGCACTGAGTTTGAAGGTAGGCCTTGAAAAACATCCACAGTTGCACTTCCAATTGACTCAAATGATGTCAATTAGCCTATCAGAAGCTTCTAAAGCCATGACATAAATAATCTGTCTGTAAACAATTGTTGGAAAAATTACTTGTGTCATGCACAAAGTAGATGTCCTAACCGATTTGCCAAAACTATAGTTTGTTAACATGAAATTTGTGTAGTGGTTGAAAAATGAGTTTTAATGACTCCAACCTAGGTGTATGTAAACTTCTGACTTCAACTGTAAGTGTCTACATTTCCTCCATTTCATGTCCCAATTAAATAGAGCGGTGTCAGAACTTCTGCCTGACTAGCCTGAAGCAGTTTGACAGGGCAACGTGTATTGCTGATTTTATACCAGCTTGTTCCAACTGTTTACATTTTTATTTTTCTGTAAAAGCTAGCATTTAAAGACGGTCCTGCAGTGTACATAAATCTCCAGTGTCAATGTAAATGGTCCCGGTGGCCATTTGATTAATTGTTCTGCAGTCTTATGGCTTGAGGGTAGAAGCTGTTAAGGTACATTTTGGTCCTAGACTTGGCGCTCCGGTACCGCTAGCCATGCGGTAGCAGAAAGAACAGTCTATGACTTGGTTGACTGGAGTCTTTGACAATTTTTTGGGCTTTCCTCTGACACCACCTAGAATATAGGTCCTGGATGGCAGGAAGCTTGGCCCCAGTGATGTACTGGGCAGAATGCCCTCTGTAGCGCCTTACGGTCAGATTCCGAGCAGTTGCCATACCAGGCAGTGATGCAACCGTTCAGGATGCACTCGATGGTGTAGCTGTATAACTTTTTGAGGATCTGGGGACCCATGCCAAATCTTTTCAGTCTCCTGAGGGGGAAAAGGTGTTGTTATGCCCTCTTCAGGACTCTCTTGATGACATTAAACAACGGTGTTTAATGGACACCTCCAACCACCGTTCAGCACTGTGGTAACCAGAACCTTCATCAACACTTCCAGAGGAGGATTCAAACCACTATGGATGGCACCTACCCCTCCATTATTTCAAGAGGCCTTTGTCATACCCTCATCCCCCCCACCACCACCGCTACTCCAGCCCAGCGCAATTCTTCCTCCTCAATACCCCCTCTCTCTCCTTCAAAACAGGGCTCTCATTGACCTTCCCAGTGCCTCATTGTCCCAAAGTGAGTTTTGATTACTGGCTTAAGCTCTGAGAAGGTTCGCCTAGGTGGCCACATCTGATCTTTTATACTAATTCTGGATTAATGCAGGGTCTGCAACACTGCGTCAACACCGTTGCTGAGAAGGCCCCTGCCACACAGAGCTAAACATTAATCCCCCTTAATGCTGAGAGTCAACTCTGAGTCCTTATCAGAATTTGCCTTAATCTCTGCCTAGGCTGTACAAAACTCTCCACTGGTCTACGGTAAAAATAAATACACCAGGGTACAGATAATGGCAAAGTGAACTGCTGCATGCAGAGAAATAGGAAATCCTTTTTTACCTTGGAGAAGTTGAATGAGTTGTTCTGGTTAGAAGAGCTGGAGTTGAGAGAAGATCTGCACATGGACGGGTTTACAACTTGAACTTTATTTTAATTGCCGCTGCTGTCTATATCTTCCTACTCATCCTAACGGTCTTCATACTCACCAGAGGGAATCTCTGACAAGGCATGTGTCCTATCACAAGTTACGCTTCTGATAGCTATCCAATCAGCATCTGATTTGATTTGAAGAATCTCCTTCCTCCTGCCTAACTCATTGCCAGACTGTTTTGAACAACTTTTCCCCTCTTTTGCTCTTTTGCTCTTTTTTCCTGTGTTCCCTTTCAGAATGCACGTGTTCTGCTCTTCTGTGGGTGCTAGTCAGTGACTGGTAGAGAACCCTCTCTTGAAGACAGCCCTTGCCTGTAATTTTCTCAAAATTATTAAGCCTCTAGGAGGGAACGGGTGACATGATCATCTTTTATTTCAGTGAATTCACAAGTCTGCTTTTGCTTACAATTTTTTTGATACATATTTTCTCAATCTTTAGTTATTGTATGCGATGTTGCAATGTTGAGAGTCATTGTGCAATTTACAGCTTGTCCTGATTTTGTGTCAAATTGTACTCAGCAGACAATATAAATCAACACCCATGCAGGAAACAGAACTTGATCCACAAGTGTGAAAAAATGTATGCACATTTGGTTGCAAGTGTGTAACTGTATGTTCAATTCAAGTCGCATATTTCTCCTAACATTGTTTATGTAGATTTGTACTTATTTTTACCTTAAATGGTTGACCTTTGTAATAGCACACACACCTTCTCGCTAAAATGTATAAAATAAATGTAATTTAGTAGATACTCCCATCCAGGGCGACTTATCGGAGCAATTAAGGTTAAGTGAACTGCTCGAAGATACTTTGACAGATTTTTCACCAAGTCAGTTCAGGGATTCAAAACAGCAACCTTTCGGTTACTGGCCAAACAAACACTCTTAACCACTAGGCTACCTGCAACCCTACATATTGGGTTGCTATATAGCGAGATATTATAATATAGACAGCTTAGCTTAAAAATATAAACACGTCTCCTATAGTGGATAGGCTATAACATAACTGACTTCATACAAATAACATTCCTTAGTAAATACTTTTTTTAAAAATTGAAATTACATTGGGCTTTATCAACAACAACGTATGGTCAGACTCAACATTAAATATAGGCCAGAAGAGGCTACTCGAGCAACTACCAGTAGAAAGGCTATAATTACCGATTAATTATTGCCAGTTACCAGTTACATCATAATAACCAATTTAATGGACATTGTTAAACAGTACTAGCTCGTAAGTAGGCAATACAATACAGTGACCCTGTGACAGTGCCCATGGAATGTAAAGTGTATGACCTAATGGTAACACTTTACAATAAGTCTCTGTTTTGCCTGTACCAACACACTTACCTTCCCTTGTAATTATACTTTTTTGGTGACTCATTATTAGTTTAGATTTAGTTATAATTGAAACAGCTAGTAACAATTTCTAATGACCTTGTAGCTTGCACATGTTAATGGTGCTGGATGCTCAAGTGTGATGTTGGTGCAATTGCAAATATGTTTAATTGCATTTGACATAATCCATCTCTAAAATTCTAAGCCTTTGGAGGGGTGGGCGAATATATACGAGAAAGCTCAGGAAATATATTGTTTTTTGGACATGTATTTAACCCCTTTCCTGTGAACTTTTGGGGGTTGTAGACCAAAACGGAGATCACCATCTTGTTCATGAGAATATCCCCTTTGCATAGGGGGTCATATTAGTTTATAGACAAAACGGTTTGGACGCTACAGACAGAAGTTGGCACATCGGCGGTACCGACTTCAGACAGGTGTCGTGGGGCTTGTGGGGGTCGTAGATAAAAACGGAGAACACCATCGTATTTGTGAGAATCTAATCTTTCCGTATAGTGCTCAAACTGTTTGGACCCTGCAGATGTGTTCGTGAGAAGACCGATTTCTGGGATGTCTCATGCTCTGACAAACACTGCTGTAGCTCGGCCACCTTCCACTGCAGATGCGGAAGGCCGACATAGGCGGATGCAGTGGATTGAGACACGGTCCATGCTATCTGAAACTGACGGATTTTGATGGGGATTTTTTATTATGTTACTTAGATTGACGCAAGGATTTAATAGCCTTTCATCCTTCAAATCAGATGAATCCAAACATTCCCCAGCCAAACATATCCAAAGATCCTTTTGAGGGGATGCCATAAGAAAATTATTTTTCTTTCACTCACAATATGGAGAAAATAACTCAGGGGTTATCTATATACAATATAACAAGGCAGATAATGTGAATGTCAGTACAGTGTTAAGAAACATGGAATTTATGATTCAAAAGTAATTTCTGTTTGTGAATTCAATAAAATAATATTTTGTATAAGTTCACTGCTCCTGTTTCTAGCAGGAAGGTTTACTAAAGAAAATACAGGATAGTTTCAAAGGGGAGGCGGGATTTCCTGCTAGGGAAAAGAGTGGCCGAGCCCTTTGGGTGAAAGAGCGCTACAGCGCGGCACCAAAGGGAATGCCAGCGGGCTAATCTCGCTGTAACCCGAGCACACAAACACCACCGCTAATACAACGTGGAGAAGGGAGGCTGTGTGACTGTGTGTCGAGCGGGCCCTGTGCATGTTAAGCTGGCAAAAGTAAACAATCAGCCTTGGAAAAACGGGGGCCGTGTAATTATAACGTTTTAAAGTAAACGCCATGGCAGAGAGTAAGCTCTTATAAAACAGAGAGCATGGAGTAGAAAAAGGTCTGGGAATGCCACGCACATACCGGCATACCGAGGCCTTAACAGACACACTGTTTAAAATGACTTTCACTTTCACACGATCGGATAACACGCTGTTGTCTTTTTTAAAGAGTCTCTGTTGGCCAGTTCTCAGCTTTAATAAACGAATCGTTCTGAGGTTGGGGGTTGGAAGTTTTAATTGAACGCTTTCACTTTGGCTTCAAGGACTCCATATGCTGAAATCCATCATTTCTGGAGGCAATGTTTTCTCACACATTCAGGCTCAATCGAGTTCCTTGTAATTATGGATATGAAGAGATCAATGTTCTTGGATGATTTGGTTCCTATCTCTTTGGACCAATATCTCAGTAGTATCCTTCCTGAACACTACCCTGTTCTCTACTGCCTTTTGCCCTTCCACAGACTCTGACTCACTAAATACTCTTTCCCTCCCTTTATGAGCTGTGAATTGACCACAAACCTAAGCCATCGTCCTTAATGTTGTACCTCTACCTCTTCTCATCCCTTTTCAGTGTCCTTCTCTCTTTTCAAGCCTCTGGGAAAGAAAGGGAAAAAACCCAAACCCAACTTTAAAATGGAAAAATCCCTTAATGCATTTCCTACCTTATCTAAAACACCTACATATCTGTCTCCAGTCTGCTGCCTTTGAAAGGATATTTCAGGCCTGGGATTGAGTGGGAAAAGCTCCCTTCACAGGCAGGGCTAGGGATGAGTTATAGGCATCTAAGAAACTGGGAATCTCAGGGGCCTGACCATGGCTTTAGCACACAGCTCGAACCAAGGTTAGGGTAGCAGCAGAAACAGAAGCAGTCCCCAGCTACCCAATAATTTGGAGAAATATACAGAGCCAGGGAGAAAGGAGAAGGGAAAGGCAATTTTAACTTTCTGTTTCTGTCTGAGTAAAAACACACCTTATCTCTGTTCAAGCAAAAAGTACATTTTTTATTTTTATTTAACCAGGAAGAAAATCCATTGAGACACAGGATCTCTTTCGCAAGGGACACCTGGCCAATAAAGCAACAGCAGTCAACACAGCATTACAAAATGTAAGCATACAATACAAACTGCACTACAACACTACAACAGGCCTACAGGAAACATGATACTCCTCCTCATCAGCGATTTGGGCCATAGTTTTAAACTCACTAAAGGGCAGTAGTACATCTAGGTCAGGAATGGGCAACTTTGATGGCGGTGGGTCCCACAAAAAAATCAGAACTCATCTGACACCCACACCCACACATATAGTCAGAGCAGGCCCTGTAGCTGTCTGCGCATGTAAGGTGGAATGGTGGGTTAGCGACTTGAAATGAGTCCAGTCTCTAACACAGAACAGGCTGCATACATATACAATAAGTCATCATAATCAATTACAGAAAGAAAAGTGGCTTAAACAAGCAAGTGGGAAGCAAGCCCAATTTCAGTTAAGCTTCCTTACAAAATTATCTACAGGAATTTTGTTGGACAGCTTATCATCCAACCAAAGACTGAGGTATTGCAGGATGTCACCTTTTCACGGGTGTGCCCCCAGACGGCAAAATGCTAACCTCTGGCAGAGCGTGAGCTCTGGTGAATGTCATGTGTTTACCTTTTTTGAGCATTCAAGACTAGTTTGAGACCATCTGCAGTCACTGAAAGGCAGTCAGAAGCTCTTGAACAGCCCGAACCAGAGAAGGAACATTTGCGTAGATCACAGTATTATCTGCATACAGATAAAATTTGGCTGGTTGCATTGCATTTTTCCAGGTCATTAACAAAACTGGAGCTAAAAGGAAGCCCTGGGGTACACCTAGTGATCTCAAGGAAGCTAGACGCAGGACAATGTTGTTTTTATCAAGTGTATTTATGATGTAATTTGCCACTGCCATAGCTATTGAATCATTACACTGGTATGAATGAGGTCAGCAAATTACTGTTGTGATGTTCTGTGATTGAAGAGTGCATTCGGGAAGTATTCAGATCCCTTGACTTTTTCCACATTTTGTTACATTACAGCCTTATTTTAAAATTGATTAATCGTTTATTTCCTTCTCATTAATCTACACACAATAACCCATAATGACAAAGCAAAAACAGTTTTTTGAAAATGTTGCAAATTTATTAAAATAACACACATAAATATGACATTTACATAAGTATTCTGACCCTTTACTCAGTACTTTGTTGAAGCGCCTTTGCCAGCGATTACAGCCTCGAGTCTTCTTTGGTATGACGCTACAAGCTTGGCACACCTGTATTTGGAGAGCTTCTCCCATTCTTCTCTGCAGATCTTCTCAAGCTCTGTCAGGTTGAATGGGGAGTGTCGCTACACAGCTTTTTTCAGGTTTCTCCAGTGAAGTTCGATCGGGATCCAGTCCGGGCTCTGGCTGGGCCACTCAAGGACATTCAGAGACTTGTCCCGAAGCCACTCCTGTATTGTCTTGGCTGTGTGCTTAGGGTTGTTGTCCTGTTGGAAGGTGAACTTACGCCCCAGTCTGAGGTCCTGAGTGCTCTGGAGCAGGTTTTCATCAAGGACCTCTCTGTACTTTGCTCTGTTCATCTTTTCCTCCATTCTGACTAGTTTCCCAGTCCCTGCTGCTGAAAAACATCCTTACAGCATGATGCTGCCACCACCATGCTTCACCGTAGGGATGGTGCCATGTTTTGCTCCCGAGTGCCGCAGCGGTCTAAGGCACTATATCTCAGTGCTAGAGATGTCACTGCAAACCCTGGATCGATTCCAGGCTGTATCACAACCGGCCGTGATCTGGAGTTCCATAGGGTGACGCACAATTGGCCCAGAGTCGTCCGGATTAGGGGAGGCAGGGGGAGGCTGTCATTGTTAATAAGAATTTGTTCTTAACTGACTTGCGTAGTTAAATAAAGGTTAAATAAATAAAAACTCCAGACGTGACGCTTGTCATTAAGGCCAAAGAGTTCAATCTTGTTTCTCATGGTCTGAGAGTCCTTTAGGTGCCTTTTGGCAAACTCCAAGTGGGATGTCATGTGCCTTTTACTGAGGAGTGGCTTCCTTGTCACTCTACCATAAATGCCTGATTGGTGGAGTGCTGCAGAGATGGTTGTCCTTCTGGAAGTTTCTTCGATCTCCACAGAGGAACTCTGGAGCTCTGTCAGAGTGACCATCGGGATCTTGGTCACCTCCCTGACCAAGGCCCTTCTTCCCTGATTGCTCAGATTGGCCCAGCAGCCAGCTCTAGGAAGAGTTGGTTGTGGTTCCAAACTTCTTCCATTTAAGAATGATGCTTTGGTACCCTTCCCCAGATCTGTGCCTCGACACAATCCTGCCTCGGGGCTCTACGGACAATTCCTTCGACCTCATGGCTTGGTTTTTGCTCTGACATGCACTGTCAACTGTGGGACCTCATATAGACAGGTGTGTGCCTTTCCTAATCATGTTCAGTCAATAAAATTTACCACAGGTGGACTCCAATCAAATTGAGAAACATCTCAAGGATGAACAATGGAAACAGGATACGCCTGAACTCAATTTTGAGTCTCATAGCAAAGGGTCTGAATACTTATGTAAATAAGGTAGGTAAATAACAATGAGGCACATAATAATGCATGTATAAATACATGTATTACTACACTCTTGACGCAACTATGGGTCAAATCTAATTTGAGAAAAATTGCTTTACATTCAAACATATAAAAGATAATATGAAAATATAACTAAGCCTTATAAATCAGGACTATGAAATGTTACCTCTATTTACATTTGTTTTTATGACAATGCCAACAGTCTTACTTGCTTTCCTAAGATATCAGGACTATTCCCATAGCCTTAGTGAAAATGTTGAATTAAGAAAAGTTTGTCAGTCCTTTCATGTCATCCTGCCCCTGTTCCCCTGCTTTTAGCACTCCTGCCCCTTAATATTAGTGTGACTATAACAGGCTGGACCGATCTGGCCCGGTAAATCATCCAGCAAAGGATAAAGTTCAAGTAGATAAAATCCAACAGATGTCAGTGGGAGGGTAGTCTTCATGACCCATAAAAGTGCTTTCATCAGAGAGCCGAATCATTTGTTTTGAATTATGACATTGTTATCAAAAGCGGCGGCAGTGGCCTGTTTGTGGGGGAATCGGATCTGTTTATGCGAACAGAAGGGGAGAAATGCCCGATCCCAGCGGAATTTTGGGAAAGTGTGGTGAGAGTGACGGCTGACAGGCAGAGCCAGCTGGGGGAACAGTTTGATTGACAGCTGTCATGTCTGGGTTTGTGTTTATGTTTGTGCAGTGGACTAGACATTGTGTTTTGTCTGGCTCTCGTCTACGCAACAAAGTCAAGGTAAACATCAGTCCTCAGAGAAAACTGAAGAGAGAGGAATGTGATTGTCACAATAGTTTTGTTGAATTTCATAGAATGTCATACTTGTGATGTGCAGATCAGCAATGCCTATATACGGTGTTTTCTGTGTTTCAAATGTAATTGTCTCGCAATTCAATTTGGGATAAGATCAAACACAAACTAAGATTCTGAAGTGATAAATTGAATCAATGTTGACTTTTTCTGTATCATCAGACACACATGGGACTTTTTTCTTTCAATTTTAGTCCTCTTGAAGATAATGCCATTGGGGGTCGTATATTCAGTGAAAGTTCAAGTCGAGGTTAAATATTTGCCTTATCTCGCAGATATTGTATGCTGTCATCAATATAAATGACAGCCTGGGCAACCAAATTTACCTTTGCACTTTGAGATTATTTTCTATAATGAAAAGCACTATATAAGTTAATTAAATTAATATTATTTATTGTTACCTTTTGTGAATCTGCCCCTGAAATTCTTTGATTTATGATTTAGTAAATATTGTATATTTTGCCTTACACTGAGGATAAGTCATTCATGAGAGTGTGTTGTCTTTTTGAAATTCAAATTGTCTGTGATATAGGAAATGAGTGGTCAGTAGAGTAGGTGGGGGGACTTCTAGAGTTCGCTTGCATACATGTGGTGCACTTCCATTTCAAACACTTATTTTGTGCTTGAATTTATGACTTTCTTAATACTTCCTATTAACACATAACATAGCACTTAATTTAATGTCAGTCTAAGGCATAAACTGGATTTTTGTAGCACACTGCAATGAAATAGAGTAAAGCAAACAATTACCTTACAGAGACAAGGAACTGTAAGAGTGAAATCGGCTTCTTTTTCTCTTCTTTACTTCTTCTTCTTGACCTTGTAAGTCAGTCACGAAAGCATGTAAATCTATCCCCCTTTGAAAACGAACAGCTTCACTGGGAGTTTCACCTTGACCTTTTTATAGCGTGCTGAGGAAAACCATTGCATGTCTGCAACTGAAGCTACTTGAGAACCTTGCCCTATCACTTCCTGGGCCTCCCTACTATTGAGGAAAAAGCTTATAGAAGTAAAGTAGCTCTACATGAATGATGACAGTAATTCACTTATACAAGTGCAACAACTGATGTTCGTTATATCGGTCAATATGAACAACCTCTGAAATGCAGCACCAATTCTTTGTCATACAAAGGACACTTATCATGACCTGTTCATTAGAAATGTTGAAACAAGACTGCATCTCTCAGCAAGCTATGTGTATTATTTTCACATTTAACACTAACTGCTTCATCAAACTCTTTTTCTATTTTCCCACTGAAATGGTCCTGAATTGTCTGTTGAGGTTTTGTCTATGGTATTTAGTGAAGCAGGAGGTGTTTGCAAGCTGGAGGCAGGGCAGGGGGTCTGAGAGTTTTTGATAAGGAGGTCCAAGAGTGCTGTGCTCCCACTAGATTATTCTCCCATTCACAGTGTGGGGGCGGTAGACAGGTAGTCAGATAACTCCCAGCAGTCATAAGGCTCTTTATAGCTTTCCCTCTCAGTGCCTTATTGCCTCCTCTGGGACAAAATATCACTGGAATATCACTCACTGATATTAAAAAAGTTAGATTATAGCTATTCATTTTTGGTCTTTCAACAAACCCATAAACATTACGGAACATTCATTCGTTTTAAGACTCAAAAACAGACAATGTCACAATTTGCACTCAAATAATCTAGAAAAAATTATTTTGCTGTAGGGAAATGTTAACTTGCACAGACAGGAGAAACTCATTTCTTAAACAACTGGTCAGAGTATGGGAATTGTCTAGTATAAACAAGGATTAAGTCAGGAAAAGCTATTGTTTCGGGGTAAATTCCTTGCCCATTGAAACAGAGGGGGTATTTTGCCAGGCAGTGGTTTACTTTGAAACACACAATAGTTCCCCAAAGGATGTAATTGCAGAGGCTTGTAATTACAAGCATAACACTAGTTTAAAAATCAGCCTCTTTGGGAGTTGTTAGTCAACACCCATTATCCCTGGGTGCTGCATTGATTAACCTGTGACACATTTCTTTAACACTCTGCAGGGTAAGTAGAACTGACTGGCTACGGATCCAACTTTTTCGGGATCTGTAGTCCACTGAAACTGAGTGTGCGCATGTTAGGATGGCATTCTGCACATGTGTATATTCTCTACATGACGTGTGGAGAACATGCTACTCAGGTGGATGGTGCTTGTTTAATAAAGTTAGATAAAAGCTGAATCAATGTCTGTAAGACCACATATTGATTGCGTTCTACATAACAGAACCAAATACAATAGCATAGAATAACATTACTCTAAGACAAAAAAACACCCATTTTTTTCTCTCATATGGCCAAAACGTGCCGCTAGGCAAAATACACAGGTATGCTACAGTTTGATAGCACCATCTGCTCTAAAATTTGCTCAGTGTACATCATTCAAACAACACTGTAGGCTACTTCGAAACAACACTGTATGATTCAATAAGATCTTAATCCAAGTCCTCATGAAACTGGTTGAGATCAAATGGTGTGTGTGCAGATGCTGCATGGACATTTCATCTGTAAAACTTGAGGAATGATCATTCACAATTGAATGCTGTGGTGTTTATCCGGTTCTGATGTAAAATACTATAATTACGTGATCTTGCAGCACATGAACAAAAGCTTTGGGATCTTAAGTCCAGTGGACTAAAGATCCCGAAAAAGTTGGATCCGCAGCCACGGCCTAAATAGAAACTGATAGGAAGGAACCTTCAAGGTAACATATGATGGAGAATTCCCTTATAGTCTGTGTGCTTTTTTATATGTTTAACATATGGAAGTATTTTCCAAATTGTGACTACAGAAGAAGTACACTGTAATATGGGAGTGAATGATTTTTGTTGTTGTTAAGTAAATACATTTTCACATTGACCACAATTGAGGCATTACAGACTCTCAGACATCACCCTATTCTTAACAGGTATGGATAGCTTGCTTTGACTGTAATGTATCAATACTTATTTCTCAAAGATACCCAAAGACCTTGAGACCTAAAATGCCCATTGAGTGTCTTATCCACCAGATTTGTAATCTGTGATGTGTGCTCCTCCTAGGTGGGCATGTGTGAAGTCAGTGCTCCTCATGTGACTCCTGCATCGCTGACTCCATAAGAGACTGGGAACTCAGTCGGGATTAGTTGATATTACGCATTGACATTTAGCAGTTACAGGTGATGCTCGGCAGAGAGAGGAAAAGGACAGCCAACCTTCATATCTGCCAGTGGCGATGCACATAATGAACTGCGTGGGTTTGCCACTGGACGCCCCAGTTATTGATACTGTACGGTCGGCCAAAGATAGTTCCAGTTTTTTCTTCCCGGGTTCTGGCACCAGCACGGCAGTGGCGGTTCTAGACCATTGCAACTGGTGGGACCAAGCTGGGGCCAGTTGTACTGTTAGAGGGGCCAGTTACATTAATAACGGATGTAAAAAAAAAAGAACGATAGCAAAAATTAGTTATGTAAAAATGATTTCATACTCCACATTTAGGGGGGCCACAAGAGGGTCCAAAATTGTTATCACAGGGGCACTGCCCCCCCCCCCCCCCCCCCCAGAACCGCTAGTGCAGCACGGCAGTGTTTACATACAGTATTTCTCAGTGTTTGCACTTCGGAAGAGGGCCATGGTGGAATTTTATATTGACATCAAATGTTAAATGGGTAAGCAGCAACATAGCCTCTGGTTGCTGATGAAATGATGACAAAAGACTTGTTCGTGACACTGAGTAGCTTCCTGTGGTAAAATGACAATAATAGCCAATGACTGCAATGTTGTGGTGGAGGAAAGGATGACTGAAGGCTGTAAAAAACATTATTGTGTTGGATAATGCTTCATAAAACACACACAACTAGACTAATACAGTTTAGCCTGGAGTTTATTTATATATATTTTTGTCACACTTGATTTAGCTCACCCTGCATGCTGCACAGGCATAGTTGGAACTATGGCCCTTATCCATGGCAATAGCTGTTCAATACCTTTTTGGGGGTTGAGAAATAATTTGACATTCAAATGAGGCCTGCATTCCAGTCAACACTGTTGTACATTGAATAAAGAACAGTTGTAATCACTACAAGCAAGAGTTTCCCTATTTCACTATGGGCTTGGTTTGTAATACTTATTTCAGCTGTACCTTTCCACACTCGCATTTCTTCGTTTTACATAGAGATATACTTGCCTTGTTACATTTTCCACGCCTTTGGTCCATAGTAGAGCCAAGATAGTACAGACGCAACCCCGTTGCAGGAGTTTTCTTGCAATGCAGGACATTTGTAGTGTATTTGTGGTTTAAGAAGGCTTCTAAGATTGGAATTTCCACTTTTTTTAATAAGGGACTTGATTTTCCCTTATTAAAAATATATTAACCCCTCCAAAAAGGTCCATGAATTATTATCCACATAATAATTTAAACAATTTCCTTGCTGTAGCAAACTGGCTCAAAATGAAGATCCTACATCTGCACCTTGCATGTCATCGATCTTTCAGCTAGCGTGGGTAGCACGGTACACAAAGCTAGCATCTCTGTTGCCTGACAGCAGATTTGCAAAAGAGATTAATTGAGATCCATCAACAGATCTCAGCCAACCTCCATTTCTATTAAAGGATTTAGCCACCAGAGAGTACAGGATATTTCTGCATTATTATATATGGAGCCTGAGTGAGTTGTCGCATTAAGCCAGTTGGTCAGTTTTGTTACCAAGAGTGTCCAGTTATATAAAGGTGAGACTGTACACCCCTGTATCTTTCATGGTTTAAATGGAGAGGCAGAAAAATATGGAGATTTTACTTCACCTTAACTGAAAATAACAAGGTAACTTGTGGGCTTTTTAGAATGAGACATGGTTGAATATCTCTCTAGCTGGCCATTGTTGGCCCTGTCTGTTTGTCTCTAGTTCATGGCTGATAGAATCTCATTTAAAATCAGACTCCATTCTCTATGATTGGAAAATACTCTGACCCTTGCCCTTGTGACCTTAGTCAATTTCCCTTCATTCTCTGTCTCTTCTTCCCCCGTTCTGTACAATAAACTAGCCAACCAATTTGGTTTCCATTAGACAGTTTACCTGAGTTTTTCAGACACTATCGATCAATTGCTTGGTTTTTGAGCTTTGCCAACCAAACAGTATCTTGTGGAATTTACTCGACAGATGTGTCTTTAAAAGACAGAAAGTCCTTCAAAGAAATAGACTTTTGGTAGACTTTGTACAGTGCTGGATGTTGAATGAAGAAATGATCAGTGGTAGGAATGTCGTGATGTTAGATCACATTCAAGTAGGTTCCACGATTAACTTCAAGGCCCTCAAAAAAGAAACCTCAATCATTATTTACGTGGTTGATGACATTAAAAGCAAGGAGTATGAACGTTCATGACATTTAAATGGATATCTCTTGACCACAAGTTAGAACTAAATAAACATTTGATCTTGTAGTGCCTTTACCATAGTACTGCTTCAGTCATTTTGGCTTTCCAAACTCATGCCAGATATTCCCAAGGATTGTTAATTTCATGACAAACGTTGATTTCTCTGCTAGAGATGGTGATCATTGTCACGACTTCCACCGAAGTCGGCTCCTCTCCTTGTTCGGGCGGCGTTCCCGCTACCTCTCATCGCCACGGCGATTGAGTCAATGCATGGGGCGCGCTTCTTCACTAAACTGGATCTCAGGAGTGCGTATAACCTGGTGCATATCCGGGAGGGAGACGAGTGGAAGACAGCGTTTAGTACCACCACAGGGCATGATGAGTACCTCGTCATGCCGTATGGGTTGATGAATGCTCCATCAGTCTTCCAATCCTTTGTAGACGAGATTTTCAGGGACCTGCACTGGCAGGGTGTAGTGGTGTATATCGATGACATTCTGATATACTCCGCTACACACGCCGAGCATGTGTCCTTGGTGCGCAGGGTACTTGGACGACTGTTGGAGCATGACCTGTAGGTCAAGGCCGAGAAATGCTTGTTCTTTCAGCAGGCCGTCTCCTTCCTAGGGTATCACATTTCCACATCAGGGGTGGAGATAGAGAGTGACCGCATTGCAGCCGTGCGTAATTGGCCGACTCCCACCACGGTAAAGGAGGTGCAGCGATTCTTAGGGTTTGCCAATTACTACCGGAGATTTATCCGGGGTTTTGGCCAGGTGGCTGCTCCCATTACCTCACTGCTGAAGGGGGGTCCTGTACGGTTGCAGTGGTTGGCTGAGGCGGACAGGGCTTTTGGCCAGCTAAGAGCTCTGTTTACTTCGGCTCCAGAGCTGGCCCATCCGGATCCCTCTTTGGCTTTTATAGTGGAGGTGGACGCGTCCGGGGTTGGGATAGGAGCCGTGCTCTCACCGCGCTCGGGTACGCCACCGAAACTCTGCCCCTGTGCTTTCTTCTCGAAGAAGCTCAGCCCGGAGGAGCGTAACTATGATGTGGGGGACCGGGAGTTGTTGGCTGTGGTTAAAGTGTTGAAGGCGTGGAGACATTGGCTTGAGGGGGCTAAACACCATTTCCTCATCTGGACTGACCACCGCAACCTGGAGTACATCCGGGCAGCCAGGAGACTGAATCCTCGTCAGGCAAGGTGGGCCATGTACTTTACCTGTTTTGTGTTTACCCTTTCCTACAGACCAGGTTCCCAGAATATGAAGGCAGATGCACTGTCCCGGCTGTATGACACAGAGGAGCGGCCCATGGATCAGACTCCCATACTCCCGGCCTCCTGCCTGGTAGCGCCGGTCATGTGGGAGCTGGATGCGGACATTGAGCAAGCATTGCGTACAGAGCCCGCTCCCCTCCAGTGTCCCGTCGGGCATATGTACATTCCATCTGCTGTCAATGACCAGTTGATCTATTGAGCCCACACGTCACCCTCCTCTGGTCATCCGGGGATTGGTCGGACGGTGCGCTGTCTGACTGGGAAGTACTGGTGGCCCACCTTGGCAAAGGACGTGAGGGTTTATGTTTCCTCCTGCTCGATGTGCGCCCAGTGTAAGGCTCCGAGACACCTGCCCAGAGGTAAGCTACATCCCTTACCCGTTCCACAACGACCTTGGTCACACCTGTCAGTGGATTTCCTAACCGATCTTCCTCTTTCACAGGGAAACACTACGATCCTGGTCGTTGTGGATCGTTTCTCTAAGTCCTGTCGTCTCCTCCCTCTGCCCGGTCTTCCTACGGCCCTACAGACTGCGGAAGCCCTGTTTACTCATGTCTTCCAGCACTACGGGGTGTCTGAGGATATAGTGTCTGATCGGGGTCCCCAGTTCACGTCGAGAGTCTGGAAGGCGTTCATGGAACTTCTGGGGGTCTCGATCAGCCTCACCTCTGGTTTTCACCCCGAGAGTAACGGGCAGGTAGAGAGAGTCAACCAGGATGTGGGCAGGTTTATGCAGTCCTGTTGCCTGGAACGACTGGGGGAGTGGGCGGCGTTCGTGCCCTGGGCCGAGATGGTGCAGAACTCGCTTCGCCACTCCTCCAATAACCTCTCCCCCTTTCAGTGCGTATTGGGGTACATCAGGGTCAGTCCGAGGCTCCTGCGGTGGACGACTCGTTCAGGCGCGCGGAGGAGACATGGGAGGCAACCCATGTTCACCTCCAGTGAGCCGCGCTACGCCAAAAGACCAGCATGGACCGTCACCGCAGTGAGGCCCCGGTGTTCGCACCGGGGGACCGGGTCTGGCTCTCGACCCGAAACCTGCCCCTCCGCCTGCCCTGCCGGAAGCTGGGTCTGCGGTTTGTGGGGCAATTCAAAGTCCTGAGGAGGGTGAACGAAGTGTGTTACAGGTTACAGCTTCCCTCTGATTACCATATTAACCCCTCGTTCCATGTGTCTCTCCTCAGGCCGATGGTTGCTGGTCCGCTCCAGGAATCTGAGGTGCGGGAGGTTCCGCCGCCCCCTCTGGACATTGAGGGGGTCCCGGCATACTCTGTTCGTTCCATCCTGGATTCGAGGGGGCTGTCATGACGTTGGCCTGTGGGTAAGGTTTATGACCCCCCCCATAAATACCTTTCCCCCTTCCCCTCTCTTACTGACCCTACTGAAGGACTGCTGTCCTGTTAAATATAGAGAGTCTGGGAACATCAAACAAATGGGGAAAGGTACCACATATTTTGTTAATAAAACCAGTTGGAAATATGCTTGGGAATGTAATGAGTATGTATGTCAGTTCGGTTGTCATCTGAGACATTATGACTGATGACAGGGCGACATAAACTGTATCTGAGAAAGTATACACCCTCTAGTTATCAGAGTCACATGGAATTGTTATGCAATTGAAATGTTTGATATTGAAAATGTTTGTTAGGAGATGAAATGTAATTTTAGCTTCCGAATGAGAGATTTGGGTTTTCATAAGGAAAGTGCCCTGCTCGATCAGTGGCCCAACCCTATGAAGACGATAGGGGTTATAAACGATGAAACACCTCCCTCCCCCTCTCCACTATATAATCCTTTGACGAAAAGATAACCAGTTGTTCCAGTACGGGAGGTCTGCAGCCTCTACGTTAGAAGGACACACATGTCAAGGACAGAACTAAGCCAACCTCGGCGTGAGCTATGGTATGAACTGGTATGAACTTTGAGCTTATTCACTACAGAAGTGCTACTTCCTAGCCGTTGAGTTAGCAGCGGCCGCTGCTTACGTGGGCTAGGAAAGGACGGACGACGGATCCAGTCTAACAACCAGACGAAGATACCACCACGCATCCAATCGACCACCATTGACATTCTTTCGGCCAGGAAGATCTGTTGGCCAACCCGGCCAGCATCTACGACCAATCTACCGAAGCGCAGCTCAGAGTAAATATTTATTGCATTTTCCTTTTCCAAATGGCCGGTAATTTAGAATGCATAAGATAATGTATTTACGATAGCATAGCTGCTGTTTCTCTGTTCCTAAATCTTCCCGCTCTTTCATTCAAGCCCAACCCCCTTTCCTTTGTGTAACCAGCCGTCATATCTGTTCCGTCTACCGGGACGTTTTCTGTATGACATCATTGTATTCTGTGTATTTGTAATTCTGTGTGATTAGTTAGGTATTTAGTAAATAAATAATTAAACCCAATTTTGCATTGCTGATTCAACTTGTTAGCCAGGGTTCGTGAAGATAGCCAAGAACTTACAACTTTCATTATGAGACTGAAAATAAAACAAGGGTTAATATTGACTGCTATCGATGTAAAATATTACAAAGTATTTTAAGAGTTTATTCGGAAGATAACGGCTCTATAAACGTTCTTCCGTGGTGCCCCGACTTTCTAGTTAATTACATTTACATGATTAGCTTAATCAGGTAATATTAATTACAGAGAAATCATTTTATAAGTTAGCATGTCATATCACTTAATCCGGCATAGCCAAAGACATGACAGGGCCTTCAGGTGGCCTTCAGTATCTCGTGGAGTGGGAGGGGTACGGCCCGGAGGAGAGGTCCTGGGTTCCGGTTGCGGATGTTTTGGACCCCGAACTGCTGCGGGAGTTTCACTGTCGCTGGCCAGATCGCCCTCCGGGTCGTCCCCGAGGCCGGTGTCGGCGCGCCGCTGGAGCCGCGCGTCAAGGGGGGTACTGTCACGACTTCCGCCGAAGTTGGCTCCTCTCCTTGTTCGGGCGGCGTTCAGCGATCGACGTCACCGGCTTTCTAGCCATCGCCGCTCCATTTTTCATATTCCCATTTGTTTTGTCTTGTTCTACACACACCTGGTTTTCATTCCCTAATCACACTGAATGTATTTAGTCCTCTGTTCCCCTCCATGTCTTTGTGTGAAATTGTTTTGATTGTTATGTGTGTATTGTTACGCGCCAGACTTTTGTTTATTGTTCTGTGTTTTGGGCACGTTGTAAGTACTTCTGTGCTTTCGTTTGGACCGGAATTAAAAGTGCGCCTGTTAACTACACTCTGCTCTCCTGCACCTGACTTCGCCTCCAGTACACACCCGTAACAATCATCCTGAGTCCTGACCTTTCTGTTATGCCCAGTAATAAGTACATGGCAGCCACCTCCCTGGTACTGCCCAGATCACTACTCCGATCACTGTTAGTTTTTATATGACCATGTCTACTTATTAAAGCGTATCAATACACATTGGAGGTGCTATGTCAGCTGAGTTTGTTCTGGAATCAGAACCAGAATATTCGGTGACATTTTACAGACGCAGCACAGACAAAAATCCTGTGAAACTCACATTACAGTGCACCACAATTTAATCAAGTGTAAATCAAGGCTACTTATGGTTACTCTTTATTCAGAATTTGATGATTGTTTATTATTGTATCCACTGTCATGATTGGTTGGACACAGAGAGACAACTGCACTTGTAGGCTTAAATTCCATTGGCAGCACAATACACTTAGAACGGATGAGAAAACATAAATTACATTTCTTGAAAACAGCCACACAGTGGTCAAGTTAGACATAAGTGATTGGGGACACATGCAGCATACATTCACAGGGCGAAAGTAGTGATATGCAATTTGTTGAGTGAACGTCCTGTCTATGTGGGCCAATGACATCCATTTTTGGATGCTCCCCTTGTGATGTCATGCCCTCTGAATTTGATTGGTCAGCACAGTTTCCACAGAAACTCATGGAATGTCTGTGCCGTTGTGGTAGACCTTTAATTCTGGGCTGGTACCCAGTACCAGCTTAGGTTTGGCAAATGAAGCTCAGATTTTACACTGAGGTTCAAGAGCAGCAATTTTATTTCAGAAGAGAATCCAAAAGCAGGCATAAATGTATCATATGTGAAATTGCACATGGATACTGGAAGAATAATACTCTGAATCGGAAAGTGCTGTAATGTAATCCCAAAATCCTTTTCAGCTTCTTTATAATGCATAATTGAGAGAGATGTATGTTTTGGATATTGTATCAATGACTGACCAGCAAGGCCAGCAAGGCCAGCAAGCTGAGTTCTGAATTACCAATCTGCGAGAACATCATGGCTTCCTCAATTTGTTATTTTCATGTCGGATATTCTGAGGTGAATTAAAAAAAAGATGCAAATGATTTTCACCAACTTCTTCAAATTAACATTCAGGAACATCTGTGTTGCCTACATTAAAGGTCATGCTATCGTGGAAAACTATTACCATCACCCTGTTGCACATTCCTCCTTATTATTACTACAATGGAGGTTCCACCTTTTCATTTTAATCATTCCCGTAGATATTAAACTACGCCTGCAGCTGGGGGCTATATAGCATAGGGATTTACTGTGGGATTTGCATCTTCCTGTCTGCAAGTTCAAATCTCTGTGTCTTCACAGATCAAATTATCATAACCTTCATAGAGCAGAATTGCATTATGAAAATACGGCACCGAGAAATAAAAAGGCCTTCAGCGATTCCCATCGTGTGCCCATCCATGTCTCTGAAATATGGTAGTTCTACTCGATGGTAAAGCCTGGGATGTTGTTCTGGTACTCACGGCAGTGTAAGTCTGTGTCATAGCAAGATGCAGTTATTGTGGATGAGGTTGCTAGAGAGCTCAGTGTGTTTTATTGAAGTGACGCCTGACGGATTACATTTCAAGAGAGGCAGAGAAATTTAAGATAGTAATTTGAATGGGTTGAAAATTATCAGTATTAATTTACATGTGGTCATGTTGATACATCATTGCAGATGTAAACACAACATCTTGTTAAAGACATAAAAGCACGATCATGCTATGTTGCCAATGAATTTGTATTTTATTTTATATACAATACTTTGTTTTATAAAAACAATTATGAAAGCTAATATACACAAGCAGATTTAAGGCCTATATACAGACTTCAATGAAGAACTTGAGGCGCCAATGAATTTTTCATACTGGTGAACTTTGACCTATATAACCAGCATTATTTACCTAACTTAATACATCATCAAGGAGTCTACATACCCATCGCGTGACTGGCTATGATGCCATAAGTCTGAAAGTAAATGAATGTGACGTGGAGCACCCCGAGAAAGTCTATAAAAGCTGAAACTTTTATTATTATTTATTTTATTTTCGGAGTGTAAGGTGAGAGCGGCCAGGGCAGGTCAGCACAATCTCCAAATTGTTCGGCACCTCACGCAGCGATATATCGTCCTGGGGAGAGCAAACGTACACACCTACAGGGGTACCGTTATATTTCCAGATTAAACCAGGGCCAGGTTAGTGTGGGAAAAAGCATTTTCTTTACATTTTTTCTCTTGCTGCTCGGGAGCAGGTCAAATCCTCTGCTAGGTGCCCCAGGCTATTTTTCCTCTCGTCTTTTTCAGAACACCTCCACACCAATTGAGCAAAATACCATGCAGGAGAGAAAAAAATAGAACTGCTCCTCTGTTTCCACTTTAGAATGTGTTTAACACTCTAGGGTATAAATAATTTAGATCAATATATATGGAAGTTCAAGATGTTCTTTTGAAGTTGGTTCATTGTGAGGAAATTAAAGTGTGGTGCAGGGAAATTCGACACATGTACGCGTGAACACACACACACACACGCACACACACACGCACACACACACACACACACACAGTAATTTCTATAGATTTTTGGAAAATTATTTTAAAAGGTGGTTTATCATTCTAATATATCTCTGTATGTATATATTCCTTGTTCATTTATTTGTCAGAGCCTGATTCACCTCTTGGTTGTCCAGTTTGCATATATTTGCATCTTTCAATTCTTAGAATTTTATATTGAAAATAACAATGATTTGTATAGATAGAAAGTTATAAAATAATCAAAAAAATCTCAGACATTAAACTTGATAAAATGTTCACACAATTGTTTTCTCAATATTTCTTGCATCACTACATGTATTAAATATATGAGTTTAAGATAATGAATTTCCCTC
Source organism: Salmo salar (assembly GCF_965601325.2). Classification (NCBI taxonomy): domain Eukaryota; kingdom Metazoa; phylum Chordata; class Actinopteri; order Salmoniformes; family Salmonidae; genus Salmo; species Salmo salar. The sequence continues at coordinate 67,039,812 of NC_138299.1, forward strand.
TAACTTATACAAATAAAAGTGCACCATAAAATTACATACACAAGGTCTAAGTTTATAATATCAGATAAGATATTATGTTTCCAAATATAGTATGGAGCATTTATAGGTTGATTTCCCAGACATGGAAATTAGTAATTGTGGGGTCAATACAATATAAGATACATACTTATGTTTCAATGCGGATTCATGTATGAACTTTTAGAAGATAGGTTTTTCATATTACAGTAATACGTCTATTGTGAAGTTCTGGCAATTCTGAACTATATTCTTAAATAAAACACATTGCGAGTTAGGCTATTGCAAATGATTTGTTTCAATATACAATACATCCACTTTCTTTTGGTTTCAGTGATATGTAATTGCGTATTCAATAATTCCAAGCAAGACAAACACATTTACAATCATTAACATTGTCTCAACCAATATAGTTACACTTATTTTTTTTCCTGGCTTAACTTGTTTTTTTCTTTTAGTTTCCCCCATAAAATGTACCATTTAAAATGGTTTCTTGACTATTGGATGTTCCAAGTTGCATTCTCATGAATTCAAATTGCAAAATGTGTTGTCTATATGTCGCACTAGGTGTGATGCATTTTTCCATTACTGTTCTCTTTATTTACCATCATAGCTTCAGAAAGTATTCACACCCCTTGACTTTTTTCACATGTGTGTTACAGCCTGAATATCCCATAATGTTCAAGTGGTATTATGTTTTTCAAATTATGAGTCAATACGTTTCCAACCCCTTTGTTATTGCAAGCTTAAATAAGCTCAGAAGTAACAATTTCCTTAAAACGTCATATAATAAGTTGCAAGGACTCACATGATTTTTTTAATGACTACCTCATCTCTGTACCTCACACATACAAATATCTGTAAGGTCCCTCAGTCGATCAGTCAATTTAAAACACAGATTCAACCACAAATAGGGAGGTTTTCCAAAGCCTCGAAAAGAACGGCACCTATTGGTAGATGGGTAAAAAAAGAAAGACGTTGAATATCCCTTTGAGCATGGTGAAGTTATCAATTCAAATCAAATCAAATGTATTTGTCACATGCACCAAATACAACAGGTGTAGACCTAACAGTGAAATGCTTACTTACTTACCCTTAACCAACAACGCAGTGTTAAGAAAATACCTCAAAAAAGTAAGAGATAAGAATAACAAATACTTCAAGAGCAGCAGTAAAATAACAATAGCGGGGCTATATACAGGGGGTACCGGTACAGAGTCAATGTGCGAGGGTACCGGTGTCGAGGTAACTGAGGTCATATGTACGTGTAGGTAGAGCTATTAAAGTGACTATGCATCGATAATAACAGAGAGTAGCAGAAGTGTAGGGGGGGGGGGGGGGGGGGCAATGCATGGGAAGCCACTTGATTAGATGTTCAGGAGTCTTATGGCTTGCGGGTAGAATCTGTTTAGAAGCCTCTTGGACCTAGACTTTGCACTCTGGTACCACTTGCTGTGCGGTAACTTCCTCTGACACCGCCTGGTATAGAGATCTTGGATGGCAGGAAGCTTTGCCCCGGTGATGTACTGGGCCATATGCATTACCCTCTGTAGTGCCTTGCGGTCAGAGGCCAAGCAGGCGGTGATGCAACCCATCAGGATGCTCTCGATGGTGCAGCTGTAGAATTTTTTGAGGATCTGGGGACCCATGCGAAAATCTTTTCAGTCTCCTGAGGAGGAAACGTTGTTGTCATGCCCTCTTCATGACTGTCTTGGTGTGCTTGGACCATGTTAGTTTGTTGGTGATGTGGACGCCAAGGAACTTGAAGCTCTCAACCTGCTCCACCATGAGAATGGGGGAGTGCTCGGTCCTCCTTTTCCTGTATTCCACAATCATCTCCTTTGTCTTGATTACGTTGAGGGAGAAGTTGTTGTCCTTGCACCACACGGTCAGGTCTCTGACCTCCTCCATATAGGCTCTCATTGTTGTCGGTGATCAGGACTACCACTGTTGTGATCGGGAGGGGACTGAGCACGTAACCCCTGAGGGGCCCCACGTGTTGAGGATCAGTGTGGGGAACGTGTTGTTACCTACCCTTACTACCTGGGGACGGCCCATCAGGAAGTTCAGGATCCAGTTGTAGAGGGAGGTGTTTAGTCCCAGGGTCCTTAGCTTAGTGATGAGATTTGAGGGCACTATGGTGTGGAACGCTGAGCTGTAGTCAATGAATAGCATTCTCACATAGGTGTTCCTTTTGTCCAGGTGTGAAAGGGCAGTGTGGAGTGCAATAGAGATTGCATCATCTGTGGATCTGTTGGTGCGGTAAGCAAATTGGAGTGGGTCTAGGGTTTCTGGGATAATGGTGTTGATGTGAGCATTCATGGCTACAGACATGAGTGCTACGGGTCGGTAGTCATTTAGGCAGGTTACCTTAGTGTTATTGGGCACAGGGACTATAGTGGTCTGCTTGAAACATGTTGGTATTACAGACTCAGACAGGGAGAGGTTGAAAATGTCAGTGAAGACACTTGCCAGTTGGTCAGCGCAAGCTCGGAGTACACATCCTGGTAATCCGTCTGGCCCTGCAGTTTTGAGAATGTTGACCTGTTTAAAGGTATTACTCACATCGCCGGCGGAGAGCGTGATCACACAGTTGTGCGGAACAGCTGATGTTCAAGCATGTTTCAGTGTTACTTGCCTCGAAGCGAGCAAATAAGTTATTTAGCTCGTCTGGTTGGCTCGTGTCAATGGGCAGCTCTCGGCTGTGTTTCCCTTTGTAGTCTGTAATAGTTTGCAGGCCCTGCCACATCCGATGAGCGTCGGAGCCGGTGTAGTACGATTCAATCTTAGGCCTGTATTGACGCTTTGCCTGTTTGGTGGTTCATCGGAGGGCACAGCAGGATTTCTTATAAGCTTCCAGGTTAGAGTCCCGCTCCTTGAAAGCGACACCCTTTAGCTCAGTGCCAATGTTGCCTGTAATCCATGGCTTCTGGTTGGGGTATGTATGTACAGTCACTGTGGGGACAATGTCCTTGATGCACTTATTGATAAAGCCAGTGACTGATGTGGTGTGCTCCTCAATGCCATCGGAAGAATACCGGAACATATTCCAGTCTGTGCTAGCAAAACAGTCCTGTCGTTTAGCATCTGCTTCATCTGACCACTTTTTTTATAGACCGAGTCACTGGTGCTTCCTGCTTTAATTTTTGCTTGTAAGCAGGAATCATGAGGATAGAATTATGGTCAGATTTGCCAAATGGAGGGCGAGGGAAAGCTTTGTACGTGTCTCTGTGTGTGGAGTAAAGGTGGTCTAGATTTTTTTTCCCCTCTGGTTACACGTTTAACATTGTCACGTCCTGACCAGTAAAGAGGTTATTTTGTTATTATAGTATGGTCAGGGTGTGGCAGGGGGGTGTTTGTTTTGTGTGTTTTGGGGATTTGGGGTTTGATCTATGTTATCTATTTCTATGTTTTCCTTTCTATGTTGTGTATGTTTGGGTTGATCTCTAATTGGAGGCAGCTGATCCTCTTTGCCTCTGATTAGAGATCATATTTAAGTAGGGGTTTTTCTTCATGGGTTTTGTGGGTAGTTGTTTCCTTAGTATACTCTGTGCACCTTACGGGACTGTTTTCGTCGTTTGTTTTGTATAAGTGTTTTGTTTTGGCTTTTCTTCAATAAAAGAGAATGAGCATTCACATACCCGCTGCGTTTTGGTCCACTCCCTACAACAACGTTTGTGACAAACATGCTGATAGAAATGAGGTAAAACTGATTTTAAGTGTTCCTGCATTAAAGTCCCCGGCCACTAGGCGCGCCGCCGCTGGTTGAGCATTTTCTTGTTTGCTTATGGGGGTGTAAAGCTCATTGAGTGCGGTTTTAGTGCCAGCATTGATCTGTGGTGGTATGTAGACAGCTATGAAAAATACAGATGAAAACTCTCTAGGTAGATCGTGTGGTCTGCAGCTTATCAATGAGATACTCTACTTCAGGCGAGCAAAACCTCAAGACTTCCTTAGATATTGTGCACCAACTGTTTACATAAATGCATAGGCCCCCTAGGTCTTTCTAGAGCCTGCTGTTCTGTCCTGCTGATAGTGTGTGCAACCAGCCAGCTGTATATTCTTAATGTTGTCATTCAGCCACGAATCGTTGAAACATAAGATAGTACAGTTTTTAATAATGTCCCATTGGTAGGATAAACGTGCTTTCAGTTTGTCCCATTTATTTTCCAGCGATTGAACATTAGCTAGCAGGACAGATTAGCCACTTGTCACCTGATCCTTACAAGGCACCCTGATCTCTTTCCGCAAACCTCCGTTTCCTTCTCCAGCGAATAATGAGCATCTGGGCCTGGTTGGGTGTCTGTAGTATTATATCCCTCCCGTCCGACTCATTGAAGAACTCTTCGTCCAGTTTGAGGTGAGCAATCGCAGTTCTGATGTCCAGAAGCTCTTTTCTGTCATAAGAGAAGGTAGCAGCAACATTATGTACAAAACAAGTTACGAACAACGCGAAGTAACAAACAAAATAGCATGGTTGGTTAAGAGCCGATATAACGGCAGTGTCCCCCTCCGGCACCATCATTAGTATTTGATTGAGGTCAGGTGATTGTGGAGGCCAGGTCATCTGATACAGCACTCCATCACTTACCTTCTTGGTTAAATAGCCCTTACACAGCCTGGAGGTGTGTTGGGTCATTGTCCTGTTGAAAAACAAATGATAGTCCCACTAAGCACAAACCAGATGGGATGGCTTATTGCTGCATAATACTATGGTAGCCATGCTGCTTAAGTGTGCATTGCATTCTAAATACATGACAGACAGTGTCACCAGCAAGCACCCCCACACCATCACACCTCCTCCATGCTTCATGGTGGGAACCACACATGCGGAGATCATCAGTTCACCTACTCTTCATCTCACAAAGGCAGTGGTGAAACCAAACATCTCTCATTTGGACTAATCAGACCAAAGGACAGATTTCGACCAGTCTAATGTCCATTGTTCGTGTTTCTTAGCCCATGCAAGTCTCTTCTTCTTATTGGTGTCCTTTAGTAGTGGTTTCACGCAGTCTCATCTGAACAGTTGATGTTGAAATGTGTCTGTCTGTTGAACTTTGTGAAGCATTTATTTGGGCTGCAGCTGAGGTAACTCTGGGTCTTCCTTTCCTTGGGCGGTCCTCATGAACCCAGTTACATCATAGCGCTTGATGGTTTTTGCGACTACACTTGAAGACATTTCTTTAAATGTTCCGCATTGACTGACCTTCATGTCTTAGTAATGATGGACTGTCATTTCTCTTTGCTTATTTTAGCTGTTCTTGCCATAATATGGTCTTTTACCAAATAGGGCTGTCTTCTGTATACCACCCCTACCTTGTCACAACACAACTGATTGGCTCAAACGCATTAAGAAGGAAAGACATTCCTCAAATTAACTTTTAACAAGGCACACCTGTTAATTGAAATGCATTCCAGGTGACTACCTCATGAAGTTGGTTGAAAAAATTCCAAGAGTATGCAAAGTTGTCGTCAAGCCAAAGGGTGGCTACTTTGTAGAATCTCAAATATATTTGTTTAACACTTTTTTGCTTACTACATGATTCCATATGCGTTATTTCATAGTTTTGATGTCTTCGCTATTATTCTACAATATAGAAAATTGTAAAAATAAAGAAAAACCATGGAATGAGTAGGTGTGTCCAAACTTTTGACTGGTACTGTATGTAAATTAGATATTTCTGTATTTCATTTTCAATACTTTTGCAGAAATGTCAACATGTTTCACTGTCGTTATGGGGTATTGTGTGTAGATGGGTGAGACACTTTTTTTAATCCATTTTGAATTCAGGCTCTAACACAAGAAAATGGGGAATAAATCAAGGGGCATGAATACTTTCTGAAAGCACTGTATATTTTGAACCACGGCATGTGTACAGCCATGAGTTGCTGAGCGATTCCCAGTTCATAATGACATGAGTCCATTACACTGGTTAAGAACCCCACCCTTTAGAGGTCACATTGGTGGCTATATCACTCTCTGCTCCACCCCAGTCCACCCTTCCCATTCACACACACCTACTGTACTATACAGTAAGTCGGTCCTGTGTGGCTCAGTTGGTAGAGCATGGTACTTGCAATGCTAGGGCTGTTAATTCGATTCCCACAGGGAACCAGTATGAAAAAATACACAAATATATGCAATCCCTACTGTAAGTTGCTCTGGCTAAGAGCATCTGCCAACTGACTAAAATGTAAATGTATACAGATGCATTGGAAAACCACCAGGGGCCATCATTAGAAGAAATGAGGATAATATACATCTTACTGATGCGATGAAGGAGCTCTAGCCCATGGGTTCTGATGGAGGGCTGCTGCTTTCTGTGGCTGCACTGGAGGGAAGTTATCAGAGAGGCATGGGTGAACTCACGTAGGCATCGTAGGGACAGCTTTATGAGGAAGAGACACGCATGCATGTACACATACACACTCAGTCAGTGAAATGACGTAAGAAAGTTAAGGCTGCTTAATACCAAGACAATGAGAGGTTCTGCAGTAGGGGCTGACGTAATTTTACCAGGATTGTTGGATGGGTAACACTTTATTTGACACCCAGCATCATAACATGTTATGAGATGGTCATGAACATGTCATAACATGTCATAACAGCTGACAACTTGTCATAACCTGTTATAATATGGTCATAACAGTGTCATGACACATATTTTTAGACCTGTTGTGAGACCTACATAAGGGTATAAAAACCCACAAAACCTACCACGGTAGTTATTTTATGGCTGGTTATGATGCTATTTCATATATTTGTATATTATTATAGATTTTTATTTTTATTGACCATATTCAATTGTGACCAGTTTCAGGAAACTAGGCGTATGTCGCGTGTCACTACTTCACAGGAGTGCCATTTGAAGGTAAACTGCTTTCTCGAACATGTAAACGTTCATGTGCCTTAATAACAAATGTGTATGGAATCTTTAAGTGAAAATAAAATTGTTAAATTACGAGCCTAGTTGGTTAAGCACTGGAAAAAGACAGCAACCCTCCTCCTGTACTTCCTGTTCACCCATGACTGCGTGACTATGCACGCCTCCAACTTAATCATCAAGTTTGCAGACGACACAGTGTGGTGCCAGGAAAATAACCTCTCACCCAACGTCAACAAAACAAAGGAGCTGATCTTCGGGAAACAGCAGAGATAGCACCCCCCTATCCACATCGACGGGACCGCAGTGGAGAAGGTGGAAAGCTTCAAGTTCCTCGGTCTACAAATCAGTGACAAACTGAAATGGTCCACCCAAACAGACAGTGTGGTGAAAAAAGCGCAACAGCGCCTTTTCAACCTCAGGAGGCTGAAGACATTTGCTTGGCACCTAAAACCCTCACAAACTTTTTACAGATGCACAATTGAGAGCATCCTGTCGGGCTGTATCACCGCCTTGTACGGCAACTGCACCCTCCGCAATCAGAGGGCTCTCCAGAGGGTGGTGCGGTCTGCCCAATGCATCATTGGGGGCAAACTACCTGCTCTGCAGGACACCTACAGTACCGATGTCACAGGAAGGCCAAAAAGATTATCAAGGACAACAACCACCTGAGCCACTGCCTGGTCACCCCACTATCATCCAGAAGGTGAGGTCAGTACAGGTACATCAAAGCTGGGACAGCCATCACTAGCACATTAGAGGTTGCTGCTTTACAGACATAGACTTGAAACTGGCCACTTTAATATTTGGAACACTAGTCACTTTATTAATAATGTTTACATATTTTGCATTACTCATTTCATATGTATATACTGTATTCTATCCTATTCTACTGCATCTTAGTCTATGCCGCTCTGACATTGCTCGCCCAAATATTAATATATTCTTAATTACATTCCTTTACTTTAGATTGTGTGTGTCAGATATTACTTGTTAGATATTACTGCACTGTTAGAAACACATGCAATTCACTACACCCACAATAACATCTGTTAAACACGTGTATGTGGCAAATAACATTTTATTTGATTCGAAACAAGCTTTCAAACAAAAGGAAACTTCTTGGCAGGGAAAGATTTTTTTTTTTTTTAATTAGAGTTTTGACACTCTTATCTGGGTGTTATAACTAACCATAAAATAATGCAATATATGTCACAACAGTTGTAAATATATGGGTCATGACAGTGTTATGACCATATTATGACAGTTTATGACAAGTTACGTCAGCTCTTATGACATGTTATGACTTGGTTATAACCGTGTCATAATGTGTTATGACGCTGAGTGTCAAGTAAAGTGTTACCGTTGGATGAGACAAGAACAGAACAGTTCTTGCACAGAATTGAATATCATTTTATAATGCATTTCACTAAATCACAGTGACCAGTGACTTGATCTCCAGTTGGACAATGGCACTGCATTGTCGTTTACCCATTTTCACAGTAACAGGCAGTGACCTACCTAAAATACACTGATGGAACAATACAACTAACATCTTGATGTCATCCGAATCCAAATCCCTTGTCTTCTTCATGTTGTAACTCAATGCCAGAGGCTACCTGTCAATCAACCGACTTAACGTTGATTCCTAAAGGTGTGATTATTGCCTTGCTTAGCCGCAGAGATGTAACACTGACAAATGTTACAGGAATGGACCAGTAGTTTTAATAGGGTCCGTTTTATAAGGTCAATCCCGTCAATGCCAGTGTACTGTGCATAGTACTGTGTGTGGGCACCTAATCCAGTGGGATCATCATGCCTATTCAGTTGCCCAGCTGTGCTCGGTGCCCGCCCAAGTTGGATTTACTATTGTGGGCATGGTGTGTGGGCAATGTGTGCCTCCTCCCTCCCTCTAAACTATGGCGGGGATCCCTCTTGTGCCCTGGGCGAGCTAAATATGAGGTTGGCATCATGCCAGGTGGGTGCTGCCAACGTATAGAGAATGGATGTCATTTTGGCTAGTGGATAGTATGAATAGTATCATGGTTGACCTGAGGTGACATGGGGCAAACCAGATTATGTGAAATATCTGAGATTTCACTGAGTAGGTTGGCAATGCTCATTTGATGTCCATATGACACATCAGTGTCAAAATGCCTACTTTTCGTAATACAGTGATGGACAACCATACATGTCTGATTGGTTTGTGAAACTTGAAACTGAGGTCCACCTAATCCATATGACTTTACGCCTACTGTGGTCTAAATGTATCTATGTATATTCGATAACATCATAATGTGTAATACATATTTTAGATTAGGCAATACTGTGTTCTAATACCCACACAACGCAGGTTTAGGGCACGCTGCTTTTTCGGTGACATATCATACCTCCAAGAGTATGGGACAACCAATGCAGAATCAAATATTGAGAAAGAATAAAGAACTCAACAAATCCCATTGAAGTGCAAAGGACCATCGTTGGGAGTTAAAGGTTTAGAAAGTAAGTAATTGGTACACTGAGGTAGGATTTACAGTAAATTTAGGTGGGATGTCAATTTTAATGTTACTTTAACCTGTCACCTACATTTTTTAGCACAAAATTGCATGTGTTTGTTTATCCACATGCATTCTTTTTAGTAGCTGGTGGGCATTTTTTGGTCATATTTTAGCATCAACAGAGAATTGTGGTGAACAAATACAGTTCCGTGATAACAGATCACATTACTGTGAGGTAAATCTCAAAAGCTAAATAAAAATGTTGGATACGCTAGTACACAATTTCATGCCTGAAATCTATAATACATTTTCTCTGACAGTGAGTGCTCTTTGACATGGGCCTTACAGTATGTGATACTATCACCTGCAAAGGAAAACAATATACCCAGTGGGCCAGCTAGGAGCCAAAATAGAGATACTATTCCCAGGAGCTTTGCCACGGATTCGAGGAAGTCTCTGGAGTTAGTCGCCAGGTCATCCAGAGGGCAGCCAGAATCAGTGTTTAATTTCGTAGACACTAGCATCGATAGCAAACAGGCCAATATACTGTATCTTTACATCTGGAGATAACAATGGAAAGGGTGAGGTAAATAGAGAAAAGGGAAGAAAAACAGAGTTCAATACTGAGAGTAAAATTAAATGGAGATGTTAAGCACTGAAGCAAGATGGAGTTCCGTAATTTAAGTGAGTAAAGAGGAAAATGTTAATCATAACTGCGGTCCACAACAGCAACAAAAACCGTACTTAGAGAATCCGAAGACATTTCATGGAACCAGTGTGGTCCACCTGGGATAGTGAGCATGAGGATTTTTGAACCGAGTCCAAAGGCAAGTTCAGCCAAACACACAAACTGTTATTAAACTTCCTGTTTTGAGCTACTGGGAACAGCCAAAAAGACACACACACACACACACACACACACACACACACACACACACACACACACACACACACACACACACACACACACACACACACACACACACACACACACACACACACACACACACATTTGCGTTCTCAGTAAACTTGACTGGCAATGTTGTAAATGCCTGTTACAGGCTGCTATAGTAAGTATGTGTATAGTGCCCTTTAATAATAAAAACATTTGAAAAGAACAAAAATGCTGTGGTGATGGCAACGACCATCCTCCAAGGTCAATATGAGACATTGAGGTTGAAATACTGGGATAGAGCCAGCAATTTGGAAACAATTCCAATACACAACTACACACAAACACCCTACTCTCTTAAATACAATTTCATAACCCTTCCACCTATTTGCTCCCCATGTTAATATACTCCAAACTCACCTCCAATTTTCCCAGTGTGAAAAAGCAGACCAAGGGCCCGTTCAGATTCACTAGACTTGTTACCAACGCCGATATCATACGTCACTAGATGTATACAGTTGAAGTCGGAAGATTACATACACTTAGGTTGGAGTCATTAAAACTCGTTTTTCAACCACTCCACTAATTTCTTGTTAACTAACTCTAGTTTTGGCAAGTCGGTTAGGACATCTACTTTGTGCATGACAAGTAATTCTTCCAACAATTGTTAACAGACAGATTATTTCACTTATAATTCACTGTATCACACTTCCAGTGGGTCAGAAGTTAACATACACTAAGTTGACTGTGCCTTTAAACAGCTTGGAAAATTCCAGAAGATGATTTCATGGCTTTAGAAGCTTCTGATAGGCTAATTGACATCATTTGAGTCAATTGGAGGTGTACCTGTGGATGTATTTCAAGGCCTACCTTCAAACTACGTGCCTCTTTGCTTGACATCATGAGAAAATCAAAAGAAATCAGCCATGACCTCAGAAAAGAATTGTAGACCTCCACAAGTCTGGTTCATCCTAGGGAGAAATGGCCAAACGCCTGAACGTACCCACATTCATCTGTACAAACAATAGTACGCAAGTATAAACACCATGGGACCATGCAGCCATCATACCGCTTAGGAAGGAGACGCATTCTGTTTCCTAGAGATTAACGTACTTTGGTGCGAAAAGTGCAAATCAATCCCAGAGCAACAGCAAAGGACCTTGTGAAGATGCTGGAGGAAACAGGTACAAAAGTATCTATATCCACAGTAAAACGAGTCCTATACCGACATAACCTGAAAGGCCGCTCCGCAAGGAAGAAGCCACTGCTCCAAAACCGCCATAAAAATGCCAGACTACGGTTTGCAACTGCACATGGGGACAAAGATCGTACTTTTTGGAGGAATATCCTCTGGTCTGATGAATCAAAAATAGAACTGTTTGGCCATAATGACCATCGTTATGTTTGGAGGAAAAAGGGGGACGATTGCAAGCCGAAGAACACCATCCCAATCGTGAAGCACGGGGGTGGCAGTATCATGTTGTGGGGGTGCTTTGCTGCAGGAGGGATTGGTGCACTTCACAAAATAGATGGCTTCATGAGGAAGAAAAATTATGTGGATATATTGAAGCAACATCTCAAGACATCAGTGAGGAAGTTAAACCTTGGTCACAAATGGGTCTTCCAAATGGACAATGACCCTAACCACACTTCCAAAGTTGTGGCAAAATGGCTTAAGGACAACAATGTCAAAGTATTGGAGTGGCCATCACAAAGCCCTGACCTCAATCCTATAGAAAATTTGTTGGCGAACTGAAAAAGTGGGTGCGAGCGAGGAGGTCTACAAACCTGACTGTTACACCAGCTCTGTCAGGAGGAATGGGCGAAAATTCACCCAAATTATTGTGGGAGGCTTGTGGAAGGCTACCCGAAACGTTTGACCCAAGTTAAACAATTTAAAGGCAATGCTACCAAATACTAATTGAGTGTATGTTAACTTCTGATCCACTGGGAATGTGATGAAAGAAATAAAAGCTGAAATAAATCATTCTCTCTACTATTATTCTGACATTTCACATTCTTAAAATGAAGTGGTGATCCTAACTGACCTAAGACAGGACATTTTTTCTAGGATTAAATGTCAGGAATTGGGAAAACTGAGTTTAAATGTATTTGGCTAATGTGTATGTAAACCTCCGACTTCAACTGTATTTAGCTACACTTACTGTGGCTTCGGCGATGCTACATTCACCCTGCACACCTCTAGTAAATCTCACTGTTGACAGTTTGGAAGAATGCTATCTGAGCAACTTCTCATCTAAACCATTACAAACTTCAGTAATATAACATGATACAGATACATCAACTCACAAGCATGTGCAGACAATTTATTTTATTTGTATTCCATTTTTTCACTCAAATCACAGAGCGAGTCAGACAGCATAGCTAGCTAACATCATTATGACTAGGCTAACACCAAGCCTAGCTATCAAAAAAATTTGCGACAGCTCTACATAAAAATAATGCATGAATATTATCATACAGTATTATATGCATTATACAGAGCTAGGTAGAAAGCTAATTTAAAAATAATGTAGACTATACATCGCATAATTGATTAACATTGCTAGATACTGTTAACTAGGTATAGCTAAATAGCTAAACCAGCCATCTAGATTATATTACAACTTCAGCTATTTACCCCAAAACAAACCAGGCTTCATTTGATCCCATAATGCAAATCATTACAATCATTACATGTGATATAGCTAGCAAAGCAAATTGTGCCTGATAACGTTAGCTATTAATTTACGGAGTAGGGAGTTACTGAGTTTGGTAGCACTTTAGTTTACAGTGTTGAAATATGGGTAACATCTGGAAGGTACTGATGCTAAATACTGATATGAATTGTGATTAATTTTCCTGGTTGTTATGTAGAAACTATTATTTGTCAATAATAAATGCTAGTAGGCAGAAGTTATGTAGTATTTAAGGCCATTTTACCTCTTCTCAGCAGCACCATAAACTTATTAAGAATGTACTTGGAACTTTCGAAGGAAAGACGGTTTATTTAATAGATAAGTTTGAGAAACTACATCATATTTATACTGTATGTGGGCCAACCTCATAATGTAGCTTTTTTAAATTTGTATTACTATTATTACAGTACCAGTCAAAAGTTTGGACAAACGTACACATTCAAAGGTTTTTCTACATTGTAGAATAAGAGTGAAGACATAAAAACTATGAAATAACACATATGGAATCATGTAGTAACCAAGAAAGTGTTACACAAATCTAAATATATTTGTTATGACAGCTTCGCAAACTCTTGGTATTCTCTCAACAAGCTTCATGAGCAATGCTTTTCCAACAGTCTTGAAGGAGTTCCCACATATGCTGAGCACTTGTAGGCTGCTTTTCCTTCACTCCGCGGTCCACCTCATCCCAAACCATCTCAATTGGGTTGAGGCCAGGTGATTGTGGAGGCCAGGTCATCTGATGCAGCATTCCATCACTCTCCTTGGTCAAATAGCCCTTACACAGCCTGGAGGTGTGTTTTGGTTCTTTGTCCTGTTGAAAAACAAATGATAGTCCCACTAAGCCCAAACCAGATGGGATGCCGTATCGCTGCAGAATGTTGTGGTAGCCATGCTGGTTAAGTGTGCCTTGAATTATAAATAAATCACTGACAGTGTCACCAGCAAAGCACCCCACAACATCACACCTCCTCCTCCATGCTTCACGGTGGGAACCACACATGCGGAGATCATCCGTTCACCTACTATGCGTCTCACAAAGAAGCAGCGGTTGGAAACAAAAATCTCAAATTTGGACTCATCAGACCAAAGGAGAGATTTCGACTGGTCTAACATCTATTGCTCGTGTTTCTTAGCCCAAGCAAGTCTCTTCTTATTATTGGTGTCCTTTAGTAGTGGTTTCTCTGCAGCAATTCGACCATGAAGGCCTGATTCACACAGTCTCCTCTGAACAGTTGATGTTGAGATGTGTCTGTTATTTGAACTTATTTGGTCTGCAATCTGCAGCAGAGGTAACTCTGGGTCTTACTTCCTGTGGCGGTCCTCATGAGAGCCAGTTTCATCATAGTGCTTGATAGTTTTTGCGACTGCACTTTAAAATCTTTCAAATTTCTTTAAGTTTTCCGCATTGACTGACCTTCATGTCTTGAAGTAATGATGGACTGTCATTTCTCTTTGCTACTTTGAGCTGTTCTTGCCATAATATGGACTTGGTCTTTTACCAAATAGGGCTACCTTCTGTATACCACCCCTACCTTGTCACAATACAACTGATTGACTCAAATGCATTATGAAGGAAAGAAATTCCACAAATTCACTTTTAACAAGGCACACCTGTTAATTGAAATGCATTCCAGGTGACTATCTCATGAAGCTGGTTGAGAGAATGCCAAGAGTGTGCAAACCTGTCATCAAGGCAAAGGCTGGCTACGTTGAAGAATCTAAAATCTAAAATATCATTTGATTTGTTTATCACTTTTTTTGGTTATTTCATGTCTTCACTATTATTCTACAACATAGAAAATAGTAAAAATAAAGAAAAACTCTGGAATGAGTAGGTGTGTCCAAACTTTTGACTGGTACTGTCTATCTTTTTTTAATTATATCTTTTTTTAAAGTTTTCCTCACCAATTTCGTGATGTCCATTTGGTAGTTAGAGTCTTTTCCCATCGCTGCAACTCCCGTACGGACTGAGGTCGAGAGCCATGCGTCCTCCTAAAAATGGCCCTGACACACTGCTCGCTTAACCCGGAAGCCAGCCGCACCAATGTTTGGTAGGAAACACTGTGTCAGCGTGCTTGCACCCGGCCCGCCACAGGAATCGCTAGAGCGCAATGGGACATGAACATTCCGGCTGGCAAAACCCCTAACCCGGATGACAGTGGGCCAGTTGTGAACCCGGGTCTGTAGTGATGCCTCAAGCACTGCGATGCAGCGCCTTAGACCGCTGCACCACACGGGCAGTCACCTTTTGTGTCTTTGCTTGTAGCTGGGTAATTACCTCGTCGTTGCCGTTTTGTTTCCACATTACAACACTTGTGGACCAACTTAACTGTATGAGATATATGCAGCAGATAGGAAAGGTCTGTGCAGTATAGAGAGTCTCGCCATTTCATGTCAATGCTTTGTACTGGATTTATTCACTGCAGTTATTTCATCTCATCAAGTAATAAAAGACCAGAACAAGCAGCAGTGTGTCCTGTGTGAAATCAATACACATGCACCACAACACAACGCAGAACAGAACCGAAACCAGAGCACAGTAGAAAGCACATTCACACAGGCGCAGACCAGCTACAATAACAATAAATGAAGTTGATTAATGAACCTAGTATCTTAATTACTTGTGATTGTCTAAATATGTCAGAGGTGAAATTGCATGAAATTGAATTGGATGTACATAAAAGTACAGTTGCAAAGACTGTAACAGTAAGGTACACAGAAGTTAGGTGAAACAATTATGAAAGTAATTCACAGGGGAACATATCTTTGCTTTAGAATATAGTGTCAAGGCCCTGTAGGTCCACATAAACTACGGGGAAACTATAAAGAAATGAACAGTAATTTACATAATAATTTATTAATTACAGTGTTTTCTTCAACATGTCCTGCTGAGAACATGTGAAATGGCCTTAAATACTACAGAACTTCTGCTTATTTGCTTTTATTGTTGATTGTTCTTCAGTGACTAATAATTGTTTCTACATAATAGCCAGGAAAATTCATCAAACTTTATATCAGTATTTAGCAGCTACATACACATTTTTGTGGTTATTACTGCGTTCTTACCTCGTCGTTGACGTCTTATTTCCCTGTTGTTTCTTGTTACTTTCCGGATGTTACCCTGTTATTTCAGCACTGTAAACTAAAGTGCTATGGGAGTTCTTGTTGTCTTGCCTGCCAATGCTGTCTCAACTGGATTCAGTTTTGCCAGCTGTTTTCTTAAAGCCACGGCAACCATGCAACGTATTGTTACTGCATTTGAAGGTAAAAGTGCAATAAAACATCTCAAATGTAGGTAAAATGTCTATACAAATCATCTGTTTAAAAAAATTGCTCTGTTATTAAGATTTTTACTATAGGAATATTTGTCTACACGAGACAATTCTGTTTACATCCGACAGCTTGGAAGGGGGGTGACTCTTGAGCAAGACTCGCCTGTGAACTCCGCAGGTGGCTTAGGAGACGTGACAAGTTCGCAAGTTTACATTACAGTAAGAGGTCTAGCTGAAGGTATTGAAAGTCTAGCTGAAGGTTTGCCTCTAGAGCATCTCTAGTATTGGTAATACGCTCTTAAGGCCAGGGGTAACACAGTAACTATTTGGTATTTGGCCATCAACCATAACTGTTCACATAGTCTAACCCCTTATAGCTTGGATTGGCTGCCTATATTGTAAAATGAAATAAAGTAAAGGTAAGTAAAGTAAATGGATTTTCCTGTTGAATGTTATTACTTGAGGAATTGGTGCAGATGGCTATTGATCTGCCTCATCCTTGGCCATTACCTTTGGGATGGCAATCAGGGCCCCAGTCTGTTCGCTGGGTAAACAAGCATTTTCTCCTCCTGCTTGCTGGAGCCTCCATAGAGATTGAAAGCAGTAAGAGGTTTGGGAACACATTTCTATCAGACCCAGTCTTCTACCGACGATTCTTCTAGGACGATTGAAATTTGTCTGTCATTCCTGGGTGGCCCCAAAACCAACTATTGACTCTTCTCTCACTGTGTTGTTTACCATTTATAGCAATGTGTATCGGCCTCGGTATGGAAGGTGTTTGTTAGAACCCAAATACACACGCAGGAGGGAGAAAATATTTACACCTACACAAGGTTAGACTTGAAATGTGTACATATACATTTTTAACATTATATACTGTATATCCTCTGTCCGGACGAAAGATCCCAATCGGACTGAAGTATTATCTGTAACTTGTGCAGCTCACCAATAAATCTTTGGAACATATCAGTGATTTCAGACATTGTTTTTCTGCCAGGCACCTAAGTGGGATGTGCATGTATTTCGGTCACTTTATTTGGATAGTCCCATATAGATAATATGCAAATGGTCGTACTATCAACAAACTATCTGTTTATTAGCAACTGCTTGCTAAGGTTACGTTTAGGGTTAGGTTTAAAATAAGGGTTATGGTTAAGGTTAGGGTTAGGGCTAGGGTAAGGGTTAAGTTTAGGCTTAAGATAAGCGTTAAGATTAGGGTTAGGGCTAGGGTTAGGGTTAGTGGATTGTTAGTTAAAATGTTGTTTACAGTTATTGAACATCTACTGAACATCTACAAACCATCTACAAACCAGTGACTTGGAACTATCCAAATATTGTCTTACTGTATTTTCTTCTTCATTAACAGTTGTACCATGCAATTCATTCTTCAGCAATACTGAGTGACTACAGTGGTTCTCTTTGGACATAGTCAGATCAGATGCAGCTAGATACAGCCTCTCTGTGCTCTAAATGTCATTCCAACATCATTATGTTGCTCTCATGTCTGGCCAACGACCCATCACGCTTCTGACCTTGAGAAAAATGGAAAAGCAACAAAAGAGAGAGCATAAAATCCTGCAGTGGATGTGGGATTCTGGGGAAGGAAGGGGTGGTGCAGCATCGTGAGAAATAGAGAATTGGAGGGCCAATTCCGATTTTTTTTTTTATTATCTCAATATCAAGTACCTTACTATGATTGTTTCTTTTTAACCCTTTTAATTGAAAACAAAAATAGCTTCTTAGCAAAGAGCATTTTCTCATACAAGAACTGTCTGGGAGTGGTCTGAGTGGGGAGGGGAAAATGTAAAACTAGCTGTTATTGGCAGAGACGTTTGGAACTCTCTTTCTTACTGGTCTATTAACTAATTTACTGCCTGGTGATGTCACCAACTAGGCCAAAACTCCATCAAACCAAAACAGGCTGAAATGTCAGGTGGTCTTTTCAAACAGCTCTTTCAGTAAAAGGGCATTACTTTTCACAATTTCACAGTATTATTCCAGTGTTATTCCATTTCACAGTATTATTCCTCATAGTGTGGAAATATATATAAAAGACAGTAATCATGTTTTTGACTACACGTTTTTGACTGTCATTAATGTTGGTGTTTTTGCTGAGATCTTAGTGGTGCAATTTTACATCTAACTAAGATGTTTGGTGCAGTATTTCTGAAGTCTCTGGTTGAATGACAACAAACACTGAAATGAAGAATCCCTACTGTTGACCAATCACGGACTAAAGGGCGAAGACTTTGGCTACCGAACTTCGGCTTGCCTCAATAAAAAAAATGTGTGTGCACAAATAGCCCAAAAAACCCTTGACGAAGACAAAAACAAGCAAAAACATCTCAAAATGTTGTCATAATATATGCACAAATTGTTCCGAACTGTTTCAGATGTGAAGCACGCGGAAACTTTAACTGTGAATGAATAGCAGCGCTGGTGTTGACTGAATACTGAACACATTTTTCTGTAGTAGTAATTCCTTGATCTTGACCATTATCAATTCCCTATCCATCTTTAAGATGATTTTAAGATGACAGGGCCTCATTACTGTAGCCTCCCACAGGTGAGAATCAGCCTCCGTATCACTTCTCACCAAAAGATCAAACAGAGAAGGGTCTGGACCAGTTAATACCGAGCTATTCCACTTTGAACACTTCAACGGACTCCTGTGGATTTGAGTGGTGTATGACCAACAAGGAAGCCATCTTTCTCCTCCCAAACTCATGTACTGTAGTCACCTTTGAAAGGTTTATTGTTGTTTTTCATCATATCTATCTCTGCAACATATTCTTCGCTCACAGCTTCATCCCAATTGTATTCTCAAATAAGAAGTGGATTCCCACAACAATATGCAAAACATGTTCCAGTAGCTTCAACAATTAACCCATGAGCTTGTTGAGTTTAAACACCAGTTCAATTTCCTCAAAACACCTCATAATATATGACGAAGATTTTCCTCACTATGCAAGTGTCATATGCATATGTAACTCAAATGACACTTGGCAGTATTGCTGACTATTAGTGGAAGGTTATTGCTACATTCACATGCTAATTATAGTCAAATGAATCAGATGCAATTATAAATAGAAGCACACAGTCATACATAGATGCGGTGTTCTTTTATTGACAATGCAACCTAATCATCTCTGAAATTGCAGAAGGCAGCCAACTACCATTAAAGTGTGTTACTTTTCTTATTTCTTCAGATTTTTGTGGCTTTGGGATATAAAGTGATAATGCTGTAGACACAAGGAAAGGAACGGAGATGCAGCTAGTAGAGTCACTCGTCCCTGTGCCAAAATATGTGGAGACATGTATGGCTTCCACCAGATTACCAATATGGGCTTGTTTCCGTGGCATTACCCGAGTATCTTAGCAACAGGATCACGGTAGATTTGTACCTTACCGGGTGCGACTCGCCATGTGTTAACCTCAACATAATATTTTTCTATTTTTCCCTTAAGATTTTCGCCAGATTACAGAGATATTATAGAGATATGTGTTCGGTGAGTGATCTTTATTTAATAAGAGTAATGCGGCTCCAGTTGACACCTAAGAATGTGATTGGAACTAAGGCCTTGTCTTTTGTCTAAGATTGACAGGAGTCTTACTTAGACTGATTAAGCCAGGATGCATAGCTTCATATATTTCTACTGAGGGAATAACAATTGTGCTGGCGGAATGCTTAATATCGTCAAAGTCGCTCAAATATCAAATATCATGCACATCACTTGTACAATTGAAATGTCAACTTAAGCTTGCCACGCGTTTGGCTGGTGGGTAGCTGAGGAAGTCATTTAAATTAATTTTGTTGATTCAGAGCACCACTAATCCTTCTTCATTTTCTTTCTGCCATCAAGGTTGCAGGAAGTTTAGGTGCAAAACAGTGCCATTTCTAGACATAAGCAACATAAGCAATATGGGCTTACGGCCCCCGACTGACTTTCAGGAAATCAGTTGGGGTCTTAACTTACTGCTAGTTAGGATAGTAGAGTACACAATGTGCAATTTTGACATTTGGTGGTGCTTTAGAAATGTTCCTCTGTTTATGTCAGTCACTTGACAGTCTCTCAATTAGCCTATTTCAGCTAACATATTATAGATTGCTAGGTAAGTTAGTCTAGCCAGCTGTCTAAACCTTGTAGTAATCATGGCCGAATTACTGCCGCAAGGCACATGCCCAGGGGCCCTGACCTCCAGGTGGCCCCCATTGATTTTGTTAGTCACTCTCACTCAAATATCATGGCTTAAGTCATGGCAAAATATGTAGAATTGCATAAAATTTGCTTTCAAACGTAAAAGTTCTCTCTCCATCCCATTGCAAAATATGTATAACTCCAGGAAATTAGCTTTAAAACTAAATATTTTTCTCTCAACCCCATGGCAAAATGTTTAGAATTTCAGGAAATTAGCTTTAAAACTGCAAAATGTTCTCTCTGCCCATCAAAAAATGTGTCAAACTACAGAAAATGTGATTTAAAATAATAATTTAAAAATATACGCCCATGGCAAAACAGAGGGCCACAAAAATGTTTTTGCTTGCGAGGTGGGGTGGCCCCCCAACCAAATCTCACTTATGGCCCCCAAAATGCTAGAAATGGCCCTGGTGGGGACAGACGATGACACAAGCGAGATTCTTACATAGAGTTCTACCTGGCCCTGTCGTCGCTGATGTGCTAATGAGCAGTATCCGATGTTTGTATTTTTCATCCTATATAGACTTTTATATCAAGAACAACTCTATGTTCCAGATCACAACAACACACATACTCTAGAATTGAATGGGTACAGACAAGAATGCTATACTTACATAAAGTATACTGCATGTACAATGTATAATGTACTGTTGATGTAAAGTTAAAAGCAGCATTGGGGTCAATTCAGAATGTAAGATTTTTTTTAACAGAAAATGAAGATACCATTTCAAATATTAACTTGATTATAAGTCATATTTTTTTTGTATTTTTGTCACATTAGGTTAGGTTATTCCCTTCCATTCTGGAGGGTTTGATTTGATCTATTGCATTCTGGGAAATGTATTATTTCTGATATTGAATAACATGTACGTGAAAAATGTATTATTCATAATTTATTAACTTACAAAATTATCTTTGAATACTTCTTGTTTTTGGAGAATGAGCTAAACATTTCATATTTCATCCTTATGTTAAACATAGTATTGGTTACTATACATGATGTCAAAATTAACATAAGAACACAAATAATAGATATTTGAACACCATTACTTATTTCAATTTTATTGAATTAATTACTTAATTTTATAAATTCTGCTTCCTGTGGGGTGTGTTCAATTCAAATTCAATGAAAATGATTTGGAATTAAAGGGCAATTCACAACTCAATTCAGAATGGAACCCAACCCTGGTTAAAAGGGATATGACATCAGAGATGGACAGAAGAATCATCTAAAGCAAAATCCTCTGGATGTCTGATCCTGATGTGGGCATTCTGGGGACTTAATCCACCATTGTAGTCCAATTAAAGCTCTAGAAACTGAAAATATGTCATGTTCATAACTCAAATAGGATATTATCTGGTTGTCATCAATTTTAATTTGTGTTAATCACAAAGGTTCAGTTACAGTATATACACTAAGCCAAGCATACATTTGAAGTACCATTCTGAGGGTCCTACTTTACCAATAGTCACATTACACAATGAGATAGCTAATTGTCTAACTTGACTGTGTGCAATCAGTATACGTGAACAACCCAGCAGCATGCTGCCAAAGGACTACTGCAGTCCAGTACAACCCAACAAAGCATTTTATCTCCCTTATAAATTAAGGCCCTGGTCATAGAACTTCACCAGGCGTAAACACAAGTGCTCCCAAGGGGGAGGCAATTCAAAGAGAAGAGGAGGGGGACAGAGTAGGAGCTTCAGACTGAACGCTTCAAATCGACCAAAAAGACAATCCGGCGTGAGATGCAGCAGAAATTGATTGCCACATGTCAATGAGCTGGAGACAATAAGGGTGAAAGGTAAATGTCCCTGTGTAGATGCTTGTGCATGTGCATGAGTGGAGTTCACACTGGTCCCCTGGCTGTGTGTGTGTATGTAAATCATGAATATCCCCTCAGCCCTGCCCTTTAAGGGCCCAACGGAGCACTTTCAGCTATTTTATACAGCAATAACAATTTATATAATGTACCAGTCAAAAGTTTGGACACACCTACTCATTCCATGGTTTTTCTTTATTTTTACTGTTTTCTACATTGTAGAATAATAGTGAAGACATCAAAACTATGAAATAACATACGGAATCATGTAGTAACCAAAAAAAATGTTAAACAAATCAAAACATATTTTATATGTGAGATTCTTCAAAGTAGCCGCCTTTTGCTTTGATGACAGCTTTGCACACTCTTAGCATTCTCTCAACCAGCTTCATGAGGTAGTCACCTGGAATGCATATGAATTCCTTAATACATTTGAGCCAATAAGTTGTGTTGTGACAAGGTATGGGGAGTATACAGAAGGTAGCCCTATTTGGTAAAAGACTAAGTCCATATTATGGCAAGAACAGCTAAAATAAACAAAGAACAATGACAGTCCATCATTAGTTTGAGACATGAAGGTCAGTCAATATTGAACATTTCAAGAACTTTGAAAGTTTATTAATGTGCAGTCGCACAAACCATCAAGCGCTATGATGAAACTGGCTCTTGTGAAGACTGCTACAGGAATGGAAGACACAGAGTTACCTCTGCTGCAGAGGACAAGATCATTAGTGTTACCAGCCTCAGAAATTTCAGCCCAAATAAATGCTTCACAGAGTTCAAGCCACAGACACATCTCAACATCAACTGCTCAGAGGAGACTGTTTGAATCAGGACTTCATGGTTGAATAGCTGCAAAGAAACCACTACTAAAGGACACTAATAAGAAGAAGATACTTCCTTGGGCCAAGAAACACGCACAATGGACATTAGACCAGTGGAAATTTGTCCTGGAGTCCAAAGGCGATATTTTTGGTTCCAACTGTTGTGTCTTTGTGAGACGCGGTGTGGGTGAACAGATCGTCTCTGCATGTGTATTTCCCACCATAAAGCATGGCAGAGGAGGTGTTATGGTGTGGGGCTGCTTTGCAGGTGACACTGTCTGTGATTTACTTTGTATTCAAGGCACACTTAACCAGCATGGCAACCACAGAATTCTGCAGCGACACGACATCCGATCTGGTTTGGGCTTAGTGGGACTATCATTTGTTTTTCAACAGGACAATGACCCAACTGTCACGGTTGTTGTATGATGAAGGAGCGGACCAAAGCGCAGCGTGTGTATCGTTCCACATTTTCTTTATTAAACTGTGAAACTATGCAATACATACAAAATAAACTAAAGAACAAAAACAACAAGCCGTGACAAAGAGGTGAAACATACACTAACACAAAAACAATCTCCCACAAACCCTACTTAAGTAGGATCTCCAATTAGATACACTGAAATCGATCTGAGAAGTAGTTGGTGAACCAGGCGATGCAGTCATTTGATGTCAGGCGAGGCAGTTTGGATGTCTTCACAGTTATTCTACAATGTAGAAAATAGTGAAAAGTAAAGAAAAATCTTTGAATGAGTAGGTGTTCTAAAAATGTTGAACGGTTGTGTATGCTGATTACTTGTTGGCTGCTTTTCCTTCACTCTGCGGTCCAACTCATCTGATGCATCACTCTCCTTGTTCAAATAGTCCAAATAGCCCTAACACATCGTATCGCTGCAGAATGCTGTGGTAGCCATGCTGGTTAAGTGTGCCTTGAATTCTAAATACATCACTGACAGTGTCACCAGCAAAGCACCCCCACACCCTCACACCTCCTCCTCCATGCTTCACAGTGGGAACCACACATGTGGAGTTCATCCGTTCACCTACTCTGAGTCTCACCAAGACACAGTGGTTGGAACCAAAAATCTCAAATTTGGACTCATCAGACCAAAGGACAGATTTCCAACAGTCTAATGTCCATTGCTTGTGTTTCTTGGCCCCAGCAAGTCTCTTCTCCTTATTGGTGTCCTTTAGTAGTGGTTTCTTTGCAGCAATTCGACCATGAAGGCCTGATTCACACAGTCCCCTCTGAACAGTTGATGTTGAGATGTGTCTGTTACTTGAACTCTGAAGCATTAATTTGGGCTGCAATCTGAGGTGCAGTTAACTCTAATGAACTTTACTTTTGCAGCAGAGGTAACTCTGGGTCTTCCTTTCCTGTGGCCATTCTCATGAGAGCCAGTTTCATTATTGCGGTTGATGGTTTTAGCGACTGCACTTGCAGAAAATTTCGAAGTTCTTGACGTTTTCCGTATTGATTGAGCTTCATGTCTTAAAGAAATTATGGACTGTCGTTTCTCTTTGCTTATTTGAGCTGTTCTTGCCATAATATGGACTTGGTCTTTTACCAAATAAGGCTATGTTCTGTATACCACCCTTGCCGGATTGACTCAAACGCATTAAGAAGGAAAGAAATTCCACAAATTCACTTTTAACAAGGCACACCTGTTAATTGAAATGCATTCCAGGTGACTATCTCATGAAGCTAGTTGAGAGAATGCCAAGAGTGTGCAAAGCTGTCATCAAGGGTAAGGGTGGCTACTTTGAAGAATGTCAAATATTAAATAATAGTTCAATTTTTTAACACTTTCTTGGTTACTACATGATTCCATATGTGTTATTTCATAGTTTTGATGTGTTCACTATTATTCTACAATGTAGAAAATAGTACAAAATCAATTTTAAAAACCTTGAATGAGTAGGTGTGTCCAGACTTTTGACTGCTACTGTATTTCAAAGTAACAGGATATATCGTATGCAGTTGAGTGGGAGCTCTCCGACGTGACACAATTTGAAGATTAATGTAGCACGCCAATGTGTCACAATGATTTTCTTTTCACTGTGACCATAACATTGGGAGATTCTAGAGTCTACATGAAGGAGATTTCAACATGGCTACATCTCAAAGTGATCACAACTGATATGAAATAACACCTGCCGAAACAGAGGTGTCCTGATATGGACACACAAAAATATAAGTTTGGACTTTCCCCAGTAAACATGTATCAAGATTTATTTTACTAGGCAAGTCAGTTAAGAACAAATTCATATTTACAATGACAGCCTACCCCAGCCAAACTCCATCCCAGACAACGCTGGATCAATTGTGAACCACCCTATGCAACTCCCAATCATGGCCTGTTGTAATACTGGCTGGAATTGAACCAGGGTCTGTAGTGACACCTCTAACACAGAGATGCAGTGCCTTAGACCGCTGCACCACTTGGGTGCCTATACTTATATTTAATATCTAAATACTTGTATCTAATATGTATCTAAACACTAATACCAGCAAAAGGGCAGCTCTGACTACAGCACCTGACTGCAACATAGGAGAAACACTCTTTAGCCTTCTGAACATTAACAAACCAACATTTTAACTGCACTGCAGGGGGTCTATTCTAAACCTGAAAGCCAATCAGATGAGACATATCGGTCTGTATGACTGAGGATGAAAACCACCAGACCATAACATTAAATCAGCCAGTGACAAAACTAATCAATGTATTTTATCATGTCCTTTCAATACCTCTGCTTGTGCAATATCTTGCAATATCTTCTGTTATTCCCAATCTCTTCGCCATAACAAGGTAATCCTATTATATTGTCCAACCCTGATTTTACTTGGAAATGGGGCCTTCTATAACATATTATATTGAGTCTCTTCTTTACACATCAAATTATTCACACATGCACAATAGCTATATTGAAAGGCATGAGTATCTATCAGATCATGCCTCTCAGGTGTTATCATTGGTGTAACGTCAAAATGTTTTTATTTGCAGATTGTGGATAATACTGAGCTAACCTTTTTGGTGATGAGCAATTCGGCTTTATTTTGACAACAAACTCAGCAATTGGTGGAGCTCAAGAACCATGAAACATTTACAGCGCATTCCTTAAAGTATTCAGAACCCTTTTCTTTTTTTTCATCATCAATCTACACACAATCCCCATAATGACAAAGTGAAAAGAGGTTTTTAGATTTTTTGGGCACATTTATAAAAAATGAAAAAATAGAGCTACTTTAATTACATAAGTATTCAAACCCTTTGCTATGAGACTCGAAATTGAGCTCTGGTGCATCCTGTTTTCAGTGATCATCCTTGAGATGTTTTTACAACTTGACTGGAGTCCACCTGTGGTAAATTCATTTGATTGGATATGATTTGGAAAGGCACACACCTGTCTATATAAGGTCCCACAGTTGACAGTGCATGTCAAAGCAAAAACTATGCCTTGAGGTCGAAGGAATTGTCCACAGAGCTCAACGATAGGATTGTGTCATGCCATAGATTTGGGGAAGGGTACCAAACATTTCTGCAGCATTGAAGGTCCCCAAGAACACGGTGGCCTCCATCATTCTCTTAAATGGAAGATGTTTTGAACCACCAAAACGCTTCCTATAGCTGGCCGCCCGGCTAAATTTAGCAATCGGGGACGAAGGGCCTTGGTCAGGGAGGTGACCAAGAACCCGATGGTCACTATGACAGAGCTCCAGAGTTCCTCTGTGGAGATGGGAGAACCTTCCAGAAGGACAACCATCTCTGCAGCACTCCACCAATCAGGCTTTTATGGTAGAGTGGACAGACGGAAGCCACTCCACAGTAAAAGGCACATGACAGCCCTTTTGGAGTTTGCCAAAAGGCACCTAAAGGACTTCCAGACCATGAGAAACAAGAATCTCTGGTCCGATGAAACAAAGATTGAACTCTTTCGCCTGAATGCCAAGTGTCACATTTGGAGGAAACCTGTCACCATCCCTACGGTGAA
This sequence comes from Salmo salar, assembly GCF_965601325.2. Classification (NCBI taxonomy): domain Eukaryota; kingdom Metazoa; phylum Chordata; class Actinopteri; order Salmoniformes; family Salmonidae; genus Salmo; species Salmo salar. The sequence continues at coordinate 67,066,914 of NC_138299.1, forward strand.
GCATGTGGTGGCAGCATCATGCTGTGGGGATGTTTTTCAGTAGGAGGGAATGGGAGACTAGTCAGGATCCAGGGAAAGATGAACGGAGCAAAATACAGAGAGACCCTTGATGAAAACCTGGTCCAGAGCACTCAGGACGTCAGACTGGGGCAAAGGTTCTGTCAAGGTTCAGGACAATGATCCAGATGCAGACAGTTTCAAAGTAACAAAAGTATTTTACAAAAACTGGGGGGCAGGCAAACAACAGGTCCAGTGCAGGCAGAGGTCAGTAATCCAGAGCAGAGTCCGAAAGGTACAGAATGGCAGACAGGGTCAGGATCAGGGCAGGCAGAGTTCAGTAATCCAGGGTGGTGTGACAAGGTAGAGAACAGCAGGCAGGCTCAGGGTCAGGGCAGGCAGAATGGTCAAAACCGGGAAAAGAAGAACTAGAGAAAGAAAGGAGCATGGGAAAAACGCTGGTAGGCTTGATGAAGCAAAACGAACTGACAACAGACAAACAGAGAACACAGGTATAAATACACTGGGGATAATGGGGAAGATGGGCGACACCTGGAGGAGGGTGGAGACAAGCACAAGACAGGTGAAACAGATCAGAGTGTGACAGGTTCACCTTCCTACAGGACAACGACCCTAAGCACACAGCCAAGACAACGCAGGAGTGACTTCGGGACAAGTCTCTGAATGTCCTTGAGTGGCCCAGCCAGAGCCCGGACATGAACCCGATCAAACATCTCTGGAGAAAGCTGAAAATAGGTGTGCAGAGACGTTCCCCATCCAACCCGAGGGGCTATTTGATCGGAGCGCATGGCCATTGAGTGTATGCTAGAGTCTTTTGAAGTGTTGTGGACAAAAGGTTCCAGTATTTTTGTCTACATGTTTTTAAACAATACTAGAAATTTCTAAATTCAGCATCATGCAAAATTAGCAAAGAGAACTTATGTCAGCTCCCATAAGTTCCCTTTTGTCACAGGTTATGAAGATAAACCAGAAACGAAATACCAACTCGAAGCAAACCATCCCTTTGCTTGTAATCCAACCCACAGGAACCATGAATAAATCATGGATATTAATTGATGTTTAAAACAAATTCCATATGTGTTCCACTGTAACCGAAGACCAACGGCATAGTTTATGTCGTGATCAGAGCGATTCAGCAGACATAAATTCTCGGAGCCCTGTGTCATGTAATTTAATCTCGAAGTCTTTATTTTGTTCTCTAACACTGACTCCCTATCATTACTGTCTAGAAACATACAGTAGGTCTCATCTCTACATATACATGTATATACCTGTACATATAGACACTGCATTCTGTCCTCTGTAAATACAATTAGTGTTACTCCAACAATCTTATATGAAGTTTTATGGATTTGGAGAGTGACAAAGTTTCAGACATTTTAAGTTTTATTATATTGTAATAAAAAAAATCAGTGGCTTTGATTAATCACTTTGAATTAAATGTATTGATTACTAGCTTCAAGATTTAAAAATAATCACTCACTGGTTATTGCTCAGTATCATCTAGTCATTGGTCACAACCAAGTTAGCTAACCCTTTACATTAAGTTGCCCCTATTACTATGTAACTACACAGTAATAACTGAGGTAACATACTAGTTACATAGGTTTTACTGTGTAATTAAAGGTAATAAGGTTGTAGCTCTATCAGGTACTACACAATTGGATCAAGGAATGTGTAATTACACATTCACTTGCTGAAGGTAATTCTACATGTGTAATTACTGATATTATTACACATTTTCTTATTCCAATATGTTACTAGTGTTTTGTAATTATATGTTTGAAAGTCACCTGTGAATTACCATGTTAATAACTCAAACCAAAATCGGACCTTGTTACTTGTAACTTCAAGGTGCCACTACCACATGTAATGCCCGGATTGATAAACAGGCTAGGACCTGATAACAACAATTGTAACAAGGCACACCCTTTAACTACAGGTCATTTTCAATTTGTTTTTATGTCATGACCTGGCTCAAAGGCTATACCAAATCAAGTGTAATGAAAGAACAATGTAGTTACATAGGATATACATGTAATTATCATGTACCTACCCAGGAGGAAGCAACATAATGTAAAGTGACTTACATTACAATTCTGCACCTTACAAACCTTTATAAACACGACAAACTGAAAGACAATAATACTCTGGTATTACATGTTAATTCGATGGTAGTGGCACATGGTAGTTTCATGTAACAAGGTCAGATTTTGGTTTGAGTTATTAACGTCATAATTCACAGGTGACTTTCAAATGTGTAATTACAAAACATTAGTTACATAGTGGAACATAAACGTGCAATAACATCCGTTCCTTGTTCCAATTGTGTAATAACTGATGGCACAGCAACCTTATTACCATGTAATTACATAGTAACACCTATGTAACTACAATGTTGTAATTACTTATGTGACTACAACATTGGATTGATGGCAGCCTTGTCAGGAAACTAAAGGAGAGAGATGCTTCTTATAAACACAGCAAGGTGACCGGGGACAATTGTTTGGTTAAACAGTACAACTACGACCGACAAAGATCGATCAAGATGGAGAAAGACAAGTACAGGGACAAAGTGGAGGAGCATTTCACCGGGTCATTACATGAAGCGTATGTGGCACGGGATTCTAATGACCACGCATTACAAAAAGAAAGCCAGTCACGTCACGGACACCAATGTCACGCTACCAGAGTAGCTAAAAACCTTTTTCTCACGCTTTGAGCATAACGACTCTCAGCTGCCAAGGAAAACCACTAAAAACAACGAGACCTACGTGCTTACAGTCTCCATGATGCACAGTGCATTCGGGAAGTATTCAGACCCCTTGACTTATTCCATATTTTGTTACGTTACAACTTTCCATTCTAAAATCGAGGAACATTTTTCTTTTTTTCTCATAAATGTACACGCAATACCCCATAATGTCAAAGTGAATTTTTTTTTTTTTAAATGTTTGCAAATGTATTAACAATGAATACAGAAATACCTTATTTACATAAGCATTCTGACCCTTTGCTATGAGACTCGAAATTGAGCTCAGGTGCATCCTGTTTCCATTGATCATCCTTGAGATGCTTCTACAACTTGACTGGAATCCACCTGGGGTCAATTAAATTGATTGGACATGTATTGGAAAAGCATATACCTTTCTATATAAGGTCCCACAGTTGACAGTGCATGTCAGAGCAGAAACCAAGCCATGAGGTTGAAGGAATTGTCTGCAGAGTTCCGAGACAGGATTGTGTCAAGGCACACATTTGGCAAAGGGTACCAAAATATTTATGCAGCATTGAAGGTCCCCAAGATCACAGTGGCCTTCATCATTCTTAAATGGATGATGTTTGGAACCACCAAGACTCTTTCTATAGCTGGCCACCCGGCAAAACTGAGCAATCAGGGGAGAAGGGCCTTGGTCAGGGAGATGACCAAGAACCCGATGGTCACTCTGACAGAGCTCCAGAGTTCCTCTGTGGAGATGGGAGAACCTTCCAGAAGGACAACAATGTCTGCAGCACTCCACCAATCAGGCCTTTATGATAGAGTGGCCAGAAGGAAGCCACTCCTCAGTAAAAGGCACATGACAGCCCTTTTGGAGTTTGCCAAAAGGCACCTAAACAAGATTCTCTGGTCTGATGAAACAAAGATTGAACTCCTTGGCCAGAATTTCAAGTGTTATGTCTGGAGAAAACCTGCCACAATCCCTACGGTGAATCATGGCGGTGGCAGCATCATGCTGTGGGGATGTTTTTCAATGGCATGGACTGGGAAACTAGTCAGGATCGAGGGAAGGATGAACGGAGCAAAGTACAGAGAGGTTTTTCATAAAACCTGCTCCAGAGCGCATAGGACCTCAGACTGGGGTGAAGGTTCACCTTCCAGCAGGACAATGACCCTAAGCATACAGCAAAGACAATGCAGGAGTGGCATCGGGACAGGTCTCTGAATGTCCTTGAGTGGCCCAGCCAGAGCCCAGACTTTAACCCGATCCAACATCTCTGGAGAGACCTGAAAATAGCTGTGCAGCGATGCTCCACATCCAGCCTGACAGAGCTCGAGAGGATCTGCAGAGAAGAATGGGAGAAACTCCCCAAATACAGGTGTGCCAAGCTTGTAGCATCATACCCAGGAAGACTCGACGCTGTAATTGCTGCCAAAGGTGCTTCAACAAACTGCTGAGTAAATGTGATATTGCATTATTAATTGTTTATACATTTGCAAAACATGATTTTGTTTTTGGCTTTGTCATTATGGGGTATTGTGTGTATATTTTGAATGAGGCTGTAACGTAACAAAATCCTAGCCGCACCCTCAGAGCATGTGCAGACCATCTAGTTGTGGTATTTTCTGAAATGTTCTATCTCAGGCCATTATCCCCACCAGCTTCAAAATGTCCACTATCATCCCTGTGCCCAAGAAAGGGAAAGTAACTGTATATGGTCCCGTGTGGCTCAGTTGGTAGTACATGACACTTGTAACACCAGAGGTGTGAGTTTGATTCCAATGGGGGACCAGTATGAACATGTATGCACACTATTCGCTCAGGATGACAGTGTCTGCTAAATGACCAACATTTAAAAAAATGTTGAACTGAATGACTACCCACCTGTAGCTCTCACTTCCGTCATCATGAAGTTCTTCGAGAGGCTTGTCAAAGACCACATCACCTCCTCGACAGATCCACGAATGATGCCATTGCACACTGTCCTCACCCACCTGGACAAAAGGAATGTATATGTGAGGATGCTATTTATTAACTACAGCTAGAAGACAATGTAGAAGACAATGATACACATTGTATCATTCACGATAGGTAGAATCTATGTTCTTTACATCTCCTCTAACATACATGACACAATCTAATCTTAATGCTTTTTCCAGAGAAGACTGAGTTACCAGGAACATATTTGGGACCCTCCTATGATCATTGTGTTTTATTTGGCACATTCCCTCCCTCCGAAAGGAAAGAAGATCGAGGGAGTGAACTGAAGCAATTAATTGGAAGACTTTCTAGGGCACATCTCGGATCCGACCGTAGCGTAAGCCAAAAACATGTGAATAATGCATTTTAAAGCATGTTTTCTTCTCCGTGCTTAAGAGGGAACTTCATAAATGGAGAAATTCTCCCTTTGATTCCCATTAAATGACAGTGTAACAAATTGCTTTGTTTAACAGCCCCTTCAGTGTCTGGGGTTTTATTGATAGTAGCTGGACCGCTGGTTTGGGATTTATGGAAGAAAGGGAGGAGAGGGTGATAAAGTATTTGTGTGAAAGTTACCGATCTCTCAGGTGGCGTGTATGGACCTTGGGGAACTATAGGCTCTGAGCGGCCGTGCCGGCGCTTCCAGCGTCTGTCCTCAATAACGAGCGTTCGACAGCTGTGATTTCAGATTAAGGAGTTTTCCTTCGTGTTCCTATCCTGTTCAGACTGCAATGCACCCGTTGTACCTTATTGTCAATCTAAAGTGTTGGGTCTTCTGGGAGCCATTGAGGGCCCAGCTGCCAAACAACAGGGAGAGAGACCATTTGTCTAAGCCTGCTCATCTCTAGCTGAGCCCCCTACCTTTCCCTTTCTCTCTTTCCTTCCCTAGTAGAAACAGGCTTCTACCAGTGAGGATACAAAGGGCAAAAAGAGTGGAGGGAGAAAGAGTGGGAGTGACGGAATAGGACAGAGGCCAGAGATGAGGGAAACAACAGCTGAGCACGCTCAAGGCCCTTGTATTCAACTCCAATCAGACAGGGCTGATATACATGTTTTATGTTGTTTCATGATCTTCCTTTACTGATCCCTATATTAAAGGAGTCTAGTTAAAGTTATAGAGGATATGAATAAATACACTATACAGTATGTTACCATTGCTCAACATTGTGTCAGCAAGCAACTGAAAGGGATATATTCACGACATAAACATGATCAAAACTTTTACCAGATAAAATACCCCCCCACACACACTGAATAATACTTCAACAACTGTCGCCTGAGATTTCGTTCAAACCGATAAACCTGTCACACTCATCAGCTATTTTGGCCTTCATATGACCTTTTTGTTATCTGTTGGGCCATCAAAGCTAATAACTGATTGGGAGTCAAATGCTAAATGTGTTATGATTTTAATTACCAATGTGATCCTCACCTCAAACAACAGTACCAATCAATAAAGGGTCTCAGGAAATATTCCAATGTAAATACACAGCAGGGATTAACGTCAACTCCATCATGGTCATGGTCACCCAATGGTCATATGCCTCTGTAAGAAATTTAATTATAATGTATGGTGTCCATATTAGGACAGCCTCAAATACACAAGGAGTATTACGAAGCTGATTTGTTGGTTTAGTGGTTTCGTTGAAGGTGCAGTACAGTAAACATAGCCCAAAGGCCTATGGGAATCTTTGAGGCTGTTGTACTGATTAGCATGGCCATATTTCTATTACAGCATATTGGATGACTGTTATTCATATCCCATTCAACCCAGCTCAATGTAACATCAATAGGTTTAGGCTACTACATGATCATCGAATTTCCCCTATACCCATCATCAGGTTGCTACGACCTAGCCTACAAATGACGTAGGTGCACAGGTTGAGAGACAAATTGGAGTAATCAAGGAAACAGACAGTAACAAATTCAGTACCGCCTTGCACACTCTTGCCTGCATCTAGCTGATTTAGGGTGTAATCATTAGTCCAAACAGTTCCAAAACGTTCAGTTGTGCAACTACTGTAAAAAAATAAAAATACAATTATATTGGAACATTTCAGGTAGGTCCGTCCCTGTTTCATTCCGTTTGCTTCGGTTTAAGAAACATTTTGCAACAGAATCACATAATGAATTCACCCCTGATCACCCTTTAGTGAACAACACAACAGCTGTCAGTGACCAGGTGAAAAGGCCAAACTTTCATACCATAACTGCTAACCGATACACACAGCCTACATCATGGCTCCACATCATGGACAACATAGCTACTAGACATAACATGTTAGTAAACCCACAATCCAATCCATCTGTACAATCACACAGTGCATTGTGCAGCAAGCAATTTAGCTAGAGCTCATCGAATCCCATTGTGATGCAGGGGGGGACAATTTTTGGCATGACAGGACCTAAAATCAAAAGCTTACCTTGACTTGGAAGAGCTGTTGTGTGGGATAGCCTTATCCAGCTAGTGAAAGTGAAAGTGAAACAAATACATTTATCTTTCTCTCTCTCTCTCTCTTTCTCTCTCTCTGCTGCTTCTCCTTAATTGTTGTTCAAAACTGTTCTACTATTGTCTTTCTCTTTGAGTCAACCAACTACCTCTCTCAAAGAGTGCAGTGTATAAAGTCAGAACATCTGCTGTCTCAGCCACTGCCTGTCACCAAGGGTGTACCCCAAGGCTCAATCCTAGGCCCCACAATCCTAGGCCCCCCAAACGCAATGCAACTCGGGCTCCCCAGTGGTGCAGCAGTCTAAGGCACTGCATCTCAGTGCAAGAGGTGTCACTGCAGTCCCTGGTTTACATCCAGGCTGCATCACATCTGGCCGTGATTGCGAGTCCCATAGTCCCATCCCACTCTCTATTCTGGACGTAATAGACAACCAATTTTACATTTTACATTTTAGCCATTTAGCAGACGCTCTTATCCAGAGCGACTTACAAATTGGTGCATTCACCTATAATATCCAGTGGAACAACCACTTTACAATAGTGCATCTAAATCTTTTAAGGGGGGGGTTAGAAGGATTACCTTATCCTAACCCAGGTATTCCTTGAAGAGGTGGGGTTTCAGGTGTCTCCGGAAGGTGGTGATTGACTCCGCTGTCCTGGCGTCGTGAGGGAGCTTGTTCCACCATTGGGGTGCCAGAGCAGCGAACAGTTTTGACTGGGCTGAGCGGGAACTGTGCTTCCTCAGAGGTAGGGAGGCGAGCAGGCCAGAGGTGGATGAACGGAGTGCCCTTGTTTGGGTGTAGGGCCTGATCAGAGCCTGAAGGTACGGAGGTGCCGTTCCCCTAACAGCTCCGTAGGCAAGCACCATGGTCTTGTAGCGGATGCGAGCTTCGACTGGAAGCCAGTGGAGAGAGCGGAGGAGCGGGGTGGCGTGAGAGAACTTGGGAAGGTTGAACACCAGACGGGCTGCGGCGTTCTGGATGAGTTGTAGGGGTTTAATGGCACAGGCAGGGAGCCCAGCCAACAGCGAGTTGCAGTAATCCAGACGGGAGATGACAAGTGCCTGGATTAGGACCTGCGCCGCTTCCTGTGTGAGGCAGGGTCGTACTCTGCGAATGTTGTAGAGCATGAACCTACAGGATCGGGTCACCGCCTTGATGTTGGTGGAGAACGACAGGGTGTTGTCCAGGGTCACACCAAGGTTCTTAGCACTCTGGGAGGAGGACACAAGGGAGTTGTCAACCGTGATGGCGAGATCATGGAACGGGCAGTCCTTCCCCGGGAGGAAGAGCAGCTCCGTCTTGCCGAGGTTCAGCTTGAGGTGGTGATCCGTCATCCACACTGATATGTCTGCCAGACATGCAGAGATGCGATTCGCCACCTGGTTGTCAGAAGGGGGAAAGGAGAAGATTAATTGTGTGTCATCTGCATAGCAATGATATGAGAGACCATGTGAGGATATGACAGAGCCAAGTGACTTGGTGTATAGCGAGAATAGGAGTGGGCCAAGAACAGAGCCCTGGGGGACACCAGTGGTGAGAGCACGTGGTGCGGAGACAGATTCTCGCCACGCCACCTGGTAGGAGCGACCTGTCAGGTAGGACGCAATCCAAGCGTGCGCGGTGCCAGAGATGCCCAGCTCGGAGAGGGTGGAGAGGAGGATCTGATGGTTCACGGTATCAAAGGCAGCAGATAGGTCTAGAAGGATGAGAGCAGAGGAGAGAGAGTTAGCTTTAGCAGTGCGGAGAGCCTCCGTGACACAGAGAAGAGCAGTCTCAGTTGAATGCCCAGTCTTGAAACCTGACTGATTAGGATCAAGAAGGTCATTCTGAGAGAGATAGCAAGAGAGCTGGCCAAGCACGGCGCGTTCAAGAGTTTTGGAGAGAAAGGAAAGAAGGGATACTGGCCTGTAGTTGTTGACATCGGAGGGGTCGAGTGTAGGTTTTTTCAGAAGGGGTGCAACTCTCGCTCTCTTGAAGACGGAAGGGACGTAGCCAGCGGTCAAGGATGCGTTGATGAGCGAGGTGAGGTAGGGGAGAAGGTCTCCGGAAATGGTCTGGAGAAGAGAGGAGGGGATAGGGTCAAGTGGGCAGGTTGTTGGGCGGCCGGCCGTCACAAGACGCGAGATTTCATCTGGAGAGAGAGGGGAGAAAGAGGTCAAAGCACAGGGTAGGGCAGTGTGAGCAGGACCAGCAGTGTCGTTTGACTTAGCAAACGAGGATCGGATGTCGTCAACCTTCTTTTCAAAATGGTTGACGAAGTCATCCGCAGAGAGGGAGGAGGGGGGGGGAGGGGGAGGAGGATTCAGGAGGGAGGAGAAGGTAGCAAAGAGCTTCCTAGGGTTAGAGGCAGATGCTTGGAGTTTAGAGTGGTAGAAAGTGGCTTTAGCAGCAGAGACAGAAGAGGAAAATGTAGAGAGGAGGGAGTGAAAGGATGCCAGGTCCGCAGGGAGGCGAGTTTTCCTCCATTTCCGCTCGGCTGCCCGGAGCCCTGTTCTGTGAGCTCGCAGTGAGTCGTCGAGCCACGGAGCAGGAGGGGAGGACCGAGCCGGCCTGGAGGATAGGGGACAGAGGAAATCAAAGGATGCAGAGAGGGAGGAGAGGAGGGTTGAGGAGGCAGAATCAGGAGATAGGTTGGAGAAGGTTTGAGCAGAGGGAAGAGATGATAGGATGGAAGAGGAGAGAGTAGCGGGAGAGAGATAGCGAAGGTTGGGACGGCGCAATACCATCCGAGTAGGGGGAGAGTGAGAAGTGTTGGATGAGAGCGAGAGGGAAAAGGATACAAGGTAGTGGTCGGAGACTTGGAGGGGAGTTGCAATGAGATTAGTGGAAGAACAGCATCTAGTAAAGATGAGGTCAAGCGTATTGCCTGCCTTGTGAGTAGGGGGGGAAGGTGAGAGGGTGAGGTCGAAAGAGGAGAGGAGTGGAAAGAAGGAGGCAGAGAGGAATGAGTCGAAGGTAGACGTGGGGAGGTTAAAGTCACCCAGAACTGTGAGAGGTGAGCCATCCTCAGGAAAGGAACTTATCAAGGCGTCAAGCTCATTGATGAACTCTCCAAGGGAACCTGGAGGGCGATAAATGATAAGGATGTTAAGCTTGAAAGGGCTGGTAACTGTGACAGCATGGAATTCAAATGAGGAGATAGACAGATGGGTCAGGGGAGAAAGAGAGAATGTCCACTTGGGAGAGATGAGGATTCCAGTGCCACCACCCCGCTGGCTCGATGCTCTAGGGGTATGCGAGAACACGTAGTCAGACGAGGAGAGAGCAGTAGGAGTAGCAGTGTTATCTGTGGTGATCCATGTTTCCGTCAGCGCCAGGAAGTCTAGGGACTGGAGGGTAGCATAGGCTGAGATGAACTCAGCCTTGTTGGCCGCAGACCGGCAGTTCCAGAGGCTGCCGGAGACCTGGAACTCCACGTGGGTCGTGCGCGCTGGGACCACCAGGTTAGAGTGGCAGCGGCCACGCGGTGTGGAGCGTTTGTATGGCCTGTGCAGAGGAGAGAGAACAGGGATAGGCAGACACATAGTAGACAAGCTACAGAAGAGGCTACGCTAATGCAAATGAGATTGGAGTGACAAGTGGACTACACGTCTCGAATGTTCAGGAAGTTAAGCTTACGTTGCAAAAATGTTATTGACTAAGATGATACAGTACTGCTGGCTGGTGGAGTAGGCTAGCTAGCAGTGGCTGCGTTGTTGACTTTGAACGTGTAGCTGGCTAGGTAACCTCGGTAGTTTCAGTACTACACCATGTCATGATACAAAGCAACTTTGTAGCTAGCTAGCTAACATAACACTAATCAAGACGTTCCTTGTAGTGTATTTAGTTTCAACAATGCTGCTCGTCGGTAATAGTTGGCTAGGTTAGGAAAAATGGCGTCGCGGGGGACGGAAATAGCTGGCTAGCTAACCTCGATGGCTGGCTAGCTAACAATTATCAATTAACAATTATCAAGTTATGACAAAGACAACTAGGTAGCTAGCTAGGTAACACTGCACTAGTCTAATCGTTCCGTTGTTTAGTATTAGTAACTACAGCGCTGCTAGTCGGTAACGGATGGCTAGCTGGCAGTGGGTTAATGATGACTAGGTGTGTTGAGTAAGTCTGGCGCCGCGTCGCGGCTGGCTAGCACACCTCGATAATACTCAAACTCAAACTACACAATTATCTTAGATACAGAGACAGCACGGACAACTATGTAGCTGGCTAACTAACACTAACACCACACTAATCAAGTCGTTGCGTTGTAATGTAATAGTTTCTGCTAGTCGGTAGAAGTTGGCTAGCTAACGGTGATGACTAGTTAGCTAGCAGCTAGCAGTGTTGACTACGTTAGGAGGACGAAGATAGCTAGCCTCGATAATTACTCAGTTACTCTAAACTACACAATTATCTTTGATACAAAGACGGCTATGTAGCTAGCTAAGAAGAATTGCTCAGATCAAACAAATCAAGCCGTTGTAATGTAGCGAAGTGGAATATTACCTGTGGAGCGAAGCGTGGTGCGACTGCTCGCTCCAAACCGGAAGTCAAAGCACCCTCATAGATATCATCCTAACCAACTTGCCCTCTAAATACACCTCTGCTGTTTTCAACCAAGATCTCAGCTATCACTGCCTCATTGCCTGCATCCGTAATGGGTCAGCGGTCAAACGACCTCCACTCATCACTGTCAAACGCTCCCTAAAACACTTCAGCGAGCAAGCCTTTCTAATCGACCTGGCCCAATTCTCATAGCCTTTAGCCGTACCCTTATCCTGCTCCTCCTCTGTTCCTCTGGTGATGCAGAGGTGAATCCAGGCCCTGCAGTGCCTAGCTCCACTCCTATTCCCCAGGCGCTCTCTTTTGATGACTTGTGTAAGCGTAATAGCCTTGGTTTCATGCATGTTAACATTAGAAGCCTTCTCCCTAAGTTTGTTTTATTCAATGCTTTAGCACACTCTGCCAACCCGGATGTCCTAGCCGTGTCTGAATCCTGGCTTAGGAAGTCCACCAAAAACTCTGAAATCTTCATCCCGAACTACAACATTTTCAGACAAGATAGAACGGCCAAAGGGGGCGGTGTTGAAATCTACTGCAGAGATAGCCTGCAGAGTTCTGTCCTACTATCCAGGTCTGCACCCAAACAATTTGAACTTCTACTTTTAAAAATCCATCTCTCTAAAAACAAGTTTCTCACCGTTGCTGCGTGCTATAGACCACCCTCTGCCCCAGCTGTGCTCTGGACACCATATGTGAACTGATTGCCCCCCATCTATCTTCCAAGCTCGTGCTGCTAGGTGACCTAAACTGGAACATGCTTAACACCCCAGCCATCCTACAATCTAAGCTTGATGCTCTCAATCTCACACAAATTATCAATGAACCTACCAGGTACCACCCCAAAGCCGTAAACACAAGCACCCTCATAGATATCATCCTAACCAACTTGCCCTCTAAATACACCTCTGCTGTTTTCAACCAAGATCTCAGCTATCATTGCCTCATTGCCTGCATCCGTAATGGGTCAGCGGTCAAACGACCTCCACTCATCACTGTCAAACGCTCCCTAAAACACTTCAGCGAGCAAGCCTTTCTAATCGACCTGGCCCGGGTATCCTGGAAGGATATTGACCTCATCCCGTCAGTAGAGGATGCCTGGTTATTTTTTTTAAATGCCTTCCTCACCATCTTAAATAAGCATGCCCCATTCAAGAAGTTTAGAACCAGGAACAGATATAGCCCTTGGTTCTCTCCAGACCTGACTGCCCTTAACCAACACAAAAACATCCTGTGGCGTTCTGTTAGATTTGTAAATGAAAAAGGAATATAATAATAAAAATCACCAAGGGTGTACCCGGCCTATTAGCTGCCACCGATCCATGTTTCTGTGTCTTTTGGTTTTGTCTGTCTATCCCGCACCTGTTTTGTGTCTGTCATTAGTGGGGGGTTATTTAGTGTGTATTTTCAGTTTGGGTTCTTGTGCGGGATTGTTTATTGTCCACTCAGGACAATTGTGTGTGTGGCCTGTTTCGCTGGCCTGTGTACGACTTATTGCTGGGCTGCGCCCCGTGTGCTTTTCTTCGTGCTTTCTTTTGGGAATGTGTTTTCCTGGCGGACTTATTTAAGCGCCCTGTGCCTTTCGGCTATTGTATTTTTGTTTACCGTGGCATTAAAAATCTGTTGCTCTGGCCCTCTGTCTCCTGCGCCTGATTCCGCATCTCCACTGGTCCTAGAAATCCGTGATAGAATCCCGCACCTTCATGGAGTCAGCAGGAGCAGAAGCGTCATCCATGGCTGAGCAGGTCTCTCAACACGCCAGCCTCCTCCACCGCCTAGGCTCGGCCATGGACCAGGTGTTGGCCCGGTTGGAGAGCTGGGAGAGAGGTGCTTCCCCAGCCAGACCAGCTTCGGTCCCTCACCCTGCGCTCCTACCCACACCCACTGAAGCGGCGCCGGCAGTATCCGGATCACACCTCCCAGGGAGTTCGATGGGACGGCCGCTGGGTGCCAGTTGGAACTGTACCTGGCGACCGTCCGCCCCCCCCCCCCCCCCCCCCCCCGACAAAGAGAGGGTGAGTGTCCTCGTCTCCTGTCTCACGGGCCGAGCCCTGGAATGGGCCAATGCGGTCTGGGATGGTCCAGACTCGGCTCGGGGCGACTACCCTGAGTTCACCCGCCGCTTCCGGGCGGTTTTCGATCATGCCCCGGAGGGCAGGGCGGAGGGTGAGCGGCTATTTCATCTGAGACAGGAGACGAGGAGCGCTCAGGATTTCGCCCTGGAATTCCGGACTCTCGCCGCTGGATCGGGGTGGAACGAGCGGGCCCTGATAGACCACTATAGGTGTAGTCTTCACGAGGACGTCCGCCGGGAGCTGGCTTGTAGGGATAACACCTCCACCCTAGACCAACTGGTGGATTTGTCCATTAGATTGGACAACCTACTGGCTGCCCGGGGACGTTCCAGTCGGGGCCTGTTCGTTCCGCCTCCCAGTCCTCCTGCTCCACAGCCCATGGAGATAGGGGGGGCTGCGTCGAGGAGGACCGGAGGGGGGGGTCTCTCCTGCACCCGCTGTGGGCGCAGAGGACACACTGTGGACCGGTGCTGGAGAGGTCCACCCGGGAGTTCAGAGGGCAGGGGCAGAGCACTACTTCGACCCCCCAGGTGAGTCCGCACCAGCCACACCCAGAGCCCCCTGTCGACCACATGTACACCTCCGTTTGTTTTCCAGATTTTCCCCCTCACTTCCAGTATAGGGCACTAGTCGATTCAGGTGCAGCTGGAAGTTTTATGGACCGTGGGTTAGCTCAGAGGTTAGGGATTCCCCTGGTTCAGCTGGACCACCCCATCCCTGTGCACGCCCTAGATAGTCGACCGCTAGGGTCAGGCCAAGTAGGGGAGGTCACAGTGCCACTGGTTATGCAGATGTGGGGGGGTCATGAGGAACGTATCAGCCCGTATCAACCTCCAGGCCGACGCGGTCCTTCCTAGGAGTCATGTGTATCCTCTGTCTCAGGAGGAGACAGCGGCTATGGAGACATACGTCGCTGAGTCCTTGAGACAGGGATACATTCGGCCATCCAAGTCCCCTGTCTCCTCAAGCTTTTTTTTCGTGAAGAAGAAGGAGGGAGGTCTGCGCCCGTGCATTGACTATATAGGTCTAAATGCTATCACAGTGGGTTTCAGTTACCCGCCACCTCTCATTGCTACGGCAGTGGAGTCATTTCACGGGGCGCGCTTCTTCACGAAATTAGATCTCAGGAGCGCGTATAACCTGGTGCGTATTCGAGATGGAGACGAGTGGAAAACCGCATTTAGTACCACATCTGGCCATTATGAGTACCTCGTCATGCCGTATGGGTTAAAAAATGCTCCCGCGGTCTTCCAATCCTTTGTGGACGAGGTCCTTAGGGACATGCTCGGGCAGGGTGTGGTGGTGTACATCGATGACATCCTGATCTACTCCGCCACACGCGCCGAGCATGTGTCCCTGGTGCGTAAAGTGCTTGGGCTGCTGCTGGAGCATAACCTATACGTCAAGGCTGAGAAATGTGATTTCTCCAAACGAGCCGTCTCTTTTCTGGGATACCGCATTTCCACCTCGGGGGTGGTGGTGGAATGTGACCGCGTTACGGCTGTGCGTAATTGGCCAACCCCAACCACTGTGAAGGAGGTGCAGCGGTTCTTGGGGTTCGCTAATTATTATCGGAGGTTTATCCGGGGTTTTGGCCAGGTGGCGGCTCCCATTACCTCACTGTTGAAGGGGGGTCCGATGGTCAGCAGAGGTGGACAGAGCCTTCCATCGTCTGAAGGTGCTGTTTACCAACGCTCCTGTCCTGGCGCATCCGGATCCCTCTTTGCCATTCATAGTGGAGGCGGACGCGTCCGAGGCTGGGGTAGGAGCTGTGCTATCGCAGCGCTCGGGCGTTCCTCCGAAGCTCCGCCCATGTGCATTCTTTTCCAAGAAGCTGAGCCCGGCGGAGTGCAACTATGATGTGGGGGAAGGGGAGCTGTTAGCCGTGGTCAGGGCTTTGACGGTGTGGAGACATTGGCTTGAGGGGGCACGTCACCCTTTTCTCATCTGGACCGACCACCGTAACCTGGAGTATATCCGGGCAGCGAGGAGGCTTAATCCCCGTCAGGCAAGGTGGGCCATGTTCTTTACGAGGTTTCACTTTACCCTCTCGTACATTCCAGGTTCCCGGAACCGGAAGGCTGACGCACTGTCGCGTCTCTACGACACCGAGGAGCGGACCATCGATCCTACTCCCATACTTCCCGCCTCCTGTCTGGTGGCACCGGTGGTATGGGAGGTGGATGTGGACATCGAGCGGGCGGGTCGGTCAGAACTCACTCCACCTCAGTGTCCCGTGGGCCTGAAATACGTTCTGCTTGGTGTTCGCGATCGCCTGATCCGATGGTCCCACACTCTACCCTCCTCGGGTCATCCTGGGGTGGAATGGACAGTGCGGGGCCTGAAGGGGAGGTACTGGTGGCCCACCTTGGTTGAGGATGTTCGGCGTTATGTCTCTTCCTGTTCGGTATGCGCCCAGTGCAAGGCTCCTAGACACCTGCCTCGAGGGAAATTACAGCCCCTCCCCGTTCCACAATGGCCTTGGTCTCACCTCTCGGTGGATTTCCTCACGGATCTCCCGCCGTCCCAGGGGAACACTGCGATCCTGGTCGTTGTGGACCGGTTCTCTAAGTCCTGCCGTCTGCTCCCTTTGCCCGGTCTTCCTACAGCCCTGCAGACCGCGGAGGCCCTGTTCACCCATGTCTTCCGGCACTATGGGGTGCCCGAGGACATCGTATCTGATCGGGGTCCCCAGTTCACGTCCAGGGTGTGGAGGTCGTTTATGGAGAGGCTGGGGGTCTCGGTCAGCCTGACCTCGGGTTTCCACCCGAGAGTAATGGGCAGGTCGAGCGCATTAACCAGGATGTGGGCAGGTTCCTGCGGTCGTATTGCCGGGACCGGCCAGGGGAGTGGGCGCAGTTCGTACTTTGGGCCGAGATGGCCCAGAACTCTCAGCGCCACTCCTCTACTAACCTGTCACCCTTCCAGGTTGTATTGGGGTATCAGCCGGTCCTGGTGCCATGGCAACAGAGCCAGACGGAGGCTCCTGCGGTGGAGGCATGGGTGAAGCGCTCTCAGGAGACCTGGAATGCGGTCCAGGAGTGTCTAAGGAGGGCTGGTGAACGACACAAAGAGAGCGCTGACCACCACCGCAGTGAAGCCCCCGTGTTTAACCCGGGGGACAGAGTCTGGCTCTCGACCCGGAACCTGCCCCTCCACCTGCCCTGCCGGAAGCTGGGTCCGCGGTTTGTGGGGCCGTTCAAAGTCCTGAGGAGGATAAACGAGGTGTGTTACAGGTTACAACTCCCTTCATATTACCGCATTAACCCCTCGTTTCATGTGTCTCTCTTCAGGCCGGTGGTAGCTGGTCCGCTGCAGGACGATGAGGTGCTGGAGGTCCCCCCGCCCCCCCTGGACATCGGGGGGGCCCCGGCGTACACAGTCCGAGCCATCCTGGACTCCCGACGTCGGGTAGGGGGCCTGCAGTACCTCGTGGACTGGGAGGGGTACAGTCCGGAGGAGAGGTGCTGGGTTCCGGCGGTGGTCGTTCTGGATCCACCTATGCTGCAGGAATTCCACCGTCGCCGTCCGGATCGGCCGGCGCCTCGCCCTCCGGGCCGTCCCCGGGGGAGGGGTACTGTCACAGTATCCAACGAAGGTGGCGCCCCTCCTCGGTCGGGTCGGCGCTCGGCGGTCGTCGTCGCCGGCCTATTAGCTGCCACCGATCTATGTTTCTGTGTCTTTTGGTTTTGTCTGTCTATCCCGCACCTGTTTCATGTCTGTCATTAGTGGGGGGTTATTTAGTGTGTATTTTCAGTTTGGGTTCTCGTGCGGGATTGTTTATTGTCCACTCAGGACAGTTGTGTGTGTGGCCTGTTTCGCTGGCCTGTGTACGATTTATTGCCGGGCTGCACCCCGTGCGCTTTTCCTCGTGTTTTCTTTTGGGAATGTGTTTTCCTGGCGGACTTATTTAAGCGCCCTGTGCCTTTCGGCTATTGTGTTTTGTTTACCGTGGCATTAAAACACTGTTGCTCTGGCCCTCTGTCTCCTGCGCCTGATTCCGCATCTCCACTGGTCCTTGAAATCCGTGACATAAGGCTGTAACGTAACCAAATGTGGAAAAAGTTACGGGGTCTGAATACTTTCGGAATACACTGTATATGAAAAATAATTGTCTAAACATTAACAATGATTCATATTTGTTCATATTTAAGTGACATCTGCATTAAATGAGTTTTAAAAACATGTTTTAAGGTCAAATAAATGCCCCCAATGCAAATCAATGGAAATCATAATGGCTTAGAGCAAGAACTATTCTGGGTGCTGCAGTAAAAGTATTTTAGGGTCAGTAGAATATATCTATGGTGTCATTTCATGGGGCTCTGAATATTACAGAGTTTTGCAGGCCTTTTACTCCACCCATTCCATTTGTGCCCACAGTGCGAATCACTGTGTATGGAATACTGTACATAATCATCACATATGCGCTTTCTGAGCTACAGAAAACCTGCTAACCAAACAACAGTGCAGGGCATGCTCACTGAATTAAATGGCAACTACACACAAAAAAAATGAAGTAGGCAAAACATTTAAACTGATTTTAAAAGGCCCCACAGAAGTTTTTTTTGCTGTGCATGACTGCACTTTAGAGTGTCTGTCATCCTGCAGCACAGCATTTTGGTGAAGGTTTAGGTTAGGTCCGATATTGACCATGCACTCAAGAAGGAAAGAGATTGGACCATCCTAGAAATGTTTTAGAGTAATATAATATGATATATACAGTTTAGCAGACACTTTCATCCAAAGTGACTTACAGTCATGCGTGAATACATTTTCCCCGGAATCTAACCCAATATCCTGGCATTGCAATGCTCTGCCAAGATGCATGGCAGGGTTATAAATGCTTTGTGAAGCCTTACTTTATAAGGCCTTTATTAAGCAGTGCTTATGCCACCCTTTATGAAGTACAGGCTTATGTTATATTTGACCTAGTGGGTTATGTCATATTTAACATAGGTGATTATGTCACATGACTTACGATTATAGATTATTTGTAACACATGTATGTAGTGTTTATGAAGGCTTTATGAAGGCTTTATGAAGCTAGGTCAATGTGTTACTAGTTTTTATTTTGATTAGATTCAGTGAGTAGTCCTCCTCTGGGGAGCCTCCACTGACCTACTGTGTATCCACAACCTGTTGCCATTATTTAACTAGTCACCAGAAAACTAATATGGTTAGGGATATATTAGTTTTACATTTTCAGAGTCAGTCAATCACTGCCAATTGAACCTGTGAATGGTACATTACAGTGAAGGCAACAACAGAACTTTTGAAGGGTAGAATAAAACACTTCAGACAGCTATTGTTGTTTATTTGCTAGAGAGTCAATTGTGTGCACTCGTGTTGGCAGTTGCAACATCCCTAATATCACGGGCTTCAGACTATAGCTAACGGGGAAAGGAGGCCTGAGAAGATAAGTTGAAACTTTTCCCAAAGCTTTGTTGGAGGAACAAAAAGCCCAGTCTAGACATGCAATTGGACTAGGAAAAGGGGAGCAAGAAATTAATGGATTATGCCTGCAGGAAAGATTAATCTCTATGCTACTTTGTTGGGCTTACCCTTGCATGTCAATGTCAATGGCGCTTGAAATATTCTTCAGAACCAACCCTGATATTTAGGGTTTTGCGTCAGGCTATTGGCCCATAATTACCTGTGTTTCGATGAAGGACAGGTATGCGAGGCGTGTTTCCCACTTCCTTTGTAAACAGTGGACTAGAGATGAGTCGGTTTTCTGTGTGAAGAGAGGCCACCAGTGACACAGACAGGGTTCGCCCTATATGGCCAAGTCAAAATGTGCTATATACCATGAAAAAGTTAAAAGTTAGGCGCAATGTTAGGATTAGGCCATGGTTAGGGTTAATTTGATTTGATTTAATTGTTAAGAAATTGCAGAACTTCTGGCTTTGCAGATTTACCATTTAGAGACAACCAACAGACAGCGGTGAGACACATCAGCCCTCCAGAGACCTGAGAGGTTGTGACACTGGACGATGGCCAAAGGGGTGAACCGATCCGCTGCCAAATTGATCTGTGTGTCGATTTCCATGACGAACAATTTCAGAGCGCAGCTCCTCGAATCTTTCACCTTGAGCCGAGTATGTCGACTAACAGACCAAGGAAAATAAAACAACCCTATATAATCCCCACATAGAATGTTGGCGAGAGATAATAGAGGCTTGCAGTGTATAACTGGATATCATGTTGAGGGGTTTGATTTATGTCCTATGGTATGACAATAACCTGTCAGCAACATATCCTATTAAGATTTGGAATACAGTATATTCCTAAAAGTGCCTGAATATAGGGAGAAATCTAAATGTGCACAATGCAGAAATCGCTCCGCCATTTCCTGGTTGCTAAAATTGTAATAGTTTGCCTAATTTCAGTTTATATGACAAATCAAGAAATTATATTGTAGTGCATCATTGTACCATCTAAACCGCTATGAAATATATTTTCCATAATCAAAATTATTACATTTTCATCTGTTTAAAGCTGGTGTACAAAACCAAAAGTAAAAAATGTGAAAATGAAACTTAAGAACAGGAAGAAAAGAAATAGCGCACATAAAATAGATCTACCGCTTCTTAGACTTGCTTTCAATGAGAATGCCCTATTCACATTTCTATGTGAATTTGGTTGGGTCGCCCAAAAAGTTACATATTGCAGCTTTAAAAAAGAGATGTCTTTACATGTGCCATGAATTTGTTTATGATAGTTGCTTGGTGTTTAGTGTACATTTCATAATACGAACATGTTTTTATTTTCAGATAAATACAAATATTTTCTCATCATGTTCTATCATAGGAACTGGAGTATGCCAACAAATGTACTCAAAGAGAATTCATGACAAAAGATGGCCTATTGGGTGAACTGACACGGTAACCTCTGCCTGAGTCAAGTTGAAACCAAAAGCAGTGTGTTTTCTCTGCCTGGGCTTGATTAGCAAAGGAAACAATCGGAGCGCATGCAACATTTACCCCCAAAAATTAAGAGCATAAGTGCCGTTTACATAGGCTCTCGTCACTGAAGCAGAAGGTCAGATCGAGGCCGATGTTTTGAGAAACACATTAAATGTTGGTTTACCCTTCAGAGTTATTTTTAAGACTTTATTGACCACAGATGGCTCCTGTACAACCAAACCAGGCAAAGAAATAAGAGAAAGATTACCTAGTTTCAGCACTTTATCACTATCATATGAGTTTCAGGCACATTACACCAAAAACGAGGGATAACATAGGTTTAAAAATGAAAGAGATCATAAAAGTATTAACAAGGTCATAAGGGGCAAAAATGTTAGTGTTTTTCCTAAACTTTGATTAAACAATGACGTTTCTTCATACAGACACATCACAAAAGTGGAAAATTATATTGTAGTTAAATTGCACATGTCAAACCCTCCAAAAACTGCAATAACTCACAGCAGACTAGTCATAACGCTCTCCCAAATTGTCAAATGTTGCTGCAATTGTTACCATTTCTCCTTGGATGCTCATAATTGACAGTGAAATATTGCGTAAACCTAGATCAAACCAATATTACAGCCTAGCTATGGAGACATACTGTCACAAAAAAATTGATAGATTGATCAGTGTCTGAAGAGTTTGGGATTTCATATCTGTCACAGGGCTATGGTCAAAACAAACTGATTGTTGTGGTGAAAGCCAAGTACAGCGTACATTTTTGGCCATATGCTGGTATGTGGGGGCTCATCCACTCCCAAAGAGTTCAGTCCACATCAAAGTGTAGCCACATCTGGTTCTGAGTAAAGGGAGAGGGGCAGATGGACAAAAGAAGTCTTCATTTTATCTGGGGGGCAGTTTGTTTGGAGGGGCACAGGGGGGTTAGTGGGTTGGAGAAAACACAGTAATGCTCAGCACACTGCTGTGAGATTAATTTGACTTAGGAAAAACAGGATTGCTACTTCCTGGATCATCCATGAATCTTGATGAGTTCCCTTGTCATGTGGGTTTTTGTAACAAGCAAATGTACAAAGGATCGCTTTAGGACAATTAGATTGATTAAATGCATACCAATACTATTGTCTCTTCCCCTTTAATTATTTATCTTTTGCTATTTTAAAGTAGTTATTGAGGAAACTTTTAATTTGTGTGACTATGTTTCCAGTATGTGGAAGAGATTATTGGAAACAATGAACGCAAAAGCTCACCTTATGTATGGGGCCAATTTGTAATACCGGTAAAGGTGTAATAATAATAATAATTATTATAATTTGTGTACTCATTTTCCTATGAGAACTGTGAATCAGAGACATAGAGAGAGTGTATATATGTGTGTGTGTGTGTGTGAGTGCATGCATGTGCGTGTGTGTTTGTGAGAGAGAAGAGCGAGAACGAGAGAGAGAGAGAATGAGACAATGAGAAAGAAAGAGAGAGAGACCTCTGTGACCCTGGCAAAGTCTTCTTGAGAGAGATTTCTGGCAGGCCTGGGTCAGAGGTTGAGCTTCAGGGAATTCTCTCTTTAAAAGGTTATCTGAGCCTTGATTTGTGCTCACTGATGTGATTCTAGTTTGTAATTGGGTATGATTGAAATAATATATAATATCAAACACTCGTTGGAGGTCACCTTTTCCCAGGATCTATCTTCTTCATAAAATAGTCAAAAATGTGTAAAATGACAGTGAATTCAAAATAATGCATAAAAGTATATTGAGGTGAATTGACATGGTGTTCAATTATACCTTGCAGTCAGCTCATTTTTACGGAATAAAAGCAAATTTCTCTAACAGTGCTCAGCTACTTGAGTTCTAGAATATGTGACATGGGTATCACGCCTCTTAATTTGTGTACACTTTGTGCTCCGCCTCGAAAATCCTGTGCGCTTAAGACAAAAGAACATACATTTTGTATTTTTCTTTTTCTTCTTCCCTTGTATCTTATTCTTATTAGGGGGGAATTACATCTGCCAGTTAAATACTTGCTAGCTTGTAAGGCTGCATAGATCTTTTTTATTCTTGGGAGAAAGTCAGCTAAATCCGGGAAAGCTTAATGTTTATCTAATGTGAAAATAATTACTCTTTTTTTTTCTTCTTAATCCTGATAATTAGCGCGTGGCAAGACAGATCAGTGTCAGTGTAAATCACTGCCCCGGCCGATTTACTTCTGGTCCTTGTAAATTTCAGGTGAAGATGGGAGCGGATAAAGGTTAGATTAGACCTAATCCAGAGTAGCAGCAAGCCCTTAATCTGTTATGATACAAGGATGATCACTTAAAAAGGTCTGGATCGAGAGCCCATGTCCTGGTTGGAGGAGAGAGGGCTCGACTGGGACCCATCTTTAAACGTGCTTAGTGGACGCGGTGGCGCGGTGGCACAGCAGCTGCGAGCACTTGTGCATGGCTCTACGGATGGCAAGAGAGAGAACAAGAGAGAAAGAAAGAGACAGAGAGAGAAGACTCAATATCTCAATATCCCCATCTCACCCAACGCCTGGGTTTAGGGGAAACCTGTTGTTGAGCAATAATCGCAAGATCAACAAGCAAGGTTTGAAGCCCGGGCTATGATTTCACTATGGCGCATAGGGGATCTGCTGAATGAAGCCTCCGAGTGGCATTAAGGGTCCTCTTGGAAAACAGCTCATCTTGTTAGAGAGGGAGACAGGTGACATAAGGCTCCACAGTCCCTAGTTCCTCCGTTATTTGAGGGATGAGAGAACGAGAATTTGGTTCTCTTCTCCGTGTCATATTGCCCAAACTCCAGTGGGGAAGGAGCATGGAGAAGGGGATTAGCACAATAAAAATCTGCATGGCTGGGTGAATTAGGGGTGTAAATGAATGGCAGACTGGCAGGATGCAGCGCTGGCATCTTTCCGGTGACCGGTCTGAGTGGCAGGGATGCTTGTGCATGGTCTTGCCAACCATCTACTGGTGTGATCTAAGCACAGTAATGTGTAAAATCCTTATTGATACTTGATTTGATTGACCAATATTTATATCTGCATTTTAATCATTTGTTTACTGGAGCAGACATTTGTCCATTTGTATGGCTGGCAGTATCAGCATGTTTCAATAACCCATCAAAACTAGCAATAATAGTCAACCGAAACATCCAGTGAACTAACCTCAGACTTATTTAGTATTTTATTTTACGCACACACACACTCACACACGCACGCACGCACACAAACAACAAATGAAAACCTGGAGAATGGCGCTTTAACAAGTGCTACAAGTATTATCACTAGTGTCTGCCGATTTAGATTGTGTGCCATGTGGGCTAATTCAGAGGCAAAAGAAGATCCTTTCATATTTTTGCAATGTCACCGTCAAGGCTGTGGGTAACTGGTGAAAGGAGTCAGGTGCAGGAGAGCAGAGATGCGTGGACAAGGTATTTAATACATGATAACACCAGTATAAAAACAATACTATGGTGTGGGAAAAAATACCGGTACCACGAAATAAACGGGCATAATAACAAAACCAGCCGTCAAATACAGCCTTCACATTAAAACAAACACGCACATATACATGGGGGAAACAGAGGGTTAAATAATGAAAATGTAATTGGGGAATAGAAACCAGGTGTGTAGAAAACAAAGACAAAACAAATGGAAAATGAAAAGTGGATCGGCGATGGCTGGAAAGCCGGTGACGTCGACCGCCGAATGGAGCCCGAACAAGGAGAGGGACCGACTTCGGCGGAAGTCGTGACAGTCACTTATTATTGCTACGACACCGGATAACTTTGTTGAAGTCATTTCTCAAATCACATCCAATTTAATTTGTCCATAGACCTTACCGTGAAATGCTTACAAGCCCTTAACCAACAATGCAGTTCAAGAAATAGAGTTAAGAAAATATTTATTAAATAAACTAATCTAGTCTAATCAAATCAAAAAGTAACACAAGGGGGTACCGATACCGAGTCAGTGTCTGGGGATACAGGTTAGTCGAGGTAATTTGTAAAATGACTATGCATAGATAATAAACAGCGAGTAGCTGTTTCTTTTGGTCTTCCTGACACTGCCTTGTACATGGATGTCAGGAAGCTTGGCCCCAGTGATGTACTGGTACGGACTACCCTCTGTAACTCCTCACGGTCGAACAGTTGCGATACAGGGGAAAATAAACCGGTTTAGGATAAACTCGATGGTGCAGCTGTAGAACTTTTTGAGGATCTGGGGACCCTTGCCAAGTCTTTTCAGTCTCCTGAGGGGGAAAAGGTGTTGTCGTGCCCTCTTCACAACTGTCTTGGTGTGTTTGAACCATGACACAGTTGAAGTCAGAAGTTTACATACACTTAGGTTGGAGTCATTAATACTTGTTTTTCAACCATATATATATATAGTTGAAGTCATTAAAACTCGTTTTCAACCACTCCACAAATTTCTTGTTAACAAACTATACTTTTGGCAAGTCGGATAGGACATCTACTATGAGCATGACACAAGTAATTTTTCCAACAATTGTTTACAGACAAATTCTTTGACGTATAATTGACTCCATCACAATTCCAGTGGGTCAGAAGTTTACATACATACACTAAGTTGACTGTGCCTTTAAACAGCTTAGAAAATTCCAGAAAATGATGTCATGGCTTTAGAAGCTTCTGATAGGCTAATTGACAATCATTTGAGTCAATTGGAGGTGTACATGTGGATGTATTTCAAGGCCTACCTTTAAACTACGTGCCTCTTTGCTTGACATCATGGGAAAATCTAAAGAAATCAGCTAAGACCTCAGAAAATAAATTGTAGACCTCCACAAGTCTGGTTCATCCTTGGGAGCAATTTCCAAATGCCTGAAGGTACCACATTCATCTGTACAAACAATAGTACGCAAGTATAAACACCATGTGACAACATAGCCCTCATACCGCTTAGGAAGAAGACGTGTTCTGTATCCTAGAGATGAACGTACTTTGGTGCGAGAAGTGCAAATCAATCCCAGAACAACAGCAAAGGACCTTGTGAAGATGCTGTAGGAAACAGGTACAAAAGTATCTATATCCACAGTAAAACGAGTACTATATTGACATAACCTGAAAGGCCGCTCAGCAAGGAAGAAGCCAATGCTCCAAAACCGCCATAAAAAAGCCAGACTACGGTTTAAAATTGCACATGGGGACAAAGATCGTACTTATTTGAGAAATGTCCTCTGGTCTGATGAAACAAAAATAGAACTGTTTGGCCATAATGACCATCGTTATGTTTGGAGGAAAAAGGGGGAGACTTGCAAGCCGAAGAACACCATCCCAACCGGGAAGCATGGGGTGGCAGCATCATGTTGTGGGGGTGCTTTGCTGCAGGAGGGACTGGTGCACTTCACAAAATTGATGGAATCATGAGAAAGGATAATTATCTGGATATATTGAAGCAACATCTCAAGACATCAGTCAGGAAGTTAAAGCTTGGTCGCAAATGGATCTTCCAAATGGACAATGACCCCAAGCATACTTCCAACGTAGTGGCAAAATAGCTTAAGGACAACAAAGTCAAGGTATTGGAGTGACCATCAGAAAGCACTGACCTCAATCCCATAGAAAATTTGTGGGCAGAACTGAAAAAGCATGTGCGAGCAAGGAGGCCTACAAACCTGACTCAGTTACACCAGCTCTGTCAGGAGGAATGGGCCAAAATTCACCCAACTGATTGTGGGAAGCTTGTGGAAGGCTACCCGAAATGTTTGACCCAAGTTAAAGAATTTAATGGCAATGCTACCAAATAGTAATTGAGTGTATGTGAACTCCTGACACACTGGGAATGTGATCACCACTTTCGGCGCCGACAGAGCTGGCCGCCTCGCTTCGCGTGCCTAGGAAACTATGCAGTATTTTGTTTTTTTTATGTGTTATTTCTTACATTGTTAATCTTAGGTTTTGTTACATACAGTCGGGAGGAACAATTGGATATAAGAGCAATGTCAACTCACCAACATTATGACCAGAAATACGACTTTCCCGAAGCGGATCTTCTGTTTGGCCCACCACCCAGGACAATGGATCGGATCCCAGCAGGCGACCAAAAACAACGACGCCGTAGAAGAAGGGGCAGACGGAGCGGTCTTCTGGTCAGGCTCCGTAGACGGGCACATTGCACACCCTGCTCCCTAGCATACTACTCGCCAATGTCCAGTCTCTTGACAACAAGGTAGACGAAATCTGAGCAAGGGTAGCATTCCAGAGAGACATACGAGACTGTAACGTTCTTTGTTTCACGGAAACATGGCTCACTCGAGACATGCTATGTGAGTCGGTACAGCCACCTGGTTTCTTCACGCATGGCGCCGACAGAAACAAGCATCTCTCTGGTAAGAAGAAGGGTGGCGGTGTATGCCTTATGATTAATGAGACGTGGTGTGATCGTAACAACATACAGGAACTCAAGTCATTTTGTTCACCTGACTTAGAATTCCTCACAATCAAATGCCGACCGCATTATTTTACAAGAGAATTCTCTTCAATTATAATCACAGTCGTGTATATCCCCCCCCCCCCCCCCCCCCCAAGCAGACACATCGACGGCCCTGAAAGAACTTCATTGGACTCTATGTAAACTGGAAACCAAATATCCTGAGGCTGCATTTATTGTAACCGGGGATTTTAACAAGGCAAATCTGAAAACAAGGCTCCACAAATTTTATCAGCATATCGGTTGTGCTACAAGGGTGGGCAAAACCCTAGACCACTGTTATTCTAACTTCCCGATGCATATAAGGCCCTGCCCCGCCCTCCCTTTGGAAAAGCTGACCACGATTCCATTTTGTTGCTCCTAGCCTATAGACAGAAACTAAAACAGGAAGCTCCCGCATTGCTGCGAACAACAACATTGATGAATATGCTGACTCGGTGTGCGAGTTCATTAACAAGTGCATCGGTGATGTCGTACCAACAGCGTCTATTAAAACATACCCCAACCAGAAACCGTGGCTTGATGGCAGCATTCGCGCAAAACTGAACGCACAAACCACTGCTTTTAATCAGGGCAAAGTGACTGGAAACATGACCGAATACAAACAGTGTAGCTATTCCCTCCGCAAGGCAATCAAACAAGCTAAGCGTCAGTACAGAGACAAAGTGGAGTCACAATTCAACGGCTCAGACACGAGAGGTATGTGGCAAGGTCTACAGTCAATCACGGACTACAAAAGAAAAATCAGCCCCGTCGCAGATCACGATGCCTTGCTCCCAGACAGACTAAACAACTTTTTTGCTCGCTTTGAGGACAATACAGTGCCACTAACACGGCCCGCTACCAAAACCTGTGGGCTCTCCTTCACTGCAGCCAACGTGAGTAAAACATTTAAACTTGTTAACCCTTGTAAGGCTGCAGGCCCAGACGGCATCCCCGGCGGCGTCTTCAGAGCATGCGCAGCCCAGCGGGCTGGTGGGTTTACAGACATATTCAATCAATCCTTATCTCAGTCTGTTGTCCCCACATGCTTCAAGAGGGCCACCATTGTTCCTGTTCCCAAGAAAGCTAAGGTAACTGAGCTAAATGACTACCGCCCTGTAGCACTCACTTCCGTCATCATGAAGTGCTTTGAGAGACTAGTCAAGGATCATATCACCTCCACCATACCTGACACCCTAGACC
This sequence comes from Salmo salar, assembly GCF_965601325.2. Lineage (NCBI taxonomy): Eukaryota > Metazoa > Chordata > Actinopteri > Salmoniformes > Salmonidae > Salmo > Salmo salar. The sequence goes on from NC_138299.1 coordinate 67,095,252, forward strand.
CACTCCAATTTGCTTACCGACCCAATAGGTCCACAGACGATGCAATCGTCATCACACTGCACACTGCCCTAACCCATCTGGACAAGAGGAATACCTATGTAAGAATGCTGTTCATCGATTACAGCTCAGCATTTAACACCATAGTACCCTCCAACTTGTCATTAAGCTCGAGACCCTGGGTCTCGACCCCGCCCTGTGCAACTGGGTCCTGGACTTCCTGACGGGCCGCCCCCAGGTTGTGAGGGTAGGTAACAACATCTCCACCCCGCTGATCCTCAACACTGGGTCCCCACAAGGGTGCGTTCTCAGCCCTCTCCTGTACTCCCTGTTCACCCACGACTGCGTGGCCACGCACGCATCCAACTCAATCATCAAGTTTGCAGATCATCACAAATCATCATCACTGTAGGCTTGATTACCAACAGCAACGAGATGGCCTACAGGGAGGAGGTGAGGGCCCTCGGAGTGTGGTGTCAGGAAAATAACCTCGCACTCAATGTCAACAAAACAAAAGAGATGATCGTGGACTTCAGGAAACAGCAGAGGGAGTAGCCCCCTATCTACATTGACGGGACAGTAGTGGAGAGGGTGGAGAGTTTTAAGTTCCTCTGTGTACACATCACGGACAAACTGAAATGGTCCACCCACACAGACAGCGTGGTGAAGAAGGCGCAACAGCGCCTCTTCAACCTCAGGAGGCTGAAGAAATTCGGCTTGTCACCAAAAACACTCACAAGCTTTTACAGATGCACAATAGAGAGCATCCTGTCGGGCTGTATCACCGCCTGGTACGGCAGCTGCTCCGCCCATAACCAGAAGGTTCTCCAGAGGGTAGTGAGGTCTGCACAACGCATCACCGGGTGCAAACTACCTGCCCTCCAGGATACCTACACCACCCGATGTCACAGGACGGCCAAAAAGATCAGCAAGGACAGCAACCACCCGAGCCACTGCCTGTTCACCCCGCTAACATCCAGAAGGCGAGGTCAGTACAGGTGAATCAAAGCTGGAACCGAGAGACTGAAAAACAGCTTCTATCTCAAGGCCATCACTAAGGCCATCACTAACATTGAGTGGCTGCTGCCAACATACTGACTCAACTCAAGCCACTTTAATAATGGGAAAATTGATGTAATCAATTTATCACTTGCCACTTTATCTTATTTATATTAGATAATGTTTACATAACCTACATTATTCATCTCATATGTATATACTGTACGCTATACCATCTACTGTATATAAGGTGTCTCTATATGGGAAAATACACCTTTAAATTTTTTTTGGACCAACCGGCCTTCCATGTAGCTCAGTTGGTAGAGCATGGTGTTTGCAACGCCAGGGTTGTGGGTTCGATTCCCACGGGGGACCAGTAGGAAAAAAAAAAAAAATGTATGAAATGTATGCATTCACTACTGTAAGTCGCTCTGGATAAGAGCGTCTGCTAAATGACTAAAATGTAATGTTAATGTACTGCATCTTGCCATCTTGATGTATTAGATGTATCACTAGCCACTTTAAACAATGCAGCTTTATATAATGTTTTCATAACCTACATTACTCATCTCATATGTATATATTGTACTCTATGCCATCCTGATGTAATGTATCACTAGCCACCTTAAACAATGCCGCTTTATATGTTTTCATACCCTACAATACTCATCTCATATGTATATAGTATACTCCATACCATCCATTACATCTTGCCTACGCCGTTCGGCCATCACTCATTTATATATTTTTATGTACATATTCGTATTCATTCCTTTACATTTGTGTGTACAAGGTAGTTGTGGAATTGGTAGATTACTTGGTAGATATTACTGCATGGTCGGAACTAGAAGCACAAGCATTTCTCTACACTTGCATTAACACCTGCTAACCATGTGTATGTGACAAAATAATTTGATTCGATTTGATTCGATGATTCGATTCGATGAAAGAAATGAAAGCTGAAATAGATAATTCTCTCTACTATTATTCTGACAGTTCATGTTCTTAAAATAAAGTGGTGATCCTAACTGACCTAAGACAGGGAATTTTTACTAGGATTAAATGTCAGGAATTGTGAAAAACTGAGTTTAAATGTATTTGGCTAAGGTGTATGTAAACTTCTGACTTCAACTGTATGATCAGAATTACAAGGATAATCATAATGCCATTTAACATCATCAAAGGTAAACATAGGTAATTCTGGAGATTTTATACACAACCATTCATGAATTTCAATCCATAATTTACAAGAATGGCGGCATGTAAAAAAATAAATGCTCCATAGATTCTGAATCACAGGAACAAAAAACACAATGCATTTTGTCAAAAGTGAATCTTTTGGGCAAGAAATCATTAACAGGGAAGAAAATATTTTAAAATTAGTTTCTTCAACTTTTGGATAACTGGACAATTAAGGTGAAAGGTAGTCGCTGTTGACCTTAGCATGGGTTGGTCACATCCATAGCAATATATTGAATTATAATCACCAAAAATTACTTCATTAACTGCCAATCGTATCCACTTATTGTTGCATTGTTTTATCCAAAAGATTCAAGTAATTAATTTGTAAACTTGGAAAAGAGGGATCAACCTCATAATATTATAGTGTTCTTAATAAGTTCAAGTAAAGGAAGTGAAATTGCTTTGCGAACCTGAAATTTACCAATGAACTCATCAAACGGCAAAACTCCCCAGTGTAGTCTACCAAATCACATACAAAATGAATACCTTGTCAATCCAAAGGCCTTTGAAAATGGATTTCCTATTAATTGTAATAACTCTATTATTCCAAATCAATGTTTTGTGAGGGGAAAAATTGTGCTTGAATATAATTTTTCCCCCCAAATAAAATTTGCTGGTGAAACTTAGACAATTTCACAGGTAATTTTGTAGGGTCAAATCACATTTCATTAGGAATTCAAGTCCATCAAGTTTATTAAACAGACTGTTAGGGATATGATACCACATAGAGGTAGGATTAGACAGACATCATTTAAACCATTTAATTCTAAAAGCACCTACTAACGACTCAAAATCAATAGCATGCAAACCTCCACAATCATGGTCTTTCACTAATTGAGATTTCCAAATATAATGCATTTTATTCCTCCAAACAAATCTAAATATAACAGAATTGACTTTTTTAATGTTATTAGAAGAAAGAGAAAGGGACTGACTTGGATAAAGTCCCCGGCCACTAGGAGTGCCACTTCTGGATAAGCATTTTCTTGTTTGCTTATGGCCTTACTGTCACGCCCTGACCTTAGAGAGCCGTTTTATTTCTCTATTTGGTTAGGTCAGGGTGTGATGTGGGGTGGGCATTCTATGTTATCTATTTCTTCGTTTTTGGCCGAGTGTGGTTCCTAATCAGAGGCAGCTGTCTATCATTGTCTCTGATTGGGAATCATACTTAGGCAGCCTTTTTCCACCTGTGTTTTGTGGTTAGTTGTTTTCTGTTTCGTATCTGTACCTGACAGAACTGTGTGATTTCGTTTCATTTTTTGTTCTTTGTTTGAGTGTTTTGGTGACAATAAAACATCATGAACACTTTCCACTCTGTGCTTTGGTCTCATTCCGACGACAGCCGTTACACTTACACAGCTCGTTTAGTACGGTCTTAGTGCCTGCATCGATTTGTGGTGGTAAACAGACGGCTGAGAACTCTCTTTGTAGGTAGTGTGGTCTACAGTTTGTCATGAGATATTCTACCTCAGGCAAACAATACCTCGAGGCATTAATATTAGATATTGCGCACCAGCAGTTATTCCCTCGTCTGACCAGACGCAGCTGCTCTGTCCTGCCCATGTATGGAGAAGCCAGCCAGCTCTATATTATCCGTGTCATTGTTTAGCCACGTCTCGGTGAAACATAAATACTACAGTTTTAATGTCCCATTGGTAGGATATTCTTAATCGTAGATCATCCAGTTTGTTTTCCAATGATTGCACGTTGGCCAAAATACGGAGGGTAGTGGTGGTTTACCTACTCGTGGGCATTTACATTTTTTTGTTGTCATTTTAGCAGACGCTCTTATCCAGAGCGACTTACAGTAGTGAATGCATACATTTCATACATTTTTTTCTCCGTACTGGTCACCCGTGTGAATTGAACCCACAACCCTGGCGTTGCAAACACCATGCTCTACCAACTGAGCCACACGGGACCAAATTCTAACAAGGCACACCGCCCTCCTCCCCCTTTTTCTCCGTCTTTTCTTCACGTGGATGACAGGGATTTGGGCCCTGTCTCGACAAAGCAGTATATCCTTTGTGTCAGACTCATTAAAGAAAAAATCTTTGTCCAGTTCGGGGTAAGTAATCACTGTTCTGATGTCCAGAAGCTCTTTTCTGTCATAAGAGATGGTATCAGCAATATTATGTACACAATGAGTTACAAACAATACAACAAAACAAACAAAATAGCACAGTTGGTTAGGAGCCAGGAAAAAGGCAGCCATACCCTCCGGTGCCATTATCACCTTCTGTCTTCCTATCTGTGAAACTGTAGTAATTCCATTATAGTGTTGAATAATATATTATATAAAAGAGATCTACTACATTACATAATTCATCTTGAAGGTTGATGCATTATGGAAACAGATCAGGGCCATTTTATCATATTTAAACATGATGGCGTTGACTAAAGTGGTGAGGCTTGTCGCTCAAGTATCAAGTTGCCAGATATTGAAGAGTGTGCCAGGCAATTATTAGCATATTTACTGAGCTGTTTCATATGATAATAACTGGGATGGAATCAATTTTATCATATGTTTGTTGACTTTTTGATTGGCCTATTGATTGACCCGGAGGTGACCTGATACACAGTTACTGGTTTGGTTCATTACCTAATTTGGAGATGTGTTATTAACATGGCATTTCAATTGCCAGATGTACATGTATTACTGCTCATCATTCCCCATGTCGTATGACCATCGATATGTGAAATGATATGTCTACTCGCTGAGCTGAGCAAGTAGACTTCGCCAATAAATTACAGGCAATTTGAAGGCAAATGACAGAGCCATTAGATGACATGACAGCCTTATGCGTCGTAAGGTCATGACTCGTGTGTAACACCATGCTTAAAGCAATCATCATTGACCAACATATATGCTTTACATCACACATGACATTGCCAATATAGTGGTATTCAATACTGTTACATATTTTACAATGTTAACTGCCAAGCTTGTTAACTACAACTAGTTAAAACATCTTTAATTATTTTTTTTTAAATGTAATTGAGGATTTGTCCCTGCAGCCACCTTTCAAGCTGAACATCGGTGAGTATGTACTGTATGCGTATGATGTTTGCACTGTATGTACACACTTAGAAAAAAAGGGTTCCCAAAGAGTTCCTTGGCTGTCTCCGTAGAATAACCATTATTTTGTTCGAGGTAGAATCATATTGGGTTCCATGTAGAACCCTTTCCCAAAATGGTTCTACTTGGAACCAACAAGGGTTCTTCAAAGCATTATCCTATGGGACAGCCTTTTAGGTTCTAGATAGCTCTTGTTTTTTTAAAGTGTGGCTGGATGGATGGACAGTCTAGTTAAATTTGATAATATAACTTGGATTACTTTTGTCAATACTTCTCTGTCCATGATGAATACAATTTGTCTGTCTCTCACTGTGATAATTTCCAGTAATTATAAAACCAATCAACGTATATGCTAATCAGTGCTTTTAATAAACACATAAGTCTCTGTCTACACAAGGACAGGGAGTGTGTTATTAGATTTTTATTCTGCTCTTAATTTAAACAAGCAGAGGGATCATTCTGTCAACCACCTTCTTGATTAGCTCGACCACAAAGACCAGAGGTCCACTGAAGTCAAACTTTGAAAATAGTTACAGCGCATTCGGAAAATATTCAGACCCCTTGACTTTTTCCACATTTTGCTACGTTACAGCCTTATTCTAAAATGGATTAAATACACGTTTTCCCTCATCAATATACACATAATACCCCATAATGAAAAAATTAAAACAGGTTTTTAGAAATGTTAGCAAATTTATTAAAAACAAAAATACCTTATTTACTTAGTAAATATTCAGACCCTTTGCTATGAGACTCAAAATTGAGCTCAGGTGCATTCTGTTTCCATTGATCCTCCTTGAGATGTTTTTACAATTTGATTGGAGTCCACCTGTGGTCAGTTCAATTGATAGAACATGATTTGGAAAAGCACACATCTGTCTATGTAAGGTCCCACAGTTGACAGTGCATGTCAGAACAAAAACCAAGACTTGAGGTTGAAGGAATTGTCCATAGAGCTCCAAGACATGATTGTGTCAAGGCACAGATCTGGGGAAGGTTACCAAAACAATTCTGCAGCATTGAAGGTCCCCAAGAACACAGTGGGCTCCATCATTCTTAAATGGAAGAAGTTTGGAACCACCAAGAGTCTTCATAGAGCTGGCCACCCAGAAGGGCCTTAGTCAGTGAGGTGACCAAGAACCCGTTGGTGACTCTGAAAGAGTTCCAGAGTTCCTCTTTTGAGATGGGAGAACCTTACAGGAGAACAACAATCTCTGAAGCACTCCACCAATCAGACCTTTATGGTAGAGTGGCCAGACGGAAGCCACTCCTCAGTAAAAGGCACATGACAGCCCACTTGGAGTTTGCCAAAGGCACCTAAAGGACTCTCAGACCATGAGAAACAAGATTCTCTGGTCTGATGAAACCAAGATTGAACTCTTTTGCCTGAATTCCAAGCATCACATCTGGTGTAAACCTGGCACCATCCCTACGGTGAAGCATGGGGGTGACAACATCATTCTATAGGGTTGTTTTTCAGCAGCAGGGACTGGGAGACTAGTCAGGATCGAGGGAAAGATGAACGGAGCAAAGTACAGATAGATCCTTGATGAAAAGCTACTCCAGAGCACTCAGGACCCCAGACAGGGGCAAAGGTTCACCTTCCAACAAAACAACAACCCTAAGCACACAGCCAGGAGTGGCTTCGGGACAAGCCTCTGAATGTCCTTGAGTGGACCAGCCAGAGCCCGGACTTGAACACGATTGAACATCTCTGGAGAGATGTGAAAATGGGAGAAACTTACCAAATACAGGTGTGCCAAGCCTGTAGAGTCATACCTAAGAATACCCGAGGCTGCAATCGCTCCCAAAGAGGCTTCAACAAAGTACTGAGTAAAGGGTCTGAATACTTATGTAAATGTAATATTTCAGTTTTTTAATGTGAAAAAAATTCTAAAAACCTGGTTTTGCTTTGTCATTATGGGGCATTGATGAGAATCATTATCTTTTGTAATCCATTGTAGAATAAGTCTGTAACGTAACAAAATGTGGAAAAAGGCCTTCCCACACTGTAGGTGGCATTCAGTTTTATACAAGTGTTTCATGTCACACTTTCCGATGAAACCAAATAAAAATCTTAACATTAACTTGCTGATATTGTACGATTTGCTTCAGTTCTGTCGTCACATTCTGCGATGGGCTTGCGAGGCTACGTCAGCCAACATAGGCTAAGTCAACTGCAGCAGTGTATTTGATCTGTGCATGTGCCAACAGCAGCAGCACAATCGGCAGTGAGTTCAGAAAAACTGAAAGTATGCATCTTAGAAATACACTGAGTGTACAAAACATTAGGAACACATTCCTAATATTGAGTTGCACTCCCTTTTGCCCTCAGAACAGCCTCAATTCGTCGGGGGCATGGACTCTACAAGGTGTCGAAAGCATTCCACAGAGATGCTGGCCCATGTTGACTCCAATGCTTCCCATAGTTGTATCAAGTTATCTGGATGTCCTTTGGGGGGTGTACCATCAAAATCCCATCAGGTAGCCTATTTCAGATGTGTCAAGTAAACAAGATGTTTAGGGAAATTATTCTTCTTGCAAAGCATGTAAACATTTAAATCAAACTATTATATTAATCGGACTATTCACAATCATTGTATTATTGTGTACATACTTCGTGCCAGTCGTGTTCCTATTGGTCAGTCACCGGGATCAGCTCGTAACACCAGCCACACTGCATGATAAAGGCAAAAAAAAAAGAATAAATGTACCATCATAATTGTACAAAATATGACAGTTGTAGTGTCCCTGAAAAGCAGATATTTACTTACACACTAAACCTAGTAATTACAATTATTACCAGGTTTAGTGTGTGTAAGTAAATATCTGCTTTTCAGGGACACTACAAGTGTCATATTTTGTATAATTATGATGTGTAATTATGATGATATATTCATATGAATTTGTCCATAAGTTGAGAGGAAGACGACACAATGTGCCCTTGATGACACAATGTACCCACAATGTGCCCTTAAACATACAGTATGTAGATTTTTCAGAGGTTTATCAAACCTAGATAGTTCAAATAAAATACAATATTGGTTGCATACACATATATAGCAGATGTTTCTGCCGGTGTTGCGAAATGCTTGTAGCAGATACAGTGTAAGAACAATGTTGCCACATACTACTTAGGCCTACAACAGTTTACAGTAGCTAACAGTGGGTGTGGGCCCTGTGCTATTAGCCTGCTACAATGCGAATTTACGCACGATTATGGCCAAACCTAGACAATCATCTTGATGGAGTCTCATTATATTCTGGCTAGTTTCTCTCTGATTTACCAGAGTGACTCTGGCGTGCGCGGGAGGGCATGTGCAATCTCTTTTGTCTGGATATCAAGGAATAAATATTCAGCTAAATCCAGAGTGCTCGCAGGGTTGGCCTAAAGCTGCCGCTCAGTATTCACCGCTGTGTCTCGCTTTGGTCTTTGGTTCCTCCATCCTGGAACTTTCCTTGCCTCTCTTTTGGAGCGATAGTGAGGAAGCGAGAAAGAGAAAAGGAGGGGTGGGGGGGATGAATTGGGGTGGCGTTTGATGTGTTGATTGGGAAGAGGGGCTAGGACAGCAGCAGCTGCACTGGGGAGCTTCCCTTGGGGGAGCCGGTTTGATAGCTAAATGAAGACCTCTAGTGCTTTCTTGTTAGCCAAGATGGATCCCCGGGTCCAGATGAAACTGCAATTAGTCAATGGCAGCCCACTTTAGGTGCACGCGATCACAATCCACAAATCAGTGGTTCTTGAGGCCTTAGGAGTATTGGCAGCTACTGCCCCGGGCTGTGTCCTAGCCCCGCTGGCCCTTTTGCCGCCTCTTTACCACAACAGAGGAGAGCGAGGATGGGAAAGAAATCCCAAGCCGAGAGGGCTGCACACATCTCTCTTTAAATTATCTCCCTGGTATTTGGGATACAGCTGTGCACATCTGATTAGACTAGAGAAGACCCTGGCTAGCAAAGGCTGCTTAGAAACACTTTCTCTTAGATCTCAGAACCTTTTTCTACCACATAAGAAACAAATATTCTTGATTCTTGACAAAGACTTGCAACATTTCTGTCTGGTTTGTCTGGGCAATCTATCAATCCAGATTCCTCATCCCTTTATGTCTATGAACCTACCTAGCTGTATCAAAATCTTATTTATCTTTTTTTCTGATTACTTTTGCAGGATAAAAACAGCAATGAGTCTTGAGGCCGTTATGTCACATCTTAGCTCGATGCAGGAACATCTGCTTTCTGCTTTTTTCCCCTACCTACGTGCCTGCAGGACAAAGCAAATCAGAATGGTCAACTGAGATGATAACAAAATAAACGTTGTTTTTTTTGTCTGATTTCACAGTGTGTCATCTCCCTCTCAACTCGTACTATGCAGCTGATAATTCCACAGGAGCAATGCAACATGGGGAAGTTTGTGCCACTGCACGATGAAACGTTCTATTTATATTAAAATGAGGATGCTCCTCGGGGAGACATAGAGGGGAACGGAACAACAAACATGAAGCTTAAGAGACTGGGGAGAGTGGGGGGACAGTGACAGCAAAATGGCAACTCCTCATACAAAGCGGCCCTAAGGACCTTAGCAAGAGTTAAAATACGAGTGGTGGCGTCACGCAGGGGCTTGAGACGTGCAGTGTGTGGCGTGCACTTTGCCCATAAAACAACACCCACGGTAATAAAGTAAGTCCCTTAAATCCACAGACCGTGGTGCCTCGATCCCTTAAATTGGCTTTATTTGGGATTTTGCCTTGTTAATGAGTTGACCAACAATGTTGCACAGTCGTCTGACCTGTGATAGATTGGGGAATCTGCCTCTGTTTGTTGTAGTTGTTTTCAAAGCCTGTATTTGTTACTATATTGACTACTGTCATTCATGTTTTTTTCTGGATCTAATGATGTGCTCTGCACTATACTGCCCTGCCAAGCAAAAAGGCAGTAACTGCTCATAGCGTGGAACTAAGAAAAATAGCTTTTATTTACCTTGGTTTCACAAAACTTTATGTGTTACAGTATTGCTAACATGAAACCCATTTTCTCCAAAACACAATACAATAGAGGCAGGGTACTTGTTCACATGATTAAAGATGTATTTAATGTAGCGAAAATGCTGGCTGCCTAGACCAGGCTGCATGTAACTGGGTTAAAAATGACTTGACAGATAGAATTCAATTCATATCTACTTACTGTATGGTGTTAAATCATGTTTGCTGGATATTTAGGAATGGTGTCCCGCAGGGGTAGATTCTGGGTCCTGTACTTTTTACTATTTACAATAACAATATTGACTTGTCTGTAAAAAACTTTAACCTGCACTTGTATGCTGATGATACTGTTGTGCATGCAATTGCCTCAACGGTTGACCAGGCTCTATCTGAACTACAGTCTGCCTTCACTGTATTACAGAAAACATTTATTGACATGAAATTAGTAATGAATGCAGGTAAAACTAAGCATATGTTGTTCTCTAGAGCACATAAAAATATGTCTGATGATTTAAGCATATGTACTTTGAATGGTGTTCATATTGATCGTGTCCCTGCTTACAAATATCTGGGCATCTGGATAGATGAAAAGCTGTCTTTTAAAAAGCATATTGATGAGTTATTTGAGAAGCTAAGAATAAAAATGGGCTTCTTCTATAGAAATATGTCCTTCCTCAAGCTAAATAGTAGAAAGCAGATTATTCAACTCATCACTGCATTCTCTACCAGAAAGTTGGTTGGCCCTTTTTGATGTCACATGGGTCTATACATTGATATGTTTTCATTTATAAAGCCCTTTTACAGAAAGTCTCACTGTACCTGACATCATTACTAAACTTTAGACATACTACATCTAGTCTCAGAGATGGCTAACTCCGGATATTCCTTTTCTTCTCTACTGTGTTAGGTAAATCAGCTTTTAGTTTTCTTGTACATTATTTGTGGAACAATCTTCAATATGTTCATAAATTTGATATTTTGATTCCTCTAAAGCAATTCAGGAGGGTTGTGGACCTTATTACTGATGAATGTGTTGTTTTTTTCTTGCATTTTGTATTCATATTTTTATGTGTGTATTTTCTTAACTTTATATAATTCAGGGCTCATCTGTAAAAGAGACCTTGGTCTCAGTATGACTCTCTTGTAAAATGAAAGTTAAATAAGTGTCTACCTCAATTACCTCGTACCCCTGCAACTTGACTCGGTTACTGGTACCCCGTACATATAGCCAAGTTATTGTGACTCATTGTGTATTTATTCCTTTTTTCTATTATTTTTATTTTTCTCTCTGCATTGTTGGGAAGCGCCAGTAAGTAAATATTTCACTGTTAGTCTACACCTGTTGTTTACAAAGCATGTGACAATTACAATTGAATTTTATTTCATTATTAAAATGTACAATGTACAGCACATTTCTCAGCTCATAGACTGGTCACATTTTCACATAAATTGCATAAAAACAAGACATGTTTAAAGCTGGAATCCTTAGGGCATAGTGGTTGTTTTGACAGTGTCGTGGAACTGCGTTAGAGCTGTCAAATCCACAAGTGGCTCCCGGCATTATAAAGAGGACATTGCCATTGGCTGCATGGAGTCACATTAATAGAAATCCCATGGAGCCTGGTTAACAAGGTTGAACACTGGAATGTAAGATGTAATCTACACCTCCAATAAGATGATAGAAATCCTCATTATTTAGTTTAATGATTTTTCAATTTGAGCATAATTATTTCTAAATAGCCTACACTTTCTCATTCTGAACATCTAATTGGAGTATGGCTTCATGACAATGATCAACCACTGATTTGATGGTTCCAATGCAGTTCTACCTCCAACACCGCCAAAACATCTGCTATGAGGGTGTCCGCTATCGCCGGTTACAACTTGATCTGATTGAATCCATGCCTAAATTGGTAAAAGTGCCACATCCGTTTGGGATATTACAACAACAAAGAAGTTACTGCAAACAACAAACACTTTTTTCCCCCTCAGTCATCATTGCACGTGCGATAGGACAGCAGAATATGCACTGCACATTTGTTTTGCCACGATGCAAAATGCTCCTCTCCTCCGTTTTCATCAACAAAACAAAAATAATAACAAAGGCAGTGGGGCGAACAGTGGCGCTGTTTCCCTTAATGCGGATTCAATCTTTAAAACTTTTAAAAGAGTTACACACGGCTGAACTGTTTGATGTTAAATTCTACAACAGATACTTTCTGCAGGTAAAATTAAGATCATGCAGGTTAAATTATGAGTAACTTGTTCTATTGATAAATACGCCAAAACTGCACTAATACTCCAAAATATGTATCCCAGAAAAGCACCATGCTAAAATGACATAATGACCTATATCATCACCCAGTCATAAGAATATTGGCCATTAGACAATAACAGACAGGTTTTTCCGCTATTCAATATAACAGTGTGGACTGGATTAATATGGACCCTGGCCCCACAGTCTACTTGTTAATTAAACTCAAGGGTAAAGGCATTATTTGTGGGAAAGAATCCAATTATTTTACCTCTCCAAGCTGGAAGAGAGCAGCCATGTGATAGTGGTGGTGATGATGATACCACTGAGAGGAGATAGATAGCCACTTCAGGACTGAAGGAGTCTGTTGTTCATATGCTGTTAGAAGAATATAATTGATGGGATCAATGGCAAAATACAGGTAGTAATTGTCATATACTTATTTTGCATTATGTAGCCTATCTGTATTATATTTAGTGGGAAACTGATCAGCTAAAAAGTTGTCATGCCCTAGATAATTGTAACATCAAAGGCAGCAGGCTTTGATAAAAAAATGAAAATAAACCCTAATTACAACTTCATACCATCTACAAACTGACAACTTTATCCCTGTCTACCACTGTGTAATGGATGGCCTTGTTTGAACTAGCGCCTAGTTGTTCTCAACACAATTAGTGGCCTTAACATGGGATCAGGACTGAATTACGCAAATGTAGATGTTTTAATAAATGTCTTATTTAGGTTATACTTCAAAGAAGTGCATTTCATTCGACTCATTCAATTGCAGAATGTATGCAGAAAAGTAAGCTTCCATTTTGGGACAACCCAATACCTTTATAAACCTAGAACATTCTTCACATTGTATAATATGCGTGGGCTGTTAAATTAGAAAGAAACTTCTAAATGTCTGCACAAATCACACCAGTGATAAAGACTTTCACTTCTTTCACTTCTCTTTACCAAACTGTCACACAAGACCCATCACACTAATTTACATTTTTGTACTTGCTCTGCTGAACTGGGGCCTGTTTGATGTGACTGCCCAGTGTGTGTGTGTGTGTGTGTGTGTGTGTGTGTGTGTGTGTGTGTGTGTGTGTGTGTGTGTGTGTGTGTGTGTGTGTGTGTGTGTGTGTGTGTGTGTGTGTGTGTGTGTCCCTAGGCCCCTAATCTACTCCTGGGAGCTCTCACCCCTCCTGAACTTTGGCATGGCGTGGCCCGCGTGGGTCACCACGGGCCTAGGGGACCTGCAGCCTCAGCCAGCCCTAATCCTGGGGAGTCGATAGATGCTAGCATGGCTGCAGGGCTGCAGGCCTCAGCTCTACACACACACCCTGGGGGAACTGCTCATTTCAATAAATGTAAAGTGATGCTGTCCACAAGCAAACATAATGAACCATGAAAGCTGGGGGAGCATACTCACAACATGTTTATGGAACGCAGTCAACATCCACATAGCCTCACACATTATTATGATCCCATAGGTACGCAGATGCACTGGAGTGTCCTCGGGGCAAAATGTGAATGTGTGATCTGATGAGATGTCGGTTAAATGACAGGCAAGCGAGTGGAACATTTGATCACTTGGCGGAGTCGATGCGGTTCTGCTTCCACGATAAGACCTTATTAGTGTGCTTCAGCTGGCAACATAACTCTTCTGCATATTTCATATTTCAGTTTGTCTCGAATGCTTGAGCATATTTGTCCAAACAAATTCACTTTTTCAAAACAATTAACAAGCAGCCCCAAACTGAAAGACCTTGGCCAAAATGACACATTTCATTTGTAAAATGCATGAAGACTCAAAACACTTAATACATGACACAAAATCCACGACCTCCATCAAAACATACAACTTGTTATTAAATTGAAAGTTATTTAAATCAATCGTTACACAACAGACCAATAAATGCTAACTACAACTATCTATAAAGCTGAACATGGTTAACCCTCTTTTATATGTCTGTGCCATTTGTTGATACTACAGTATGCACCATAAAATGCAAGAAATCATATTATCACAGCATGTGCTGTATTCTTTTTTCCTAAAATGATTTTACCATAGAAATACTGTCAACCAAGAGCATGGATATCCAAAAACAAAAGGCTTTATTTAACCTTTTACCCTTTTAACTGAGAGCTGAACTATCTTCCTCTATGGGCCCCTCTACCTCTGCTTTGTCATTGCCCTCGGCCTCTTACCTGGACCATTCTTGCAAACAGCAAATCAGAGGTGACCTCTTTTATGCATTAATAAGGACTGATTGCTATTTGAACAATTGTGCAAAGAAGTTGTGCAGGCATACAGAAGAGTTTCACGTTCATGGGAGTCATTTGTATCAGCTGTGACCAAATGATTTAACATAGTTTGACATGATTTATTCAACTGACTTTTGCATCTTTTGTAGAGAGTTGTGTTTACTGTTTTGCACAAATGTGCTTAGCATTTGCATTGTGAAAGGGGGATACCTAGTCAGTTGTACAACTGAATGCCTTCAACTGAAATGTGTCTTCCACATTTAACCCAACCCCTCTGAATCAGAGAGGTGCGGGGGGCTGCCATAATCAACATCCATATCTTCAGCGCCCGGGAAACAGTGGGTTAACTGCCTTGCTGAGGGGCAGAACGACAGATTTTTACCTTGTCAGCTTGGGGATTCAATCCAGCAACCTTTCAGTTACTGGCCCAACGCTCTAACCACTAGGCTACCTGCGTGTAAAAGTAATAAGAAATGACTTACAGTTTTGAAAAAACTAAGACTTGTGCTCATTAGGTTATGATGGAGATCAAGTGGACCACAGTTTCATTAAAAGTGTCTTTGCAATCAAAAAAACAACTATTATTCGTTTGCTTTCATGGTTATATTCATTTGCTCTCCCCATTTGAATTTGGACAGTGAAGCTCAAATGTTACATTTGGCTCTATACTTCAGAATTGTGGATTTTAGATGAAATTGTTCATATGAGGCAACAGTACAGAATGTCACCTTTAATTTGAGGGTATTTTCATACATATCTGTTTTACCATTTGGAAATGAAAACACTTTATATATCTAGGTCCCCAATTTGAAGATGTCATAGGTATTTGGACAAATGCAAGTGATGTTGTTAAATTGATGCTGTTGCTATTAAAGTAGTCAAAAGTTTTGTATTTGTCCCCATATTCCTAGCACACAATGACGACATCAAGCTTCTCACTCTATAAACTCGTTGGATGCATTTGCAGTTTGTTTTGGTTGTGTTTTGGGTTATGTTTTGCCTAATAGGAAGAGAATGATGAAAGATGCCTGGAGAAATTTTCTTTATAAGTGAGTACATAAGATGTTTCTAAACACTTCTAAATAAATATTGATAATGCCATGATTAAGAAAAATAATTTATGAATCATGAATTATGATGATTGAGAAAGTTACAGAGGCGACAACAAAACTTGCTAACTTCTCACCAACACCAATAACAGAGGAGGGTTAGCTTTTTTGGAGGGGATATGGTCTTTGTCCCACTGTACTATCTCACTTATCGTTATTTACAATTCATTCAAATATTCATAATATTACTATAGAAGTGTTCAGAAACATTTTCTATTTTTACTTACTAAAATGTTGACTACTTTAATACACTAGAAGTGAATTTGTCCAAATACTTATAACTTCTTCAAATAACTAGGTAGGCTACATAGAGTACCTTCATTTCTGAACAGTAAAACAGATATGTATAAAAAAATACCCTCAAATAATAGGTGACATTTTGTACTGTGGCCTCATGAAACATTTAATCTCAAATCTAAGATGCTGGAGAGTAGAGCCAATTTTTAAATTGTAGCTTCACTGTCCAAATACATACGGAGAGGAATGTATTTGTGTGACAGTGACGTGATCATGTTAACCCCTGTAGTGAGTGACATGTAACAAGGAGGGTGGAGGTGTGGTGGAGGATACGGCCTCTATGGCAACTATCACCCTGCTGTGAAGCGAGCCAGTGCAAACATGCAGGTCTTGCTGGGGGTTGGGTAGGGTGTGTGAGACACAATGAGATGGGTAGCTGAGCGGGGCCTCCCACCATCACAGCACTAAATAGGGTAGCCGGGCTCAGACAGAGTTTGTGAATGAGCGGAACTCTCCTGGGAGGTTAGGTTCACTGGGTTTCTGATAGGAGTGTATGATTAAGGTCACAGACTAATGTGACTGTGTGACAGTGGAGAGGTGAGGTGACAAGGCAAACGCTACAGGGTTAAGTTTGTAGCTATAAGGCCAGGGTTAAGATCACTCTGAGTTCATTGTTGCAACTGGTTAACGAGCAAGGCAAGGGGCTGTTCAGATGGAAGGGAGGTGAAGGGTTCCGCTTTCATGTAAATTATGTAATGATCATTTTTGACATGCAATGCCTATTCGTCTTGCTTTAATCAAACAAGCACCACATCGGTTGGCAATTTAAGAAATTGCCGCCCAATGTGAGTCCTAGTCCATTAAAATACCAGACGCATTGCACCTTTTGACCTTCTCCAACAACTTTAATCAAGCCCCAGTCTCCAAAGCATGAGCTTTTGTTCTACTTGTCTTTTGTCATGGTCTACCCACTACTGTGACTGTCCGAATATGGACACAGCACAATATGCCAAGTGCCTAAAATATGAGGTGAAATTAGCAGAGAACACATTTGCTGCTCTAGCACAGTGTACATTTCAGGACATCCTCAAGGTCATTCAGAAACATTCCATTGATCTTGAGTAACTTTGAACCTCTGCAGTCCTCCAGAGAGAGCTCTCCAAGTATTGATGGATACAACTCAATTACCGTTCAATATACTGTAAGTATGGATGAATTCAACCTGCTAATCAAAGCTGATGACCTAATTCTGTTGAGTTTGGCTAAAAGAAGATTGTCTCAAACAGGTGCCATTACATTTGACATTATAATAAAACAATAGCATTTTTCTCCCTCTTATTTCTTCACATTGTAACAGTGCTTTGTGATTTAACAAGAGCTCAGTACAAGTAAAGATGAGATTTTACAAACAGGCATCCAACGGGGCCAAGTCAAGGGATGCTTTCAATAAAATATTATCACAGGATCATACCATTCGCAATGGTGATCACCCACACCAACCGTAGGAGATGGATGGACAGACTTGACAATCTGACGGACTGGCAGACAGACGCAAATAGATAACTTTGACCTCCAGCTCTAAGGGTATTTCACTTAGGCACCAGACGGGCCGCACCGAAAGTGTTTATTTCCAATGGTCCCCAAAAATAAATTAGGAGTGGGCTCCTTGGCCATCTCCCTCAAATCAAATGCCAAAAGAATATTCCACATAATTATACTAAAGGGCAATTGGTTGATATATGTCAGGGTCGTAGGTCGTGGCCGGTATAAGCAATCTGATTGGGGCTGGTTGGTGGACTGTAATATATATCCGCGCGGTAGGCTCTAACCCTATTCCCCAGGCTGATTGCTCCCTGTCACTTCCCTTCAAGTCATGTAAATTGTGTCTGCTGCTCTCTTATGGCGACTAGAGGGCGGGGGATGGTTGTGGTGTGTGTGTGTGTGTGTGTGTGTGTGTGTGTGTGTGTGTGTGTGTGTGTGTGTGTGTGTGTGTGTGTGTGTGTGTGTGTGTGTGTGTGTGTGTGTGTGTGTGTGTGTGTGTGTGCGTGTGTGTGTGTGTGTGTGTGTGTGTGTGTGTGTGTGTGCATGCATGTGTGTGCATGCGTGTGTGCATCTGAGTCTCTGTGTGCATTTGTGTGTGTATTGGCAAGGGCATCTGTCTGATGTCCACTCTAACCAGAACTGTCCTTGCTCGCAGTAATGGCTTCTTTTGGGCAATCAGAGGATATGGTTTCTTGACTCATCTCCTTTAATGGGTTGTCTTCCTCAGGCAAAAATTGAATAGCCCCAACATGGCCTAAGGCGAGCAATAAAAATTCAATAATTTGGCGGGGTCAACGTCCTGTCATTTTTGGGGGGTTGGGGCGAGTAATTACACTGCACTAGCATGGGGCCCGGATGGGGGGAGTGTGTGGGGGAGGTTTGAAGGAAGATTGACACCTGACACCTCTTGCGAAGAAGGGAAGAGGAGGAGGTCAAGAGATGGTCACCTTGATGTACCCACTCATCCGCTACCTGGTCCCATTCAGGCCGAAACCAGACGACCATAGCTCTGTGTCACAGACCAGCAGAGGTTGAAAAGTGTTCAAATGGATTGGGTTTATTTTGCTGTATCAGAAATGGCACCCTTTTTCCGGTCCCTGGGTCTGTGAAAGGAGTATAAGGTTTGCTTGTGTGAGGTTGTGCATGGTTGATCTGATGGTCAGTGCGTTCATGTCTTGCTATGTATTTGATTTGATTTCCCCATGAACATGTTGATACCGATGAACGACACAGGAGATATTAGCTATAAAGTCTATTATGGTATGAATTTGGAACTTCAAAAACATATACAGTACATACATGAATAAAAATTCTAAAACAATTTATAAATAAACGCTAATAGAACATTTATATCACCCTATACATTTAAAATAGTATGTTAGAAGTCATACTGTATATGTAGATATGTCATTGTGTGATAAAGTGTCACACGCTCTACATACACATGGTACTCGAAATGCTATCGATCCCCTTCCCCCCATGTCAAACACAAACTTTTCACATTCTCCATAAAGCAGAATACATTTGCAATGGAAAAGGACTGAGATGGGTAACCCCTGAGAGAAAGATGTCCCCCCTCTGTCAGTTTTATATGACATTATTAGTCCCCGGGTTGTAAATTCTGACATGTTAAGATCTCCGACAACAACAATATAAAATTCAATCAATGACGCCCTTCTCTCCCGGTTTCTCCCGGCCCTCTTTCTCGCCAACCTCCAATTATATTCAGCCGTTGATGGTTCCTAAATCAAAGCGGTGTGGATTCTGCATAATATGGTGGCAGGGATTGGGTCGTAATGAGTGGGTCGGTGGTGTCCCCCCCGGTTTTATCGAGTTAACGTGAATGCCGGTGTAATGCAGTATAAAACACTGGCCTCATAAAACACTGCATTGATTTATCGCCAGACAGGTTACATGTTTATTTATAATGCCTCCGTGATAGAGAAAGAAGTGGTGGTCCGTCATATGACATTCAATACCCATCACTCTCCATTCATCGGTCGGTCTGCATGCTACTAGACGGTCGGTCTGCATGCTACTATCTATTAGACAGATTTCTCTTATCTAGTCTGATTTTCACAATTTCTGGGAGAAATAATTCTGATAATTCTTAAACATAGCTTCAAACTAGACAGGTAAAACATTATACAAAGAAGTTGCGCTGACTCACTCCAATAGTGTGTAAAACGAATAATGTGTAGTAATGTGTGTGCGTGCACCCTTGTGTGTTTGTGTGTGTTTATGAGTGTTTGTGCGTGTACGTGTACGTGTCTGCATCCCTGTATGTGTGCCTGTGCACATCTGCATGCCTGTGCATGTCTTTGCACTGAATGATTTCTCTGATTGATCATTATCTGATGGCCTCTTAATTACTATGCTAATGAGAGGTGGTGCTTTTCTGCTCTGACCAAGGCTTTTCTGCCCTGTCACTGAAAACAGGAGGAAAATAAATGACATGGGTGATCTAGGATGGATGATCCCCTAGTTAATATTTCCAATCTGTTAATCAATGGGCTGGTCAATAGGCCCAATGGCCACCACAGTGCTGCACCACTACAACATCCTAAATGTGTTGTACAGATGTAGGATCTTAATTTGATCACTTTTTTTGCTGAGAATTTTCCTGCACAACAGGATCTGCAAACGTGTTGTGTATTTCAGTTTGAAAAATACTTCTAAAATGTGTAATTTCTACATTGGGTAGAAGCAGAGGTTCAGGTTGGCAGCTAAATATGCATGTTAAAAAAGTTTTAGAGACCTTGAATTAGAATCAGTTAATCATTTGCGAGATGAAGATGTAGATATTATTGGTAAATACTTAGATAAGTGAATACATGCATTGTCTGTTTGGTTTAATATAATCTATTCACACTGTGGTAGTTGTGGCAGTTGTTCTCTCTATCTGTTCACAAGGTTACAAGGACACTGAAATAGAAATACACTTTTTCATGGGAGGGGGAGGTGTCGGGTAGCGGGTGGTTTGTTGGAGGTTTGAGCTCATAGTGCGGAACGAAAACGTATTAACAATGTAATAACAAAAGATTATGTTCATCTGAGGCGCGAGGCCCTCCGTTTTCTCGGCTCGCACCGACTGTGAAGTCTTTATTCTGTGGGTCGGCCCCCTTAAAAAGGTTATTATGTTCTCTCACTGTGACAGTGCTGGCCCAGGGAGCTCCAATATTGTGGCGGGGGTCGCCTGTACCACATTAGAGCCAATAAATGTGCGTTGGCACTACTCAATTTAAAGTAAAGCCCTTTTTTCCTTCTACCTCCCTTCTTCATTCCAAATAGGGTATTCCACGAACGCATCTAATAAGTTGTAGGGTATCTGTTGTGCTCCTAGCTGAATATTTCAATTTTTTTCTTTCTTTTGTAGCGAATATTTTTATTTGGCAGTAGTTACTTTGTGTGAGACATAATTTTTCAATTGCGTTAGTTGTTGTACCTAGTTGTATAACGCAGCACCCAATGTTAGTTAGCATTCCGTGGTTCCAGTTTTCAGGATGTTTTTGTGCACAATGTCAGAAATATTAGTCTGTGACATTTTTCAAGTTGTTTTCGTGCAAGATGTTTGAAATACTCACAAAATGTATATTACTATTAGTTTTCCTTGAGTGTGACTAGCTTTTCATGATCTGATTCCTTTCTAGATGTATTCATCAGAAACATAATTAACATTATTCAATTACATAAACAAAAAATAATATGAAAACACAACACATTCACATTTCATACAAATATCTCAAATCTTTGCTGCAAGTTCATTTGGGAAAGGTTGAAGTCCAGTGTGTTTATAAGATAAACACTATGCTAAGCTGGGCTATTCTGCGATTCTTATCATGGGAGGTAATATCAACCTCAGGTATCATCCAAAGCCTCGCTGGGTCCACTGAGGGTTCAGGATTCACGAGGGTGTTTTGTGTGTGTGTGTGTGTGTGTGTGTGTGTGTGTGTGTGTGTGTGTGTGTGTGTGTGTGTGTGTGTGTGTGTGTGTGTGTGTGTGTGTGTGTGTGTGTGTGTGTGTGTGCGCGCGCGTGTGTGTGTGTGTGTGTGTGTGTGTGTGTGTGTGTACATTTATTTGGGTAGACGTGCTTGTGATGATAAAAGTATATTGTTTTGGTGATGAATAAAACCACTCACCTTTACAGTATAATTGTTTTTGTCTGTTTTATTTTTATTGCACTAGCTAGGTTTCCATTTGTCAACATTTATGAAGTTTGCATAGGGAGTACAGTAGATGCAACAATTGCCTGCCAAAGTCTGCTTCCATTGAACTGTCTTATGTTGAACAAAAAACAAAAAACAAAAACTTTTTCACAAAAACCTAGAATGTCGAATAAAAAATAAAGTGGTTGAAGTGTTTCCATTATCCATTTAGGCAAATTGTGCATTAATAAATTGGCAACAGCCTGTATGCCTTGCCCACCTATCTGTTTCCTGTATCAGGTAGCCCACAAAAGCCAGCATGGATAGAATGCAATAATTGACTAAAATTTGCCATATTCTAATGTCTACTTAACGCCACGGGCGTCATGTAGGCCCAGTAGGGATCTGAAACAATTTGATGGTGGAACTTCAAATTGCAGTGTAAAACAATTCAGGCATACTTGCAAATAAACATCATTTGTTATTGTTGAATAAATGGATTTGTAAGCAGTAGGTATTTAGAATTAAAATGTGGAGTGGAACCTTCTACCTTAAAAATTATTTGTCAATCAGAATTTATTTAGTTTCCATCATTTGTCTCAATAAAGAAACCCTTGACAAAAGAAAAATTGACCCCTGTCGAACGGATTCACATTTATTCGATCTTTAGAAGATTTCTCCTATATCTGCCGTTTTCATTATACTTCACACATTTTTTGGGGGAGACAATGCTTTTGTCGAATAAACCTGGCTCAATGGAAACCTGCCTATTGTCTTCTTGAGCACAACCAAACTATATATAAAGTTTCTGTGCACTTTCCTGAAAATCAAACAAATATTTTACATGAGTGCAATTCTTTGTGAAATAATTATTTAATATCTTGATGGAGTCAACATAAGATGGCTTGGTTAACAAAGTAAACTCAATAGAATGAGCCAAACAATGAAGGTCCATCAATGCTACAGTATATGCTACTCTCCCTACCTACCACCCGTAGTCTGTAAGTAACAAGGAACATCATACCAAAGCAGAGCAAGCTTTTTCAAAGACTGATTGGTGATTGATTGCCTGCAGAGCACCTCCCTAATGGTCACTTGTGAGAGGCTCTTTGTTTCATCTTTTTCATCCTTGCAGAGGGAGAGAAAGTCAGGAAGAGGTGCAGTGAGGGAGGAGAGAGGGAGAGCATGAATTAATTAAATGTGCCAAACCCTTGCCTCGAAAATGTTGCTCTTTTTTTTTGAGCCGCCATCGCCCCATCTCATCTGTATTCCAGATTTGTCCCCAGACGATACCGCCCCTGATTGAGAGGCAAATGCAAGAGAATCTTCCTTTAAAACAACTCTCCTCAACACATGTGCATTTCTAAGACCATGAGACCTATGGTTTTAAAACACATCGCCCCTTGTCGACACTTTGTATTTACTTGTTTCTACTACATCTAAAATGATGACATTATTAGACCTCATGGTATCGAACGTTGTGGGAGTATGAAGGCAAACCCAAAATGTGTCCATTGCAACCTGAACTTAAGCTAATTTTATTATAACTTTTTCTACAATGTATTAAAAAAAATATTCTCATAAATATATATTTAAAACAAAATAATATTTGTCTCTTGATTGGATAGACAATTGAATTGCTAAGCAGCTGACTAGACTCTATAGTTACATTTAAAATAGTGTTAGTCTATCCATCAGATGTCCCGTCTACCCTCTCCACTACCCTCCACACCTAATAATAGTGATTATGTTAATTAGCTAATACATTTTTTTTTCAAAACTACTTTCCTGTCCAACTTAATTAACAAAAGCATATGCATTTATCCCACCTCCATTGTGTTTGCGACTCCACAACAAGAGTGATGGGAGATTTCCTTTCAACTGTCCAATAGCAGGCCTATATCTGCCCGTTTGCCCCTGTATGCATAACTGTGTTTGTGTCTTTGTTAACTGCCCATTGATCCAGGTTGTGTACAGCCAGTTAGCCACATTAAACATTAACCGGGAGGCGACTGAGGAACACAGGGGGCAATTAATAGAGCTATAATGGAGGGGGACAGATCACTTAGGTAGCGGTGAGTGATGGCCAGCGAGGGACCACCTGTTTCAGTGTGGAGGGAAATGAAGTAGAACTGGTCTGGAACCTGGCACCGTGCTGTGAGACGCTGATTGAAATTTACAAGGCTACACACTGCAGCACTGACAGCCATGTCAGATCTCCCACTTTGCCCCACAGGGACAGACGTGTGGACATATAGTAGGGAGGTGTAGAGTAGGGACTGAGGGCTGGTGGAAACATTGTATTATTTGTGATGATTACACACTGCACTTGGCTAAATATGGAAAATGTGCTTTAATTTCAATATCTATATGTTATGGTCACACCCAGTGAAAACAGTCATTCATATCATGTACCTTTATTAACAATCTGTATTTTGTGGAAAATTGTGGTATATGAATTAGATTTTGGACATTGTTGATTTTTCAAATACATTTTGATAGTGTAATCAGTGATGATTGTGTAATCGTACTTTATATGTCAGAAGGTAAAACTACATATCAATGCGAACATGCTACCTTCAAAACACAGAAAATACCACTTTCCATGGCCACACATACTTAAACAAGCATAAATTGTCATCCTTTCTCAATTGCTCGTTTTAGTGTTTGTACTCCTTTATCACAACCCAAACCCTGGCCCTCTTGTATTCAACACACACTACAGTGGAAACAGATGTCTTCTATGCCAGTGGAACAACTTTCAAGTTGACAAGTTCCCCCTAGAGAACGCATGGATCCATGGCAGTCAGAATTTCTGACTAATAGCCGGTTTGATGTGACAGGCCTCTGCCGCCTGGGGAAATTGAGGCTGCGCTCCTTGTCGATACCTTTTGTGTCTCGCTCAGTTGTAGGTTATTGTTGGCCTAGGGGACAGGGAGCCGTCTGGCAGTTTACATTTGCTAGACAGTATGTGGTCAGCACCAACTTTTTATTGTTGTCTATTGATCTGTCGCAGGCCCCTCTCTCTGCCGAGGCTAATTTGCTTGTTAACATAAATTTGTCAGGAGCAGGGAGGAGTAGCTTCCATCATGGCCGCCTCAAGCGAAGCCTCGACGGCTCTCGCCGTCGTTGCGGCCTCTCCGCTCCTTTCTCCTCAACGTAATGTCAGCTCGAGTGGTCATTTTCAAGCGCCCCTTTTCACCCCCTTCCTTCAACGCTTTCTCTCGAGCCAACAGTCTAATACACAGGGCATATTTTTTAAACAGCTTCTTGTTAAGCTGTCATTTAATCAATACTGTTTCCTTTTTCTCACACTCGCCCGGAAATAAACATGAGTTAAACACAAAACAGGCATAATGACCTTTCTACGGGTCCTGCTCAGCCAATAAAATTAGCACCCTGGATGAGCCATTTATACCTATAAGTCATTAATTTCAGGAAATATCATTTTAAATTACAACACATGGCAGGCATTTGATCCTGCACTTTCAACTCCTGGGCCGCCGCACTGTCATATGAGAGGAGTTTGTCACCGCACAAGAGGAATGCCACGGCTTTATAACTAACAACAGACCAAACTGAATAAATCTATCTGTGAGAGAAGGAGAGAAAGAAAAAAAGAAAGAAAAAGGCATAGATTTTATATTAAATTCCTTTTCCTAATCCGATCTTCTGTACAGTCCAGACCTACATATTAATAATGCATTTGAAAGTGCTTTATTCTCCGTACCACAGAGGGGTTTAGAAACGGGTGCTTTCTCAAGTTCTGCATCTTGGTTATTTGTAAGCACCCAGTAAATAAGTAGGCGACAGCTCATTTTATGAGATCTTAAGCCCTGGAAAGCCATGAGAATGCCCACGGTTGGGTTTTCTAAGACAATGGAGAGATAGAGAACAGAACATAATGAGTAGGTAGAATATCACATTTCTTAGTATCTTTGAATGATGCCTTGGGCAGATTTCACTACCTTTCCAATAGTCAAAATTCACAAGTACACCACGATCCATGAAATTACACGTGAACACATTGATGACAATGTATATATATATTTTTACAAAAGCCGCCATGAATTTCAAAAATACTTTCAAGAAAAAAACTGCTTAATACTGTATATCAAAAGTATTGTGGCACAATGAAGACTCAAGATGAACCAGTCATGATCTACCATTCATGAAGTCATACAGTGAAACGCTAAGTGGTTTTGTCAGGCGCAGACATTAGATTAGATTTTTATTTAGTCACATGCACAAGGTAGTTGTAGTTCCAGTTAAACTCTGAGCTCCAACAGCACAGGTGTGAATGAAACAATAAAAAATATATACATAATTACAACTGTGACAATTCTAAATATACATTTCCATTGGGGTGTGGGCTGGGTAATTGTCCGCGGGGGGGTGGAATAAAATGTCAATAGGGGGAGCAGCAGGGGGTGGGAGGTGTAGGAGCAGGAGTAGTGGTGGCTAAGGTGGAGCATATGTATGGTATGTCCAAAGGGTGACAATATATCTGGCATGTGCAAAAGGGGAGCATATATCTGGCATGTCCAAAGGGGGAGCATACAGTATATCTGGCATTGCCATAAAATCCATTGACTACACAGTCATGAGAATGTGAATATTCTCATGGCTGTCGGCCCATTGGACAGACAGCGTGTTTGACAACACAAGCCCAAGCTGTCTTTGCCTCTTCTTTCAGGAGTATAATTTTGGTTTTGAGAAACGGCAATAAGAAGGAACCACTGATGTCTTGCAGCGGGGAGAAATGGCAGGGGGGGCAGTCTGATATGACGCACTGTCTGTGCCCCCCGGCATGACACAGGGAGGTATAGCACATATGGCGAGACTCATCGAGACTCATCCCTGTTCCCCCCCCCCCCCCCCCCCCCCCCGTTGGACGGTGTTTGATTTCACAGGATGCCGCAGCCCGAATGAGCCAGCGAGCACAGAAACGGCGGTGACAGCCAGGGGTGACATCACCAACAACTGGCGTGAGATACCATAGAAACATAAATAATATTTTTGTTGACATTTGAAATAAATCATATCAGAGGGCATGTTGCTCATCCCTAAGCTGGAAAATCATTGCGTTCTCTGACAATTCAGCGCTGATGTCTAACCAGTGGCCTCTGTTGACGACCCCTATACTCACCAAGACAACAACTCTCCCTTAAAATACATTGAGCAAAAAAAGCTCTCATCAATCTTATTTAATGTCCTATCAAATCTTCAGTAGGTACTATGTTCTACATAATGACCTTTAACCCAACAACCTGTCATCGCGACCCCTGACATGTCGAAGAGACTTGATAAAAAGTATTGTGTGTGTGTACTTAGTGGATGTTGGCACATTGGTGAGTTATCTTCTGAAATATTTGAACACATATTGTAGGACTGAGCTTGTTCACCTGATCTAGTGACCACTAATTGTCAGTTAGCTGGTTAACTGAATACGGAGGTAAACACTGACCACTTAAACAGTGCCCCAGGGGGAGTGGACACCCTGGCCTTACTCTGACCTCAACCTGAATGTAACCCTGACCTCAAGGCGACCCCTAACCCTAAACTTAACCCTAACACCCGCTCACACCCTGACTTTCACCCTCAACCTGACGCCCCGTGCCTCCCAGGCACATCTGCTTTGGGAGCAGGGCTTTTGAGCGAAAGAAGAAAGAGGACAAAAAAGAGGACGAAATCTGACTCCCAGATGAAAACCGCTCAATTTCTCAGTCTTTGGCTACCGTGAGACTAATGTTGATCTTTGGTCGATGGGGAAAAGAGACGGGTGGCCCGTGTCGACCCTTCGCCAGAGTGCGCCATATGACCCTGACTAACTCTACGCTATACAGCTACATTGTGAGATGTGCTGCCCATTGGTTAATGGATTTGGCTGGATACACTCAATGGCCCAAAAAATCATAGTGTGTTAGTGTCGTAAATAAGCTTTCATGATCAGACAAGACCTCGTCAATGGTGTTATATATTGTCAATTTGTATTCGTAACCACTGAGGTGACCTTATTGTTATCAAGCTTCTAAGTTGAGCTGGAAAACAAATCCTGATACCGAGAAACATTTACTGTACGTGAAGAAACTGCTTCTCGACACATCTGAAGCTTGGACACTCAGTTTCTCAGTTAGATGTGACATACAGTCATCCCCCATTAAAGTGTTTCGCTACGTTGCCTTTTCCTTCAAATCTGTAAAAGCGTACCGCAATCTCTAGAGCTGAGTGCAGCGCCATAAAGCAGCCTATTGGCTGATCCCCGAGCACGGTGGTCTTTTTGATACATATGCCTGCGGACTGGCCCAAGAGCAAGAATCAACGAAATAAATATCCCCCATAACCCTCCTTCCTCCCTTTGCTTCCCCTTCCCCTTGGTCACCGTGACTCCCATGCTCGAGTTGGACTTTTTTCTCCCAGCCTCTGAAATACTCCCCCGCGGCTCCTGGCTTAGGTTCCTCTGCGGCCCAAATCTCCAGCCTCCAAAGCTGAAGTTGAACCCAGGAAGACCTGGGTTCAAAACCTATTTGAAATTAATTGAAATACTTTGACTGTGCGTGATTGAGTTTACCTATTGTAATGGAACCAATAGAAAAGACTCAAAAGTTAAAAACTCCACCCCTTTGGCACTCGAGGCAGGCTAAAACAAATGCTCAAAGTATTTGAACGTTTTCAAATAGTATTTGAATGATTCAAATAGTATTTGAACCCAGGTCTGGACCTGGGTTAGAATGGGTGGTCACCATTATAAGTTTGAGGGGCTCTGCTGAGTGTAGAGAAACGCAAAGGGGGAAAGAACCTCGAAAAACTAAATACCGTTGCATTAAATGGACATCCTCATGAAAAGCCTGCCCCTTTCAATCCAGATGCTCATATTGCATTTGACATTTGTTGGGCGGTAATGTTCATGCTTTAAAGTGAGTGGCTTTCTGTTTCTGTTTTCAACTTAAATGTAATGAAAGGAAAACAGTGCAAAATTCCCACTTTATTAAATAAAACATGTTGGTGGCCCTAGGGCAAATATTGTCACGCCAAGAACAAATTTCTTGCGATAATACGTTCCATAACAATTTGCTGCAAAAATACGTTGACAGAGCATATGTATAATGTTGACCATTTATTCGTTTTGAGATAAATGCTTGTACGTTTACAGATAATGTATCCCCCTAACCACAGGCCTGAACAAAGACATTATCTAGCCGTTGCTACCTTACTTCTATGTAATTGAAGTTGGCCAGTTTCGACAACGACACTCATAAGACTATTTCCTCTGCATAATAGCCAGTACAGATGACCCATGATGCATTTTGCAATGACATCAAACAACCAACTTTTGTTATCTACTTTAGTGAGAGACAGCTAATCTGCAATTACTTTTTCATTTTATTTGCAGAGCATTAGCATTTTTCAGCTAATACATATTCAAAATGTGTATTGCAATCTCTAGTCAACGCCAGACAATTTACAAGATAAGAAACCATAGTAAAAGTGCACATTTCGCTGAACACACACAACTACATACAGACTACATGGCAATCCATAACCAGCTAATTTGAACGTAAGTAAACTGTAAATAGAGGTCCCAAACTGTATTGTACAAGAAAAAAAACCCTCCATTGATGCTCCACTCTGCTTTCTCCCCTACGAGATCACCATAACAGGCACAGATATGGATGCAATGGTCAGCCCTTGCCTCAGGCCAATTGGGAGAGGGGTCATGTGGAGGTCATTGAGAGGTCACACTACAGCGACCTCTGACTGTGACCGAGGTCGTCCGTTAATGAGAGTGGCCTGTCTGATAGCCCTCTGCAGAGGGAATTCCTCTGAACCTTTATGCCCCGGCTATTAGCCACGGCAAACTCATAGCAATATACCCTCATGAGAAACATATTATACAGCCTTAGTTGTGTTAGCTGGTTTGTTTTAAGAACCAAAAATACTCATATTAAGGAAATTAAATACTGTGTCTCATATTCTCATGATTTGTGTTGCTAACACACATTTTTGTTGACCTCAATCCAATAATTGGGATGAGATTGATTGCGCAATAGAGAAAAAGAGATGCTAGTTTAAACAATAATGTGCCAGAACACACAAATGCATGACAAAACTGTAAAATAGAACTTGTTCTTGATCTCCCTATGGTGCAACTGTGTGTTCTAAGGTGGACTCTCTCTCCCAGCCTCTCTCTCCTCCTCTCTCCCTGCTGCTCCAGACCGTCTTATCGGTCGGAATCCCATTTGTAATGGAATCCAGATGGAGAGAGATGAGCAAACACAAG
Organism: Salmo salar; assembly: GCF_965601325.2. Taxonomy (NCBI): domain Eukaryota; kingdom Metazoa; phylum Chordata; class Actinopteri; order Salmoniformes; family Salmonidae; genus Salmo; species Salmo salar. The sequence goes on from NC_138299.1 coordinate 67,125,369, forward strand.
ACATAGCAAAGATAGAGACATTAATTACCTTTTTGGAATAGCAACCATTTTCCGATGCTGCCTGACTCAGCGTCGGGCTTTGAAAATATATATACATTTATTATAACCGAGAAGAAACACATCACTTCAATTCTTTATCCTCAGATGGCATCATCATTTAGACGGAAAAGGTCCTCTGTCTTTAAAGTGATCTTTCTTTGATAGATAATCTCCTCTGTTATTTTCTTATAGGAAGAGCAGGGTTTGAAAAGTCATAAAGTTGACAGGTAGAAGGGATGAGATAGAGATAGGAAATGTGGTGGAATTCTAATCAGACCAAATTAATGTAGGCCTATTCACTGTGGTAAACAGCACCTGGTGCATGCAGCCGTTCATGTTTAAGGAAATATTTAAGGAAATATTCAGGGTCACTGGATTAGCAACTTTACTACATTTACTCTAACCTCAAATCAGTAGAATAAAATAAGTCAATTATATAAATTGTTTCATTATTTTTAGGTACCACCTCTTGCTACCACTCATTTTCATCAAGTATCCAAGCACGTAGCCAATATATGCTATACAGATAATGTATTTAAACATTTAAATAGCACACCTGTAAAAGGAATAGGGGTCATCTTTCCAAGAATGCAATATATTTCGATATGAAACACAGAATCTTTGGAGCTTTGGAGTAGTTGCGGAAAAAAGTGGAGGAAAAAAATCATCAGGCAGCGATAAAAACATGCCCCCTTTCCCTCCCTACCTCCTGAGCTCCCTCCATCCCTCGTTCCCTCTCTCTCTCTCTTAGTATCCCCAACACCTTTCTTTGGGATTTACTTAGAATATGAAAGGATTGGAGACTACACCTGGCTTGACAGACACTGTGCTACTTCATTAAACCACATGCGCCTAGTGCGGTGCTGTATTAAAATTGAAAGAGAAAGCAGCGAGGGGCCCGATTCCTCGAGATAGACAGTGCCAAAGCCCCGGTCATAGCACCTCAGAATCTTCTATCGCCTCCCCAGTTTTCTCTGAAGCACAGAGGGACCCTATTGATATTTAGATGATGCCATTGCAGGTAGGAAAAGCATTTTTTAAGATATTGATTTTAAATTGCACATTAGGCCTGTTCCACTTGCTATACCTTAAAGAAAAGGCCCAGGGCCCAGTCAGCTCCTCTCCCCTCCCAGGACTATTTCACATGTGGGAATTTGTATAGATTTTTTTAGGGCTTGTTTGCTGTGATGGGGGAGTGAATGCAATAAGTGCTCCATTACTTACACAATCTGTGAGTGCTCAGAAAATTAGTCACCCGTGACCCCGTGCCCTTACTTTCACACTTATTCTCAGTCAATGTACCTGATGGGATTATGAATAAACTCCGACTAAGGTCTGGATTTCTCTGCCGCCACTGCGCTGCAGCCTCACTCCACCAAAGTCCTCACTGGAGCCCATATATTTCAGCATTGAATTGTGTTTAAAAGTCCCACTACATTAAAATTGCAGTAACTGCATATGGATTACTTTTGTGGTTCACTGCCTAAAACATACATATACATATACATATATATATATATATATATATATATATATATATATATATATATATACATACTATTAGCTCTCACAGATTCTGAAATTAATTGGCAAAAAGTGTTTTTTAAAACTTGTGACGAGAAAATGTGGTACCCTTCCTGCAGGCTCATCCTGACATGACCCTCCAGCATGACACTGCCACCAGCCATACTGCTCGTTCTGTGTGTGATTTCCTGCAAGACAGGAATGTCAGAGTACGGCCATGGCCAGCGAAGAGCCCAGATCTCAATTCCATTGCGCACGTCTGGGACCTGTTGGATCGGAGGGTGAGGGCTAGGGTTCTTCCCCACAGAAATGTCCAGGAAATTGCAGGTGCCTTGGTGGAAGAGTGGGGTAACATCTCACAGCAAGAACTGGCAATCTGTTGCACACCATGACGAGGAGATGCACTGCAGTACTTAATGCAGCTGGTGGCAGAACCGGATACTGACTGTTACTTTTTATTTTGACCCCCCTTTATTCAGGAACACATTATTATATTTATGTTAGTCACATGTCTGGAAGTTGTTCAGTTTATGTCTCAGTTGTTGAATCTTGTTATGTTCATAAAAATATTTACACATGTTAAGTATGCTGAAAATAAACACAGTGAGAGGATGTTTCTTTTTTTGCTGAGTTTATATACAGTGAGGGGAAAAAGTATTTGATCCCCTGCTGATTTTGTACATTTGCCCACTGACAAAGAAATGATCAGTCTATAATTTTAATGGTAGGTTTATTTGAACAGCGAGAGACAGAATAATAACAAAAATATCCAGAAAAACACATGTCAAAAATGTTCTAAATTGATTTGCATTTTAATGAGGGAAATCAATTTACTAAATTACTCACGATAAACGTTCACAAAAAACATAACAATTATTTTAAGAATTATAGATACAGAACTTCTTTGTGCAATCGAGGTGTCCGATTTTAAAATAGCTTTTCGGTGAAAGCACAATTTGCAATATTCTGAGTAGATAGCCCATCCATCACGGCTAGCTATTTAGACACCCACCAAGTTTAGCCCTGACCAAACTCCGATTTACTATTAGAAAAGTTTGATTACCTTTGGTGTTCTTCGTCAGAATGCACTCCCAGGACTGCTACTTCAATAACAAATGTTGGTTTGGTTCAAAATAATCCATTGTTATATCCAAATAGCGGCGTTTTGTTCGTGCGTTCAAGACACTATCCGAAGTGTAAATAAGGGTCACGAGCACGACGCATTTCATGACAAAAAAATTCGAAATATTCCATTACCGTACTTCGAAGCATGTCAACCGCTGTTTAAAATCAATTTTTATGCCATTTTTCTCGTAAAAAAGCGATAATATTCCGACCGGGAAAGCGTGTATACGTACAAAGAGAGAGAAAATAAAAGCATGGGATCCCCTCGTGCACGAGCCTGAGTTTCATAGTACTGTGACTGGCCACTATCTAAACGCGCTACTTTTTTTCAGCCAGAGCCTGCAAAGCCACGATTCAGCTTTTTGCCGCCTTCTGAGAGCCCATGGGAGCCGTAGGAAGTGTCACGTAACAGCAGAGATCCCCTGTATTGGATAGAGATAATCAACAAGGGCAAGAAATGGTCAGACAGGGCACTTCCTGTAAGGAATCTTCTCAGGTTTTGGCCTGCCAAATGAGTTCTGTTATACTCACAGACACCATTCAAACAGTTTTAGAAACTTTGGAGTGTTTTCTATCCAAAGCTAATAATTATATGCATATTCTAGTTTCTGGGCAGGAGTAATAATCAGATTAAATCGGGTACGTTTTTTATCCGGCCGTGAAAATACTGCCCCCTAGCCATAACAGGTTAGGAAGCAACACTGATTGACAATAAATTTCACATGCTGTTGTGCAAATGGAATAGACAACAGGTGGGAATTATAGGCAATTAGCAAGACACTCCCAATAAAGGAGTGGTTCTGCAGGTGGGGACCACAGACCACTTCTCAGTTCCTATGCTTCCTGGCTGATGTTTTGGTCACTTTTGAATGCTGGCGGTGCTTTCACTCTAGTGGTAGCATGAGACGGAGTGTACAACCCACACAAGTGGCTCAGGTAGTGCAGCTCATCCAGGATGGCACATCAATGCGAGCTGTGGCAAGAAGGTTTGCTGTGTCTGTCAGCGTAGTGTCCAGAGCATGGAGGCGCTACCAGGAGACAGGCCAGTACATCAGGAGACGTGGAGGAGGCCGTAGGAGGGCAACAACCCAGCAGCAGGACCGCTACCTCCGCCTTTGTGCAAGGAGGAGCAGGAGAAGCACTGCCAGAGCCCTGCAAAATGACCTCCAGCAGGCCACAAATGTGCATGTGTCTGCTCAAACGGTCAGAAACAGACTCCATGAGGGTGGTATGAGGGCTCGACGTCCACAGGTGGGGGTTGTGCTTACAGCCCAACACCGTGCAGGACGTTTGGCATTTGCCAGAGAACACCAAGATTGGCAAATTCGCCACTGGCGCCCTGTCCTCTTCACAGATGAAAGCAGGTTCACACTGAGCACGTGACAGACGTGACAGAGTCTGGAGACGCCGTGGAGAACGTTCTGCTTCCTGCAACATCCTCCAGCATGACCGGTTTGGCGGTGGGTCAGTCATGGTGTGGGGTGGCATTTCTTTGGGGGGCCGCACAGCCCTCCATGTGCTCGCCAGAGGTAGCCTGACTGCCATTAGGTACCGAGATGAGATCCTCAGACCCCTTGTGAGACCATATGCTGGTGCGGTTGGCCCTGGGTTCCTCCTAATGCAAGACAATGCTAGACCTCATGTGGCTGGAGTGTGTCAGCAGTTCCTGCAAGAGGAAGGCATTGATGCTATGGACTGGCCCGCCCGTTCCCCAGACCTGAATCCAATTGAGCACATCTGGGACATCATGTCTCACTCCATCCACCAACGCCACGTTGCACCACAGACTGTCCAGGAGTTGTCGGATGCTTTAGTCCAGGTCTGGGAGGAGATCCCTCAGGAGACCATCCGCCACCTCATCAGGAGCATGCCCAGGCGTTGTAGGGAGGTCATACAGGCACGTGGAGGCCACACACACTACTGAGCCTCATTTTGACTTGTTTTCAGGACATTACATCAAAGTTGGATCAGCCTGTAGTGTGGTTTTCCACTTTAATTTTGAGTGCGACTCCAAATCCAGACCTCCATGGGTTGATAAATTGGATTTCCATTGATTATTTTTGTGTGATTTTGTTGTCAGCACATTCAACTATGTAAAGAAAAAAGTATTTAATAAGATTATTTCATTCATTCAGATCTAGGATGTGTTATTTTAGTGTTCCCTTTATTTTTTGAGCAGTGTATATATATTTAAATATCTTTGTGTTGGGACTTGAGTGAAGCAGTTATTTTTTTCATAAGATTCTGGAGTTCAATAAGATAAAAGTTTAAAACACCAACTTCTCTTTACACTTTTTTAAACTTGTGCATACATACTGTTCAGCTCAAGTACTCCCTGGAGAAGAGGGTGAATTTTCAAAGAGGGGCAGGTGGTGTGTGTGTGCGTGTGTACGCTGCATGCGTCTGTGTGGGGCAACACCCCTTCCCATGGGTCCCAGTCAAGTCATAATGAAAAAAAATAGCGACTCAGCACGAATTCAGCAGATTATGAGAAATTACTTGGCAGAAGGTGATGCTCTCTCCTTCTGAGCTGAACGTAAAGGAAGGTGAAGTAAAGTAGGGAGGGGGTCACATTGGGAAAAGAGAAGAGCACAAGAGGAGAGGCATAAGGGTGAAGTTACAGCCCTTCAAATCCATACAGCCACCCTACCCATCCCTTTCTCTCCATCCCAGAAGGCATGAAAGGCCCTAGTATCTCCCAGTGGCGACCCCGACAAGAGCAGGAAAGGGGAGCTCACTCCTCCCCTCTCCACCCACACCTCTCCTAGACTAACCGCATTGATGCTTTGCTTGATTTAATAAATGAGGCTTGAGAAACCTGATCATACAACACACTTGTCTGCACAAAGCAGCACATCTAACTATTGCCAGATGTGAGTTGATGGTGGATGTCTCTGAAAAAAAGAGGACACACATGTAATTTCTCCCGGGGCTGGGATGACACAGTACTGTCTTCCCTGGGTGCCAACAGCGCTAGGCTAGCTTGTCAACTCCTACTTTGGACTTGCAGAGACACAGAGAGAGAAGAGAGAGAAGAAAGAGAGATACTCCCCTTTTCTAAAGGGAAGACGGACAATCCATTGATTGGGACTGACTCATAGCTTGGGTCATATTCATTGGGCACAGAAGAAAACAGAGTGAAAGAGGGAGGGAGAGTGAAAGAACTTGTCCAATAAGAAATGGTCCTTTTGTTTAACATTGTAATACGTTTTGTTACCCTGTGTCCTAACGAATGTGACCAAAAAGAAAGGTGGACAGACCCTCCATGGTGATTCAAGATTCAAGTCCATCGTACTACTTCCAACGAACTGCAGCATATGCATATTCTAGAAGTTTGAGGCTTCTGAGATGTCTTAAAATGAGTATCAGCATTGGATTAAAGTAGTACAGTCAATATTTGCATCCATATTTCTCTATTGTGGCTTATGTTAGCATTAAGTGATTTTCTTATTTTTACATTTTATAAAAGTACAGACCCAGTGCTTCAAAAGTATGTATCGAACACCGTAGTTGGAAGACTACATGGGAAAGTTATCCTGTTGGGGATAGGGGGCAGTATTGACACGGCTGGATAAAAAACGTACCCGATTTAATCTGGTTACTACTCCTGCCCAGTAACTAGAATATGCATATAATTATTGGCTTTGGATAGAAAATACCCTAACGTTTCTAAAACTGTTTGAATGGTGTCTGTGAGTATAACAGAACTCCTATGGCAGGCCAAAACCTGAGAAGATTTCAAGCAGGAAGTGGCCTGTCTGAGAAGTAGTGTTTCATCTTGGCTCTTTTTATTGAAGACTCAGGATCTGTGCAATAACGTGACACTTCCTACGTCATCCATAGGGTCTCAGAGCCCGGGAAAACGTTGAACGATATCGAGGCAGGCTCTGGCTGAAACACTTTATCGCTTTTGGCAAGTGGCCACTCAGAGTACTATGAGCTTAGGCGCGTGCCCGCTTCGACCGAATGCTTTGTTTTCCTTTGTCTGTTTATCTAAACGCAGATTCCCGGTCGGAATATTATCGCTTTTTTATGAGAAAAATGGCATAAAAATAGATTTTAAACAGCGGTTGACATGCTTCGAAGTACGGTAATGGAATATTTAGAATTCTTTTGTCACGAATTGCGCCATGCTCGTCACCCTTATTTAGCCTTTAGGATAGTGTCTAGAACGCACGAACAAAACGCCGCTGTTTGGATATAACGATGGATTATTTTGGACCAAACCAACATTTGTTATTGAAGTAGCAGTCCTGGGAGTGCATTCTGACGAAGACAACAAAGGTAAGAACATTTTTCTTATAGTAAATCTGACTTTGGTGAGTGCTAAACCTGCTGGGTGTCTAAATAGCTAGCCCTGTGATGCCGGGCTATCTACTGAGAATATTGCAAAATGTGCTTTCACCGAAAAGCTATTTTAAAATCGGACATATCGAGTGCATAGAGGAGTTCTGTATCTATAATTCTTAAAATAATTGTTATGCTTTTTGTGAACGTTTATCGTGAGTAATTTAGTAAATTCACCGGCAGTGTTCGGTGGGAATGCTAGTCACATGCTAGTCACATGCTAATGTAAAAAGCTGGTTTTTGATATAAATATGAACTTGATTGAACAAAATGCATGTATTGTATAACATAATGTCCTAGGGTTGTCATCTGATGAAGATCATCAAAGGTTAGTGCTACATTTAGCTGTGGTTTGGGTTTATGTGACATTATATGCTAGCTTGAAAAATGGGTGTCTGATTATTTCTGGCTCGGTACTCTGCTGACATAATCTAATGTTTTGCTTTCGTTGTAAAGCCTTTTTGAAATCGGACAGTGTGGTTAGATTAACGAGAGTCTTATCTTTAAAATGGTGTAAAATAGTCATATTTTTAAAAAATTGAAGTAATAGCATATCTAAGGATTTGAATAACGCGCCACAGGATTCAACTGGCTGTTGAGTAGGCGTCCCACCTAGCCCATAGAGGTTAAGCTGCTTTAAAGGTTGATACACGGAGAAAATGCCCTTTTTATGAGATTTTTATGAGATTTTCACACTTCCTAGACAGCTCTTCTTTGTTCACGCCCATTCAATATAATTCACACCCTCTAAAGGCGTCTACAGAGAATACACAAACGGGGCGTAGCGCATTGTTGTCGTTTTTTGTCCTTGAAATACCCTCTGGCATTCGACTCAGTTTTCTTCTACCTGGAGATTGAAACCTGATGTGTCATTTAAAACATTTTGGGTGAAGTATTGAGTGAGTTTTCCAATGGAAGTCCTGCCCCTGTTTCTACATCACAAATTTTATGTATTCCTTTTGGTGTTTGCAACGCCAGGGTTGTGGGTTCGATTCCCACGGGGGACCAGCACGGAGAATTATTTTTATGACATGTATGCATTCACTACTGTAAGTCGCTCTGGATAAGAGCGTCTGCTAAATGACTAAAAGGTAATGTAAAAAAAACATGTAAACCCTGGGGGACGAGCTATTCATTTTCTGCTACTACTACTTTAATTGCAAGCTTAGTTTGTTTGTGCTTTTATTTCGATATTTGCTACTCACAATTATATCTATGTCTTTGTCGAGTTTTGAGGAGTGTCTTTGCGAGCTAGTGAGACAATACGAGAACCTCTACATCCCTTGGGCAAGCACGCAAAAGTCAACAGCTGGAGGGAGATAGCATGAAATTTGAACACCGATATTGATATCAAAGAAACATGGAGAAAGATTCGGGACAGGTATGTGAAAAATCTGAAAAGGGTGAAGGAGACAAGGAGTGAGGCTGCCTCCGGTGTGTGTCCCACCGATTATCCGACAACTGGATTGGCTTCATGTTCATGTGAAACCTTGTCAGACAGACACCAATATGCCAGATACGGTATGTACTCATCATGTTTCGCAGACCTAGTTAGAACATATGTTATCTGCTTTTTTCTGGATGGGAGAAATTGTGAGTGGGAAATATTCAGTGCCTGCGTTGTTATCATAATGATTAGCAGGGCAAGTTCAAATATCTGAAAAGAGACACTGTGGTGTGTGTGCTACACTACATATAGAAAGTATGTGGACAAACCTTCAAATGAGTGGACTCAGCTATTTCAGCCACACCCATTGCTGACAGGTGTATAAAATCAAGCACACAGCCATGCAATCTCCATAGACAAACATTGTCTGTAGAATGGCCTTACTGAAAAGCTCAGTGACATTCAATGTGGCACCGTCACAGGATGCCACCTTTCAAACAAGTCAGTCAAATTTCTGCCCTGCTAGAGCTGCCCCGGTCAACTGTAAGTGCTGTTATTGTGAAGGGCAACAACGGCTCAGCTGCGAAGTGGTAGGCCACACAAGCTCACACAACGGGACCACCGAGTGCTGAAGTGTGTAGCGCGTAAAAATTGTCTGTCTTGGTTGCAACACTCACTACCGAGTTCCAAACTGCCTCTGGAAGTAACGTCAGCACAAGAACTGTTCGTTGGGAGCTTCATGAAATGGATTTTCATGGCCGAGCAGCCACACACAAGCCAAGGATCACCATGCGCAATGCCAAACGTCGGCTGGAGTGGTGAATCACGCTCTACCAAATGCAGGCCGACCGACAAATCTGGGTTTGGCAGATGCCAGGAGAACGCTACCTGCCCCAATGCATAGTACCAACTGTAAAGTTTGTTGGAGGAGGAATAATGCTCTGGGGCTGTTTTTCATGGTTCGGGCTAGGCCCCTTAGTTCCAGTGAATGGAAATCTTAACGCTACAGCATACAATGACATTCTTGATGATTCTGTGCTTCCAACTTCATGGCAACAGTTTGGGGAAGGCCCTTTCCTGTTTCAGCATTACAACATTACAATGCCCGAGCACAAAGCGATGCCACACAGAAATGGTTTGTCGAGATCGATGTGCACAGAGCCCTGACCTCAACCCCATCAAACACAATTGGGATGAAATGGAACGCTGACTGCAAGCCAGGCCTAATTGCCCAACATCAGTGCCTGACCTCACAAATGCTCTTGTGCCTGAATGGAAGCAAGTCCCCGCAGCAATGTTCCAACATCTAGTGGAAAGCCTTCCCAGAGGAGTGGAGGCTGTCACAGCAGCAAAAAGGGGCCAAACTCCTTTTTAATGCCCATGATTTTGGAATGACATATTCAACCAGTAGGTGTCCACATACTTTCGGTAATGTATTGTAATTAGATTGACATGTTTATGAAATCAGTTCTTTTGAGTAAGCATTTTAACTCAAAGTAGCGTATAGGGATGTTTTAAGATTGCTTGCAATGTCTTCTAATGTATTTGCCATCTGCTTGTAGGTACTGGAAGGGGGTGGTGTTTTGGACAACCCAGAGACAGAGCTGAGCTCAGAGGGCCCATCTACAGGTGGTTCATTGCCCCATGGTTCATCATCTCCCTGGCCTGGTTCATCACCTCACCTCTCCCCAATTCCCAGGCCCTTCTCAGCAACGGCCAACGCACAATCCAGCCGCACTGTTGCTCTCTGCCCTGCAACTCCATCAACCTCCGCCCCATCTCCCCGACCCAGCTCCAGAAGTTGGAAGAAGAAGAAAGCTGAGGATCCTTTGGACACTGTCATTATTCAGCGGGAGGATGAGTTAAAGAAATGTGAAAATGTGGAAAAGTCAAGGAGTCTGAATACTTCCCAAAGGCACTGTAGATTAGGTTAATGTCTTGGGTATCTGTCTTATTGTCTACAGCTGGACACTCAGTCCTCATTGAAAGGCCACTACACACAGATTTGCGACTGGTATGTTCGCAAGTTTAGGTTAATGTTTTGAGGATATAGCCTACATTTTTTGGGAAAAACCAGAACAATACAAGGACAAAATGACTGTCATTATGGTAGTCTTTATTGTGATTTGTAAAGTGTGAATAAGAAAAACATCTCAATCCAAATATCAAAACCAAGTGTGTAGCTCACAACATGACATATTAACAGTCATCAAACAAAGGAAGAGAACATATTTTCCAAACCAGACATTTACTGCAGGGCCGTCACCAGTTTCATAACATTTGGGGCTCAGTCCTGAAGACAAGGGGCTGAGGGGTTTGTGGGTCCCAGAAAAGAAGGGCCTTATCTAAAATCATTTCCTGCAATTCTGTCATTTTACATGACTGGAGACATTACAATAATATTTGTTTATACCACACAAATGATCCAAATGACAAGCTACTCTTACATTTAAATACTGATATCAATAAAACAGACAACCCATGTCTTAAATGCAACCAATAGCATAGGCCAATGAAAAGAGTGGGTACACAGATCTTAGGCCTACAACATGAGGAGGAAATTATAAGGAACCAACTTTCCAGTGGCACTCACCTATTCAAAGAGATTTTTCCTGTAATTGTATTGTGAAATATTGCGAAATACTTTCTAGCTGTTGCCTGCTGTTTATTGACAGCCACAACTCAACAATCAGTTGTTTTATATTTGCCGCACGTTGCCCAATTGCGGGATTCCCGACTGTAGACTTGGCCTATGCGCTCATAATGTGACAAAACACAATCTACAGCATTTAAAAAAATAAGCTATTACTCCTCTGTAGATATATTATGCTTGTGTATTATTTTAAATAATTTCATTTATCTTTATAGGAGTAATTGTATTGTTGTAAATAACAGCTGGTGCACAATATCTAAGGAAGTCTCGAGCTATTGCTCGCCTGAGGTAGAGTATCTCATGATAAGCTGTAGACCACACTCTCGACCTAGAGAGTTTTCATCTGTATTTTTTGTAGCTGTTTACATACCACCACAGTCAGAGGCTGGCGCTAAGACAGCATTGAATGAGCTGTATTCCGCCATAAGCTAACAAGAAAACGCTCACCCAGAGGCGGCGCTCCTAGTAGCCGGGGACTACCAAATTTCTATCAGCATGTTTAATGTGCAACCAGAGGAGAAAAAAAAAATTCTGGACCACCTTTACCTCACACACAGAGACGCATACAAAGCTCTCCCTCACCCTCCATTTGGCAAATCTGACCATAATTCTATCCTCCTGATTCCTGTTTACAAGCAAAAATTAAAGCAAAAAGCACCAATGACTAGATCAATAAAAAAGTGGTCAGATGAAGCAGATGCTAAGCTACAGGACTGTTTTGCTAGCACAGACTGGAATATTTTCTGGGATTCCTCCGATGGCATTGAGGAGTACAACACATGAGTCATTGGCTTCATAAACAAGTGCATTTTTATTTTAATCCACCTTTATTTAACCAGGTTGGCCAGATGAAAACAAGTTCTCATTTACAATTGCGACCTGGCCAAGATAAAGCAAAGCAATGCGACAAAAACAACAACACAGAGTTACACATGGGATAGACAAACGTACAGTCATAACACAATAGACAAATCTATATACAGTGTGTGAAAATGTAGTAAGATTAGGGAGGTAAGGCAATAAATAGACCATAGTGGCGAAATACTTACAATTTAGCATTAACACTGGAGTGATAGATGTGCAGATGATGATGTGCAAGTAGAGAAACTGGGGTGCAAAAGAGCAACAAAAAAAGAACAATATGGGGATAAGGTAGTTGGGTGGGATATGTACAGATGGGCTGTGTACAGGTGCAGTGATCCGTAAGCTGCTCTGACAGCTGATGCTTATAGTTAGTGAGGGAGATACAGTGGGGCAAAAAAGTATTTAGTCAGCCACCAATTGTGCAAGTTCTCCCACTTAAAACGATGAGAGAGGCCTGTAATTTTCATCAAAGGTACACGTCAACTATGACAGACAAAATGAGAAAAAAAATACAGAAAATCACATTGTAGGATTCTTTATGAATTTATTTGCAAATTATGGTGGAAAATAAGTATTTGGTCACCTACAAACCAGCAAGATTTCTGGCCCTCACAGACCTGTAACTTCTTCTTTAAGAGGCTCCTCTGTCCTCCACTCGTTACCTGTATTAATGGCACCTGTTTGAACTTGTTATCAGTATAAAAGACACCTGTCCACAACCTCAAACAGTCACACTCCAAACTCCACTATGGCCAAGACCAAAGAGCTGTCAAAGGACACCAGAAACAAAATTTAGACCTGCACCAGGCTGGGAAGACTGAATCTGCAATAGGTAAGTGTCACGTCCTGACCAGTAGAGGGTGTAGTTGGGTCAGGACGTGGCAGAAGGGAGTAAGTGTTTTATTGTTTCATTTAATTTTGGCCGTGTGACTTCCAATCAAGCACAGCTGTAGAGGGTTGTGGTTGATTGGGAGTCACACATAAGTTGCCTACGTTTCCGTTGTGTGGTGTGGGTAATTGTGCTTGTCACTGTTGTTGCACCTGACAGGACTGTGTTGGCTGTCAGTTTTGTTGTTTTGTTAATTGCATAGTGTTCGTAACATTAAAAATGACGAACCCTAACTCCGCCGCATTTTGGTCCACTTCTTCCGTAGACAGCCGTTACAGAATTACCCACCAAACCAGGACCAAGCGGCGGAAGAGGAAGGAGCAGCAGGACTACTGCGTTATGGACAAATGGACATGGGAACAGATCCTGGACGGAGAGGGACCATGGACTCAGGCTGGGGATTATCGCCTCCCGCAGTGGGAGATTGAAGCGGCGAGAGCGGAGAGGCGATACTACGAGGAGAGAGAGCGCAACGAGCGCGAGAGGCAGCCCCAATATTTTTTTTTGGGGGGGCACACGGGACAGTCGGTGGAGCTGAGGTCGGAACCAGAGCCAGTCGGGATGACATTGGAGGTGAGCGAGGGCTATGAGACAGAGACTGTGACGGGGTTAATGGGAAAATTAGGAGAGAGAGAGATGAGAGAGCTGCTAGTGTGGTGCATAAAGTACGGCATTCGCCCTAATGAGCGTGTCGTGGGTATGATGTCACCTGAGGCAGCTCTCCATACTCGTCCTGAGGTGCGTGCTGGTTGTCTGGTAAAGACTGTGCCTGCGCCCAGAAACAGGCCTCCTCCATGTCTTCCCAGCCCTGCACATCCTGTACCTACGCCCAGAACCAAGCCTCCTGCATGTCTTCCTATCCTGGTCAAACCCGTGCCTCCTCCACGGACCAGTACTCCAGTGGGTCTCTCTATCCTGGTCAAGCCCGTGTCTCCTCCACGGACCAGTCCTCCAGTGGGTCTCCCTATCCTGGTCAAACCCGTGTCTCCTCCACAGACCAGTCCTCCAGTGGGTCTCCCTATCCTGGTCAAGCCCGTGCCTCCTCCACGGACCAGTCAACAGTCGTCAGAGCTGCCCGCCAGTCAACAGTCGTCAGAGCTGCCCGCCAGTCAACAGTCGTCAGAGCTTCCCGCCAGTCAACAATCGCCAGAGAGGTCAGACTGCCCTGAACTGCCGGAGTGGCCAGACTGCCCTGAACTGCCGGAGTGGTCAGACTGCCCTAAACTGCCGGAGTGGCCAGACTGCCCTAAACTGCCGGAGTGGCCAGACTGCCCTGTTCTGCCGAAGTGGCCGGACTGCCCTGTTCTGCCGGAGTGGCCGGACTGCCCTGTTCTGCCAGAGTGGCCGGACTGCCCTGTTCTGCCAGAGTGGCCGGACTGCCCTGTTCTGCCAGAGTGGCCGGACTGCCCTGTTCTGCCAGAGTGGCCGGACTGCCCTGTTCTGCCAGAGTGGCCGGACTGCCCTGTTCTGCCAGAGTGGCCGGACTGCCCTGTTCTGCCAGAGTGGCCGGACTGCCCTGTTCTGCCAGAGTGGCCGGACTGCCCTGTTCTGCCAGAGTGGCCAGACTGCCCGGTTCTGCCAGAGGTGCCCGCCTGCCCTGATCTGCCAGGGTGCCCGGTCTGTCAGGATCAGCCCGAGTGGTCCTCCTGCCCTCCGGCCCAGCCCGAGTGGTCCTCCTGCCCTCCGGTCCAGCCCGAGTGGTCCTCCTGCCCTCCGGCCCAGCCCGAGTGGTCCTCCTGCCCTCCGGTCCAGCCCGAGTGGTCCTCCTGCCCTCCGGCCCAGCCCGAGTGGTCCTCCTGCCCTCCGGCCCAGCCCGAGTGGCCCGCATGCCTTCCGGCCCAGCCCGAGTGGCCCGCATGCCTTCCGGCCCAGCCCGAGTGGCCCGCATGCCTTCCGGCCCAGCCCGAGTCGCCCGCATGCCTTCCGGCCCAGCCCGAGTGGCCCGCATGCCTTCCGGTCCAGCCCGAGTGGCCCGCATGCCTTCCGGCCCAGCCCGAGTGGCCCGCATGCCTTCCGACCCAGCCCGAGTGGTCCGTCTGCCAGGGTCAGCCCGAGTGGCCCGTCTGCCCGGCGCAGCGATCGGCGCCAACAGAGTGGGCGACGCCGAAGGTGGAGCGAGGTCCACGTCCTGCACCTGAGCCACCTCCAGGATAGGTGGGTTGGGGAGGGAGCGTGTAGCACAGTGCCGTCGGTGACGGCAGCCACCCTCCCTTCCCTCCCTTATTGTTTAGGTGTTCCTTTTTGTTGGGGATTTTTTTTGTGTTTTCCTTTTTTTAGGTGCATCCCGGGGTCTGCACCTTGAGGGGGGGGTACTGTCACGTCCTGACCAGTAGAGGGTGTAGTTGGGTCAGGACGTGGCAGAAGGGAGTAAGTGTTTTATTGTTTCATTTAATTTTGGCCGTGTGACTTCCAATCAAGCACAGCTGTAGAGGGTTGTGGTTGATTGGGAGTCACACATAAGTTGCCTACGTTTCCGTTGTGTGGTGTGGGTAATTGTGCTTGTCACTGTTGTTGCACCTGACAGGACTGTGTTGGCTGTCAGTTTTGTTGTTTTGTTAATTGCATAGTGTTCGTAACATTAAAAATGACGAACCCTAACTCCGCCGCATTTTGGTCCACTTCTTCCATAGACAGCCGTTACAGTAAGCAGCTTGGTTTGAAGAAATCAACTGTGGGAGCAATTATTAGGAAATGGAAGACATACAAGACCACTGATAATCTCCCTCGATCTGGGGCTCCACGCAAGATCTCACCCCGTGGGGTCAAAATGATCACAAGAACAGTGAGCAAAAATCCCAGAACCACACGGGGGGACCTCGTGAATGACCTGCAGAGAGCTGGGACCAAAGTAACAAAGCCTACCATCAGTAAAACACTACGCCGCCAGGGACTCAAATCCTGCAGTGCCAGATGTGTCCCCCTGCTTAAGCCAGTACATGTCCAGGCCCGTCTGAAGTTTGCTAGAGAGCATTTGGATGATCCAGAAGAGGATTGGGAGAATGTCATATGGTCAGATGAAACCAAAATATAACTTTTTGGTAAAAACTCAACTCGTCGTGTTTGGAAGACAAAGAATGCTGAGTTGCATCCAAAGAACACCATACCTACTGTGAAGCATGGGGGTGGAAACATCATGCTTTGGGGCTGTTTTTCTGCAAAGGGACCAGGACGACTGATCCGTGTAAAGGAAAGAATGAATTGGGCCATGTATCGTGAGATTTTGAGTGAAAACCTCCTTCCATCAGCAAGGACATTGAAGATGAAACATGGCTGGGTCTTTCAGCATGACAATGATCCCAAACACACCACCCGGGCAACGAAGGAGTGGCTTCGTAAGAAGCATTTCAAGGTCCTGGAGTGGCCTAGCCGGTCTCCAGATCTCAACCCTATAGAAAATCTTTGGAGGGAGTTGAAAGTCCGTGTTGCCCAGCGACAGCCCCAAAACATCACTGCTCTAGAGGAGATCTGCATGGAGGAATGGGCCAAAAAACCAGCAACAGTGTGTGAAAACCTTGTGAAGACTTACAGAAAACGTTTGACCTGTGTCATTACCAACAAAGGGTATATAACAAAGTATTGAGATAAACTTTTGTTATTGACCAAATACTTATTTTCCACCATAATTTGCTAATAAATTCATAAAAAATCCTACAATGTGATTTTCTGGATTCTTTTTCTCATTTTGTCTGTCATAGTTGAAGTGTACCTATGATGAAAATTACAGGCCTCTCTCATCTTTTTAAGTGGGAGAACTTGCACAATTGGTGGCTGACTAAATACTTTTTTGCCCCACTGTATGTCTCCAGCTTCAGGGAATTTTGCAATTCGTTCCAGTCATTGGCAGCAGAGAACTGGAAGGAAAGGCGGCCAAAGAAGGTGTTGGCTTTGGGGATGATCAGTGAAATATACCTGCTGGAGTGCGTGCTACGGGTGGGTGTGCGTGCTATGGTGACCAGTGAGCTGAGATAAGGCGGGCTTTACCTAGCAAAGACTTATAGATGACCTGGAGCCAGTGGGTTTGGCGATGGATATGTAGCGAGGGCTAGCCAACGGGAGCATACAGGTCGCAGTGGTGGGTAGTATATGGGGCTTTAGTGACAAAACGGATGGCACTGTGATAGACTACATCCAATTTGCTGAGTAGAGTGTTGGAGGCTATTTTGTAAATGACATCGCCAAAGTCAAGGATCGGTAGGATAGTCAGTTTTACAAGGGTATGTTTGGCAGCATGAGTGAAGGAGGATTTGTTGTGAAATAGGAAGCCAATTCTAGATTTAATTTTGGCGTCTGAGTCTGGAAGGAGAGTTTACAGTCTAACCAGACACCAAGGTATTTGTAGTTGTCCACATATTCTAAGTCAGAACCGTCCAGAGTAATGATGCTAGTCGGGCGGGCAGGTGCGGGCAGTGATTGGTTGAAGAGCATGCATTTAGTTTTACTTGGATTTAAGAACAGTTGGAGGCCACGAAAGGAGTGTTGTGTGGCATTGAAGCTCGTTTGGAGGTTTGTTAACACAGTGTCCAAAGAAGCGTCAGTTGTATACAGAATGGTGTTGTCTGCGTAGAGGTGGATCAGAGAATCACCAGCAGCAAGAGCAACATCACTGATATATACAGAGAAAAGAGTCAGCCCAAGAATTGAACCCTGTGGCACTCCCATAGAGACTGCCAGAGGTCCGGACAACAGGCCCTCCGATTTGACACACTGAACTCAATCTGAGAAGTAGTTGGTGAACCAGGCGAGGCAGTCATTTGAGAAACCAAGGCTATTGAGTCTGCCGATTAGAATTCGATGATTGACAGAGTCGAAAGCCTTGGCCAGGTCAATGAAGACGGCTGCACAGTAATGTCTTTTATCGACGGCGGTTATGATATCGTTTAGGACATTGAGCATAGCTGAGGTGCACCCATGACCAGCTCGGAAACCAGATTGCATAGCGGAGAAGGTACGGCAGGATTTGAAATGGTTGCTGATTTGTTTGTTGACTTTGCTTTCGAAGGCTTTAGAAAGGCAGGGCAGGATGGATATAGGTCTGCAACAGTTTGGGTCAAGAGGTCTCCACCTTTGAAGCTGACCACGGCAGCTTTCCAATCTTTAGGGATCTCAGATTATACGAAAGACAGGTTGAGCAGGCTAATAATAGGGGTTGTAACAATTGCAGTGGATGATTTTAGAAAGAGAGGGTCCAGATTGTCTAGCCCAGCTGATTTGTAGGGGTCCTGATTTTGCAGCTCTATCAGAACATCAGCTATCTGGATTTGGGTGAAGGAGAAGCGGGGGGGGGGGGGGGGGGGGGTTAGGACGGTCGTTTGACCGCGGACCCATTACAGATGCAGGCAATGAGGCAGTGATCGCTGAGATCCTGGTTGAAGACAGCAGAGGTATATTTGGAGGGGAAGTTGGTCAGGACAAGCGGCAATAGTGAGAGACTTATTTCTGGGAAGGTGGATTTTTAAAAGTAGAAGCTCAAACTGTTTGGGCACAGACCTGGATAGTAAGACAGAACTCTGCAGGCTATGTCTGCAGTAGATTGCAACTCCACCCCCTTTGGCAGTTCTATCTTGATGGAAAATGTTGTAGTTGGGGATGGAGATTTCAGAATTTTTGGTGGCCTTCCTGAGCCAGGATTCAGACAAGGCTAGGACATCAGGGTTGGCGGAGTGTGCTAAAACAGTGAATAAAACAAACTTAGGGAGGAGGCTTCTGATGTTAACATGCATGAAACCAAGGCTTTTACGGTTACAGAAGTCAACAAATGAGAGCGTCTGGGGAATAGGTGTAGAACTGGGGGCTACAGGGCCTGGGTTAACCTCCAAATCACCAGAGGAACAGAGGATTATGATAAGTGTACGGCTAAAGGCTATAAGAACTGGTCGTCTAGTGCGTTGGGAACAGAGAATAAAAGGAGCAGATTTCTGGGTGTGGAAGAATTGATTCAGGGCATAATGTACAGACAAGGTTATGGTAGGATGTGAGTACAGTGTAGGTAAACCTAGGCATTGAGTGACGATGAGAGAGGTTGCGTCTCTGGAGGCACCAGTGAAGCCACGTGAGGTCTCCGCATGCGTGGGGGGGTGGGACAAAAGAGCTATCTAAGGCATGTTGAGCAGGACTGGGGACTCTGAAGCAATCACGGGTGTTGGTCGGGAGAGCTGAGACAACAACGGGTAAATGGCGATGAATGGGCAGAGAGGGTCAGTTAGGTACACACAAGACCTGAGTTCGAGGCTGATAAAAAAAATGAGGTACAGTGTTAATGAACAGACCAGCAGGCATTAGCTGTGTAGCCAAGTGATCATAGGGTCCAATGAGCAGCAATAGGTGAGTCGGAGCCGTTCGGTAGTCGCTACTACACTTGGCAAGCGGGAGAGACGACGTTCAGAAAGCTAGCGGGCCAGGGCTAGCAATAGGGTCTTCTGCGACATTGCAACGGAAAAGCCTGTTGAAACCACATCGGCAAAACAGACGTGATGGATCGGCGTGGCTCCGTGTCTACAATAAAAGGTCCAGGCCAATTGGCAAAAGAGGTATTGCCCAAGAATTAGCTGGTGAACTCGGTCAGCTGGCCGGGAGATGGGCCTAGCTCAAGGCTAGCTCAAGGCTAACTGGTGCTAACAGGTGCTTGCTCCGGGACAGAGGCGTTAGCCAACAGTAGCCACTCGGTTGCAGCTGCGATGATCCGGTGTGATGGTCCAGAGCTTGCAGCAAGAATCTGGTGTTGTGGTGGAGAAAAGCAGTCCGATATGCTCTGGGTTGATATCGCACTGTGCAGACTTGCAGGTAATTGTTGAGCTAAAGCTGGCAAGTGTCCGAGCTAAAGGTGAAGACCGCTAGCAGTGGCAAACAATGACTAGTGGCTAGTAGCTAGTTTGCTGGCTAGCTTCTGATGGAGGTTCCAGTTATAAGGTATAACATTGTAAAAGAAATAGCAGATCCGTACCACATTGAGTGAGGCGGGTTGCAGGAAAGTATGTTTAGTTCGTAGATGGAAAATTAAATTAAAATACTCTGCTCAAAAAAATAAAGGGAACACTTAAACAACACAATGTAACTCCAAGTCAATCACACTTCTGTGAAATCAAACTGTCCACTTAGGAAGCAACACTGATTGACAATAAATTTCACATGCTGTTGTGCAAATGGAATAGACAACAGGTGGAAATTATAGGCAATTAGCAAGACACCCCCAATAAAGGAGTGGTTCTGCAGGTGGGGACCACAGACCACTTCTCAGTTCCTATGCTTCCTGGCTGATGTTTTGGTCACTTTTGAATGCTGGCGGTGCTTTCACTCTAGTGGTAGCATGAGACGGAGTGTACAACCCACACAAGTGTCTCAGGTAGTGCAGCTCATCCAGGATGGCACATCAATGCGAGCTGTGGCAAGAAGGTTTGCTGTGTCTGTCAGCGTAGTGTCCAGAGCATGGAGGCACTACCAGGAGACAGGCCAGTACATCAGGAGACGTGGAGGAGGCCGTAGGAGGGCAACAACCCAGCAGCAGGACCGCTACCTCCGCCTTTGTGCAAGGAGAAGCAGGAGGAGCACTGCCAGAGCCCTGCAAAATGACCTCCAGCAGGCCACAAATGTGCATGTGTCTGCTCAAATGGTCAGAAACAGACTCCATGAGGGTGGTATGAGGGCTCGACGTCCACAGGTGGGGGTTGTGCTTACAGCCCAACACCGTGCAGGACGTTTGGCATTTGCCCGAGAACACCAAGATTGGCTAATTCGCCACTGGCGCCCTGTGCTCTTCACAGATGAAAGCAGGTTCACACTGAGCACGTGACAGACGTGACAGAGTCTGGAGACGCTGTGGAGAACGTTCTGCTGCCTGCAACATCCTCCAGCATGACCGGTTTGGCGGTGGGTCAGCCATGGTGTGGGGTGGCATTTCTTTGGGGGGCCGCACAGCCCTCCATGTGCTCGCCAGAGGTAGCCTGACTGCCATTAGGTACCGAGATGAGATCCTCAAACCCCTTGTGAGACCATATGCTGGTGCGGTTGGCCCTGGGTTCCTCCTAATGCAAGACAATGCTAGACCTCATGTGGCTGGAGTGTGTCAGCAGTTCCTGCAAGAGGAAGGCATTGATGCTATGGACTGGCCCGCCCGTTCCCCAGACCTGAATCCAATTGAGCACATCTGGGACATCATGTCTCACTCCATCCACCAACGCCACGTTGCACCACAGACTGTCCAGGAGTTGGCTGATGCTTTAGTCCAGGTCTGGGAGGAGATCCCTCAGGAGACCATCCGCCACCTCATCAGGAGCATGCCCAGGCGTTGTAGGGAGGTCATACAGGCACGTGGAGGCCACACACACTACTGAGCCTCATTTTGACTTGTTTTAAGGACATTACATCAAAGTTGTATCAGCCTGTAGTGTGGTTTTCCACTTTAATTTTGAGTGTGACTCCAAATCCAGACCTCCATGGGTTGATAAATTGGATTTCCATTGATTATTTTTGTGTGATTTTGTTGTCAGCACATTCAACTATGTAAAGAAAAAAGTATTTAATAAGATTATTTCTTTCATTCAGATCTAGGATGTGTTGTTTAAGTGTTCCCTTTATTTATTTGAGCAGTATATATACAAAAAAATGAAACATACTATTTCCAGACTAATTAACACGGGACAAGACAAACACATGTCTGACTGATACGCCGTCTTGGATAACAATGGCCCAAGCATCGATGACGTCACCCCACAGTGACTGTACGTACATACCCCAACCAGAAGCCATGGATTACAGGCAACATCCGCACTGAGCTAAAGGCCAGAGTTGCCGCTTTCAAGGAGCGGGACTCTAACCCAGAAGCTTATAAGAAATCCCGCTATGCCCTCAGACGAACCATCAAACAGGCAAAGCATCAAAACCGGACTAAGGTTGAATCGTACTACACCGGCTCAGACACTCGTCAGATGTGTCAGGGCTTGCAAACCAATACAGACTACAAAGCGAAGCACAGTCGAGAGCTACCCATTGACACTATCCTACCAGATGAGCCAAACTACTTTTATGCTCGCTTCAAGGCAAATAACACTGAAACATGCATGAGGGCACCAGCTGTTACAGAAGACTGTGCGATCAAGCTCTCCACAACCGATGTGAGTAAGACCTTTAAACAGGTCAATATTCACAAGACTGCAGGGCTAGGCAGATTACCAGGATGTGTACTGCGAGCATGTGCTGACCAACTGGCAAGTGTCTTTACTGACAATTTCAACCTCTCCCTGTCCAAGTCTGTAATACCAACATGTTTCAAGCAGACCACCATAGTGCCTGGCCCAAGTACACTAAAGTAACATGCCTAAATGACTACCGACCCGTAGCACTCACGTCTGTAGCCATGAAGTGCTTTGAAAGGCTGCTCATGGCTCACATCAACACCATTATCCCAGAAACCCTAGACCCACTACAATTTGCATACCGCCCCAACAGATCCACAGATGATGCAATCTCTATTGCGTTCCACACTGCCCTTTCCCACCTGGACAAAAGGAACACCTATGTGAGAATGCTATTCATTGATTACAGCTCAGTGTTCAACACCATAGTGCCCTCAAAGCTCCTCACTAAGCTAAGGACCCTGGGACTAAACACCTCCCTCTGCAACTGGATGCTGGACTTCCTGATGGGCCGCCCCCAGGGGGTAAGGGTAGGTAACAACACATCCGTCACACTGATCCTCAACACGCGTGGGCCCTCAGGGGTGCGTGCTCAGTCCCCTCCTGTACTCCCTGTTCTCTCATGACTGTACAGCCAGCCACGACTCCAACACCATCATTAAGTTTGCTGATGACACAACAGCCTGATCAAGTAACAGTTCATTAGGTACACCACCCCGTTCACGAAAGTGGATTGCTCCTACAGACATTGAGTCACATAGCTGTGGCTTGCTATATAAAGCAGGCAGACAACGATCGAGGAATTAATTTACTGTTCGATTGAATGTTAGAAGGGGCAAAACGAGTGACCAGTCACGCCGGATCCAGTTTCTCAGAATCGACCGCCATCCATGGCTTTTCACACACAAATGTGTCTAGGGTTTCCTGAGAATTGTGTGACAAACAAAAAAACATCCAGTCCTGTGGGCGAAAACAGCTCTTTGATAAGAGTGGTCGAAGGATAATGGCAAGAATAGTGCAAGCTAACAGGTGGGCCACAAACAGAAAAATAACAGAGCAACAGTACAACAGTGGTGTGCAGAATGACATCTCAGAACTCACAACTTGTCGATCCTTGTCACGGATGGGCTATAGCAGCAGACAGCCACACCCGGTTCCACTCCTATATGCTAAAAACAAGAAGAAGCGGCTCCAGTGATCATACGATCGCCAACACCATACATTTGAGGAGTCATTGCATGATCCGATGAATCCCGGTTCCTGTTATGTCATGCTGATGGCAGAGTTAGGATTTGGCGTCCATGGACTCATCCTTCCTGGTGTCAACAGTACAGGCTGGTGCTGGGGGTGTACCGCTCTCCAATATGCAGCAACTGCATGATGCCATCACGTCATTATGGAACAACATCCTGGTGGAACTTTTCTGACTTGTAGACTCCATGCCTGAACAATTCTAGCTGTTCTGGAGGCAAAGGGGGGTCCAAACCGGAACTAGATGGGTGAACCTAATAAATTGGCCAGTGAGTATATAAACTCAGCAAAAAAATAAATGTCCCTTTTTCAGGACCCTGTCTTTCAAAGATAACTTGTAAAAATCCAAATATCTTCACGTATCTTCATTGTAAAGGGTTTTAACACTGTTTCCCATGCTTGTTCAATGAACCATGAACAATTAATGAACTTGCACCTGTGGAACGGTCGTTAACTAACAGCTTACAGACATTAGGCAATTAAGGTGACAGTTTTGAAAACTTAGGACACTAAAGAAAGATGCCCAGGGTCCCTGCTCATCTGAACGTGAACGTGCCCTAGGCATGCTGCAAGGAGGCATGAGGACTGCAGATGTGACCAGGGCAAAACATTGCAATGTCCGTACTGTGAGACACCTGAGACAGCGCTACAGGGAGACAGGACGGACAGCTGATCATCCTCGCAGTGGCAGACCACATGTAACAACACCTGCATGGGATCGGTACATCTGAACATCACACCTGCGGGACAGGTACAGGATGGCAACAACAACTGCCCGAGTTACACCAGGAACGCACAATCCCTCCATTAGTGCTCAGACTGTCCACAATAGGCCGAGAGAGGCTGGACTGAGGGCTTGTAGACCTGTTGTAAGGCAGGTCCTCACCAGACACCACCGGCAACAATGTCGCCTATGGACACAAACCCACCGTCGCTGGACCAGACAGGACTGGCAAAACGTGCCCTTCACTGATGAGTCGCGGTTTTGTCTCAGCAGGGGTGATGGTCGGATTCCTGCTTATCGTTGAAGGAATGGGTGTTACACTGAGGCCTGTACTCTGGAGCGGGATTGATTTGGAGGCGGAGGGTCCATCATGGTCTGGGGCGGTGTGTTACAGCATCATCGGACTGAGCTTGTTGTCATTGCAGGCAATCTCAACGCTGTGCGTTACAGGGATGACATCCTCCTCCCTCATTTGGTACCCTTCCTGCAGGCTCATCCTGACATGACCCTCCAGCATGACAATGCCACCAGCCATACTGCTCGTTCTGTGTGTGATTTCCTGCAAGACAGGAATGTCCGTGTTCTGCCATGGCCAGCGAAGAGCCCAGATCTCAATCCCTTTGAGCACGTCTGGGACCTGTTGGATCGGAGGGTGAGGGCTAGGGCCATTCCCCTTAGAAATGTCCGGGAAATTGCAGGTGCCTTGGTGGAAGAGTGTAACATCTCACAGCAAGAACTGGCAAATCTGGTGCAGTCCATGAGGAAGAGATGTACTGCAGTACCTAATGCAGCTGATGGCCACACCAGATACTGACTGTTACTTTTGAATTCTGATTCACCCTTTGTTCAGGGACACATTATTCCATTTCTGTTAGTCACATGTCTGTGGAACTTGTTCAGTTTATGTCTCAGTTGTTGAATCTTATGTTCATACACACATTTACACATGTTAAGTTTGCTGAAAATAAACGCAGTTGACAGTGAGAGGACGTTGCTTTTTTTGCTGAGTTTATATATATATATATAAAAACGAATTACAGCCTATGGATCCAGATCCAGCTTGTACAAAATGAGCAGCCACCGGATTTTTGGTCTCAACTGTCTGTATGTTGCTGCAGTGCTCAGTGATCCGTGTCTTAAGGCTTCTACGGGTTTTCCCTACGTAAGACAGACCACAAGGACATTTCAACATGTAAATAACATTGGAGGACATGCAGGTGATCAGACCCTTGATCATAAATCTTTGTCCTGTGCGGGGGTGGGTAAATGAGTTGTATTTGTACGTAAAGCTGCATTGAGCACATTGGCCACATTTGTAATTACCATCTGGAACCTTGTCCAAAAAAAGTTTCCATTTTCTCTGGTGGATAGTCAGATTTAACCACAATATCTCTCACGTTTGGAGGTCTTTTAAAAGCCATTCATGGGGAATATTTAAAAATGGGTTTCAATTGTGGGTCAGTATCAATAATGTACCAGTGCTTCCTGACAATGTCCTTAAATGCCTTCCCCAATGGTGAGCATTGGGTAAAGCATGATGGGACATGTTCTGCTTTTTCTTTTACTTTTGGTTTTCGGCTTTCCAACTTTGTTAGTCCTTCAAAACGATCATTGGCATGTTTTACCCAATTGTCTTTGTATCCCCTTTCCTTAAATCTGGTGTGAGGTCTGTGGTCTGTTTCAGATAAGCAGCATCAGAACTGCATATTCTTCTGATATTACTGAATTGACTTGTAGGGAGACTTTTAATAAGTGGATGTCTAAATGAATTCAACAATTTGTATGTATAACAATGCTCTAAATAATCTAAACATCAACAAATAAGGACTTGCACATGAGTTCTCGCTGTCAATCATCATCGAGTCTGCTTTAATCACTAGAACAACATGGGGCACCCACACTCGTGGAATTGTCCTTGAATAGATGGCACCATGTAATCCGTGGACAAATACAATGAAAGC
Source organism: Salmo salar (assembly GCF_965601325.2). Lineage (NCBI taxonomy): Eukaryota > Metazoa > Chordata > Actinopteri > Salmoniformes > Salmonidae > Salmo > Salmo salar. Next base: position 67,151,261 of record NC_138299.1, read on the forward strand.
TAGGCTTAATCTATGGGATCAGAGAGCAGGATAGTCCTCACTATTAATGAACCATTTAAACAACATGCCTTAATCTGCATCAAATAGTATCAACGTGTTTGTGTATGGAAGGATTTAGTTTAAAATAGAAGTGCATGGAATACATTTTTGCCTAGTGTGCATCACATTGCAGTGTCTAAAATAACCACATATTATATATAACCACAGCTAATAAATCCTGTGTCTTTTCATAAACACCATATAATGGATTTTGATCTCCTTATAAACATAGTCTTACACCAACCACCAACTTTTAAAACACAGCCCTTTGAGTATCGTTCTACAACCAACATGATCTCACAACGTAAGTAAATAGTCAGTGATGTACACAATTTTTGATTAAATGTGTCATATTTCATTTTTTATCCGGCTCTTTACAAACACTACTGCATAATATTCAACTTCATTCCTATTCTATTGCAAGGTCATAGTCTTGATTAAATATTCATAATTCAATATGACAATCATTCTAATGTTGATTTTCGGCTTCAAACTTTTATCTTAACATGATTGAGCATTGCTCCTCATCTCAGTAGATAATTAAAAAAGTATTCCTAAAACATTGAAATCACTGCTGATGATTGCAGTTCAGAGAACCAAATCCATTCAATCATTCATTCTATTCAAATTCTGTCCCATTCACTTTAGATTTACTCTTGGTTTATATTCATCTTATAATGTACATTTGCCTATAAAATACATTACTTTGAGATCGTCTGTATCTACAGGGTTCTGGTAACTTTCTGGCAACTTTCTAGGATACGGTACAAACCCCATTATGTTATCAGACATCATCGTAGCCATTGGAAGTGAACCTACAATTTGAGGCAGCAAGGTTACAATGGGTTGTATTATTATAGCTGCTGCATTTCAGATTGTTTTGACTGTATTGTTCCATTGAGCCATATGTCTAATCTCCTTCAGCAAGACATTAACTTGCAGGTCAAAAGGTAATGGAGATGGGTTTCGGGGCATCTGCCTGGAAGTGTCTATCCTGACCTCTACAACACTCTTATTGACTGAGCCATGTTGCACAGGACATATATAAACAATGGTTTAGCTCTCTTCACACGTTGGCTCAATTTGGATGCTATTGGCTCGTTGTGCAGAGTTTAAGACAACAGCGACTATGGTCATCAGCGCTAACATTCCCTAACATTCGCCACGGCCCATGTTGTCTGATTGAGGCGGACAAACATGTCTATAAATAAGCATGGTGAAAGATGAGAAACAATCTAACAATCTGTGTGTGTCCGGTTTCAATAACAAGATCCCAAATTGACTTAATTAATGTAGTATGTATGCCCATGATGAAGGAAAGATCTGAAGAAATTCCTTTGTCATGGATGGGAAAGGGATTATTTATGGTGTTGTTTGTGCTTACGTATTGCCATAATTAAAACATATTGGCTTCCAAAAGCAATAAAATAGACAAATTGCTTTGGCATGGTTCGAGACAGTTGGGGAAGGCTCTGCATATTGGCAGTTCAAATGAGATGGGATTTGGGGACTTTGAAAGTACATTTGAGCTTCAGACTTTAGTAATGAGGCCTGGCGGAGTGATATCACCCTCCCCAAATATGTAGTTTTGACGTGTGGTGAGAGAGCGAGAGAGAGAGAGAGAGAGAGCACTGTGACAGTTTTCAGCTGGGGACCAAAGCAGGGACAGCCCTCTCCAAACAATACAGGCGTGTCTACTATCAGTTAATGATGTTTGCTGCTCTGAGGGAAGACCAAAAATCCTTTCCTCCCCCTTGCTGTCTTTCGCTTGGTACATGTGTTTGTCTGTTTTTTTTTTTTTACCTCTGTCAACATTGTCTACTACTGCGGGAGAGCGTGCAAAGCTGTCATCTAGGCAAAGGGTGGCTACTCTGAAGAATCTAAAATCTAAAATATATTTTGATTTGTTTAACAGTTTTTTGGTTACTAGATGATTCCATATGCGTTATTTCATAGATTTAAGGTCTTCACTGTTATTCTACAATGTTGAAAATAGTAAACATATAGGAAAACCCAGGAATGAGTAGGTGTGTCCAAACTTTTGACTGGTACTGTATACAGTGCCTTGCGAAAGTATTCGGCCCCCTTGAACTTTTCGACCTTTTGCCACATTTCAGGCTTCAAACATAAAGATATAAAACTGTAATTTTTTGTGAAGAATCAACAACAAGTGGGACACAATCATGAAGTGGATGAAATTTATTGGATATTTCAAACTTTTTTAACAAATAAAAAACTGAAAAATTGGGCGTGCAAAATTATTCAGCCCCCTTAAGTTAATACTTTGTAGCGCCACCTTTTGCTGCGATTACAGCTGTAAGTTGCTTGGGGTATGTCTCTATCAGTTTTGCACATCGAGAGACTGAAATTTTTGCCCATCCTCCTTGCAAAACAGCTCGAGCTCAGTGAGGTTGGATGGAGAGCGTTTGTGAACAGCAGTTTTCAGTTCTTTCCACAGATTCTCGATTGGATTCAGGTCTGGACTTTGACTTGGCCATTCTAACACCTGGATATGTTTATTTGTGAACCATTCCATTGTAGATTTTGCTTTATGTTTTGGATCATTGTCTTGTTGGAAGACAAATCTCCGTCCCAGTCTCAGGTCTTTTGCAGACTCCATCAGGTTCTTCCAGAATGGTCCTGTATTTGGCTCCATCCATCTTCCCATCAATTTTAACCATCTTCCCTGCCCCTGCTGAAGAAAAGCAGGCCCAAACCATGATGCTGCCACCACCATGTTTGACAGTGGGGATGGTGTGTTCAGGGTGATGAGCTGTGTTGCTTTTACGCCAAACATAACGTTTTGCATTGTTGCCAAAAGGTTTGATTTTGGTTTCATCTGACCAGAGCACCTTCTTCCACATGTTTGGTGTGTCTCCCAGGTGGCTAGTGGCAAACTTTAAACGACACTTTTTATGGATATCTTTAAGAAATGGCTTTCTTCTTGCCACTCTTCCATAAAGGCCAGATTTGTGCTGTATACGACTGATTGTTGTCCTATGGACAGAGTCTCCCACCTCAGCTGTAGATCTCTGCAGTTCATCCAGAGTGATCATGGGCCTCTTGGCTGCATCTCTGATCAGTCTTCTCCTTGTATGAGCTGAAAGTTTAGAGGGACGGCCGGGTCTTCGTAGATTTGCAGTGGTCTGATACTCCTTCCATTTCAATATTATCGCTTGCACAGTGCTCCTTGGGATGTTTAAAGCTTGGGAAATGTTTTTGTATCCAAATCCGGCTTTAAACTTCTCCACAACAGTATCTCGGACCTGCCTGGTGTGTTCCTTGTTCTTCATGATGCTCTCTGTGCTTTAAACGGACCTCTGAGACTATCACAGAGCAGGTGCATTTATACGGAGACTTGATTACACACAGGTGGATTCTATTTATCATCAATAGTCATTTAGGTCAACATTGGATCATTCAGAGATCCTCACTGAACTTCTGGAGAGAGTTTGCTGCACTGAAAGTAAAGGGGCTGAATAATTTTGCACGGCCAATTTTTCAGTTTTTTTATTTGTTAAAAAAGTTTGAAATATCCAATAAATTTCGTTCCACTTCATAATTGTGTCCCACTTGTTGTTGATTCTTCACAAAAAATTACAGTTTTATATCTTTATGTTTGAAGCCTGAAATGTGGCAAAAGGTCGAAAAGTTCAAGGGGGCCGAATACTTTCGCAAGGCACTGTACGTAAGTATGTGGACACCCCTTCAAATGAGTGGATTCGGCTATTTCATCCACACCCATTGCTGACAGGTGTATAAAATCAAGCACACAGCCATGCAATCTCCAAAGACAAACATTGGCAGGAGAATGGCCTTACTGAAGAGCTCAGTGACTTTCAACATGGCACCGTCATAGGATGCCACCTTTCCAACAAGTCAGTTCGTCACATTTCTGCCCTGCTAGAGCTGCCCCGGTCAACTGTAAGTTCTGTTATTGTGAAGTGGAAAGTCTAGGAGCAACACCGGCTAAGCCGCAAAGTGGTAGGCACATAAGCTCTCAGAATGGGACCACCGAGTGCTGAAGTGCATGATGCGTAATAATCGTCTGCCCTTGGTTACAACACTCACAACCGAGTTACAAACTGCCTCTGGAAGCAACGTCAGCACAATAACTGTTTGTTGGGAGCTTCGTGAAATGGGTTTCCATGGCCGAGCCGCCGCAAACAAGCCTAAGATCACCATGCATAATGCCAAGTCAAATCAAATCAAATCAAATTGTATTGGTCACATACACATGGTTAGCAGATGTTAATGCGAGTGTAGCGCTGTGCTTCTAGTTCCGACTGTGCAGTAATATCTAACAAGAAATCTAACAAATTCACACCGACTACCTTATACACACAAATGTAAAGAAATGAATAAGAATATGTACATATAAATATATGGACGAGCGATGGTCGTGCGGCATAGACAAGATGCAGTAGATAGTATAGAATACAGTATATACATATGAGATGAGTAATGTAGGATATGTAGACATTATTAAAGGGGCGTTATTTAAAGTGATTGGTGATACATTTATTAAATCAATTTATTACATGTAATAAAGTGGCCAGAGATTTGAGTCTGTATGTTGGCAGCAGCCACTCTATGTTAGTGATGGCTGTTTAACAGTCTGATGGTCTTGAGATAGAAGCTGTTTTTCAGTCTCTCGGTCACAGCTTTGATGCACCTGTACTGACCTCGCCTTCTGGATGATAGCGGGGTGACCTGGCAGTGGCTCGGGTGGTTGTTGTCCTTGATGATCTTTATGGCATTCCTGTGACATCGGCTGCTGTAGGTGTCCTGGAGGGCAGGTAGTATGCCCCCGGTGATGCGTTGTGCAGACTGCACTACCCTCTGGAAAGCTTTGCTGTTGTGGGCGGAGCAGTTACCGTACCAGGGGTGATACAGCCCGACAGGATGCTCTCGATTGTGCATCTGTAAAAGTTTGTGAGTGTTTTAAGTGACAAGCCACATTTTTTTCAGCCTCCTGAGGTTGAAGAGGCGCTGTTGCGCCTTCTTCACCACTCTGTCTGTGTGGGTGAACCATTTCAGTTTGTCCATGATGTGTATGCCGTGGAACTTAAAACTTTCCACCTTTTCCACTCTGTCCCTTAGATGTGGATGGGGGATGCTCCCTCTGCTGTTTCCTGAAGTCCACGATCATCTTCTTTGTTTTGTTGACGTTGAGTGAGAGGTTATTTTCCTGACACCACACTTCGAGGAAACTTGTTTTAAAACTTCTATTTTGGTCTCAAACCAGATCTCTGCCGTCAAGAGGGGGACCACAAAAAAAATGCCTGCAAGGTGGGGGACCCCCCCACAAAAAATCCGTAAAAAGCTAGGGCCGGCCCTGAGGAGGAGGCTTGACAACTGACTCATCCTGGAGAAATGTGCTTGTGTGGTTACTCCTCAGCAGCCTGAATATGAAATATGAAATACACTTGTTTGGAAAATATTGTGTCAGAAAAATAAATAAATACATCTCACCAAAATTGTCAATTTATGGAAATTACTCTGTTAGTTTCTGTTATGCCGCTCCAGTTGGTCAATTACACCCGCACCCTCCCTTTTCATCCTCCTCCAGGAGGAAGCTCATTCAAACCAGATGTTACTAAGTCAAAGCAAATGTCCGAGGCAATAGTTGGCGGCACACCTGGTAGATACAGGGTGACTAGTGGCAGACTATCTACATTTTTCCCCTTGCATTGCACTTTCTCCCTTTTTTCTTTAATAATATTTATGATTGCCCTTAGTCTCAAAAACTACCGCAGACGCCAATATGAAACATAGTCTGTTGATATATTATGTAACATTCAGGACCTGGCAGACTGAAATTAGCATATTTTCTGGACATACATATTATTTCTAATCCTCCTGTGTGCCATGTATGATCTCATACACAAATAACTCAAAATAACTGAAAACACTACATTTGTCTTACATGGTCTATTATTATGACATGTTTTGACCGGCTTTTTCCAAGTGTTGTGCTTGTATCTAGTTCAGACATCTCTAAATCAATTGAAAGGTTAAAAGCACCTCGTTGGTTACAAAAATCAAAACATTGTCCCCTGAGCTTTCCATTGGCTCAACATGCTGAGGGATATAAGGAAGTGAGCATCAGATTGTTACTGTTTTTAGCTATCCCCCTCTGTAACATTCTACATTTATTAAAACAAAGAAATATGACAATGTTTGTCACGACTTCCACCGAAGGTGGCTCCTCTCCCTGTTCGGGCGGCGCTCGGCGGTCATCGTCGCCGGTCTACTTGTCACAGGCGTCAAAATGAGTAGACCAAGGTGCAGCGTGGAATATGTTCATCTTGTAGTTTAATGCAAAAGTGAACACTTTACAAATTAAACAAAAATGACAGGCGACAGTTCCGTCAGGTACTTACAACTAAACGGAAAACAACTACCCACAAAACCCAAAGGAAAAACAGGCTGCCTAAGTATGGTTCCTAATCAGAGACAACGATAGACAGCTGCCTCTGGTTAGGTACCATACTCGGCCAAAGAAATACAAAACATAGAATGCCCACCCCACACCCTGACCTAACCACATAGAAAAACAAACCCACTCTCCAGGTCAGGGCGTGACACTGCTAGCTGCCACCGATCCCTTTTGCTTTTCGTTTGGTTTTGTCTGTCTTGTGTTTCACCTGTGTCTTGTTTAGGTTAATTAGTGGGGTATTTAATCTCGCCCTAACAGTTTGGTTTCGTGCGGGATTGTTTGTGTACCTGGCGTTGGTTCGCACATTAAGTTGGGTGAATTTTGGCCCATTCCTCCTGTCAGAGCTGGTGTAACTGAGTCAGGTTTGTAGGCCTACTTGCTCGCACACGCTTTTTCAGTTCTGCCCAAAAATGTTCTATATGATTGAGGTTTGTGATGGCCACTCCAATACCTTAACCATTTTGCCAAAACTTTGGAAGTATGCTTTGGGTCATTGTCCATTTGTGACCAAGCTTTAACTTCCTGACTGATGTCTTGAGATGTTGCTTGACTATAGCCACGTAATTTTCCTTCCTCGTGATGCCATCTACTTTGTGAAGTGCACTAGTCCCTCCTGCAGCAAAGCACCCCCAAAACATGATGCTGCCACCCCCGTGCTTCACGGTTGGGATGGTGTTCTTCGGCTTGCGAGCATCCCCCTTTTTCCTTCAAACATAACGATGGTCATTATGGCTAAACAGTTCTATTTTTGTTTCATCAGACCAGAGGATATTTCTCCAAAAAGTATGATCTTTGTCCCATGTGCAGTTGCAACCTGTAGTCTGGATTTTTTATGGCGGTTTGGGAGCAGTGGCTTCTTAATTGCTGAGCGGCCTTTAAGGTTATGTCGATATAGGACTCATTTTACTGTGGATATAGATACTTTGTACCTGTTTCCTCCAGCATCTTCACAAGGTCCTCTGCTGTTGTTCTGGGATTGATTTGCACTTTTTGCTCCAAGGTATGTTCATCTCTAGGAGACAGAACACGTTTCCTTCCTGAGCGGTATGACGGCTGCGTGGTTCCATGTTGTTCATACTTGCCTACTATTGTTTGTGCAGATGATCGTGGTACCTTCAGGGTTTTTTGATGTTGTTCCCAAGGATGAACCAGACTTTTGGAGGTCTACAATTTCTTTTCTGAGGTCTTGGCTGACTGCTTTTGATTTTCCCATGATGTCAAGCAAAGAGGCACTGAGTTTGAAGGTAGGCCTTGAAATACATCCACAGGTACAGCTCCAATTTACTCAAATTATGTCAATTAGCCTATCAGAAGCTTCTAAAGCCATGACATAATTTTCTGGAATTTTCCAAGCTGTTTAAAGGCACAGTCAACTTCATGTATGTAAACTTCTGACCCACTGGATTTGTGATACAGTGAATTATAAGTGAAATAATCTCTCTGTAAACAATTATTGGAAAAATTACTTGTGTCATGCACAAAGTGGATGTCCTAACCGACTTGCCAAAACTATAGTTTGTTAACAAGAAATTTGTGGAGTGGTTGACAAACAAGTTTTAATGACTCCAACCTACGTGAATGTAAACTTCCGACTTCAACTGTATATTCTACCTGTTTTTGAAATCCATTTACATTCTATGCGTTTCACTCTCATTCTAATTAAAGACACTGTACTGTATTTTAGCCAAAATTGAGGGTGGTTCTTGGAAGCTAGAATCAGAGAGGGGTGGTCGTTACAATGATTAATGGCTTTTCTTTTGACACTGACAGGGAGGGATCAGCAAAACAACCAACAAATTCTGCATAACTCCAGTCAAGCCAGACGCCAACCTCACTATTGTGTCACTGACACTGTCAATTAGTGTACTGGAAAAACACACAAACACCCCCTCCACACTAGACTGCACACACAGTGGATGGAATTGATTTATAGTCAGCAAAACATACTTTCTCATACTTTTGAAATGAATGATGGATCTGCTTGCATCCAATAAGACTCCCATTCAACGATAATTATCATCTGTTCAACGGCGGATAGTGTTGCATGTGAGCTCGCTTTTCCAGGCCCCTCATTTCTGTTATCTCCTTTCCAATATCAACTCTGGACCACCTGTTTGGATGACCAGGGGGTCTCAGCATCGAAGGGAACGTAGCTACATCTTGCCAGGGTGCTCGTAAATCATTGTTTCCCTGGTTTCAAATGTGCAGCTGCGCAGATATGTAACATTTACGATATTATTGGCCCGAGTGACATTTTATTGAGAGTTATCAATTACCCTATGTAAAGAACTCTAACAAACCTCACTGACATCTCCCCTGCACCTGTATAGACGTCAATTCAAGGATGGGTCATTAACAATATATCCAGTTGCATTCTGAATAGACCATTTTATTGCATGCCTCATATCACATAATAGCAGACTGTGGCTAATACGGATGTGAACTGGCACCCTGATATCTACAGGCGATTGCCAGCAGCCCCAGATAGCCTACTGCAATAGCCTACTCCCATGGTCTCTCCCTTTCCATTTCGGCGCCAGCAATACGGACCAGAATTCCTCACTTCATAAAAATTTGCCCGGCCCATCAACAGTCACCCGTAATCAATACTGCCAGCACAGCTGCTGGCCCATAAAACAGCCACCATTTGGAGCCCGGCTGAGCCCCCCCGGGCTGTTTTGGGCCGGACAAGCCCCTATCCCAATGGTCTCATCTGGAGATGGCAGGAGATGATAGAGAGAGAGAGACAGAGAAACCTTCCCTTTGTGATTCATAGGGAGCCCATCCCCTTTGTACAATACTTGTGTGCCAGACTTTTGGAGCAGTCTGTGTTGAGTAACAATGGATCGTATTGACCACACACTGTTAGCTATCGTGTTATCGCTGGGTTGACGGAGATACATGACAGTTACATTACCCCAATTTACTCAATCACAAACTGTTTGTCCGCAGTACTAAGTTTGACTTTGTTTCTTTAACAGTGACCAGGACTGTAATATTGCACTGCTTAATGCCTGGTGTGAAATCCGATCCCGTTCATGGAGGGCCGTTGGAGATGGCCAAACCACATCTATCAGTGTCTAAATATCTCCTTCCAGTCTCTGAGAGAACTTTTAAGGATAAAGCGACTCTTTAAAAGCATCCCTCTCCGTTTGATGTTCCAAACATCTGGGACAGTAATGGGTGCCTCTGTTGTACCCCGATCACCTATTGATTATGTGAGGCAGAGTGCACTACGTTCTAAACGAGGTGGCACACAAAGACTAGCATGCTCATGTCAACTCATGTCATTCTCGTGTATAATGAAGGTATACTGTAGTATGGACCATATGGAAAACAAACCAGAACATTTTATCTGTTGGAAAGTCTTCTTGTTTATTAGCATGTCTCACATGCAAGTGTATGTATGTTGTGAGAAAATCCAAGATGGAACATACTTTTCTACTCCTCTACAGACACATTTTTGTAATAATTCCATTGTCATAATCAATTCATATCTGATAAATTATCCAAAGCTCATATTGCACTTCTATTGTTGTGCATTCCTATTGCATTTCAATCCATTAGAAGTTTCACATTCATGTTCAATGCCTGTACAGGTAGTGAACCATGGGCTGTAGAGGGAATTGCCAACATAAGTAAACATTTAATTTCATACCAATAACTGAAACACAATTCACATGTTGCACTGGGCTCTAACAGTTGATTAGAGCCAAAATGGCATGGGTTGCAATGTTTTACCTACAAACCCAGTTATCCTAAGGAAACTGTTTCCCTTAGCAGCAGAAGTAACCATGTTGCTAATAGACTTCAGTGTGGTGAAATAAAATAAATCTTTAGAAATCCTCCGGCAGCTCTTGGCCCTATGACATTTCACAGTCTTTTATGGTGCAGAACGAAACATGTTTGGTACTTGGGAGTTAAAAATTCAATTGTGCCGTATTGATTTCGGGTCCGTCTGTCAGTATTCCCTTTGCTGATTGACAGGTGAAAATTGGTTACGTTAAGTATTTCATATGTTATAGGGGCTGACATTTACTTGCCTGCTCCTTATGTCAATATTGTTGGAGAGATAGGCAGCTTTATGAGATAGCAGTATACACTGACTCTGGCTTTTGTGTGATGTTCCAGTGTTTTTCCTGACATAATTTAAGATATATTAAAAACTGCCGGCATCTCCGCTCTTGAGGTGTTTAATGCCAATATTATTGTCTTTCACCGGGAGATCATGTATGTTCATAATCGGTGGGGATGCCGCACGCTGCACACATACACATATGCACAAACGCACACACACACACATACAGATATATACACATATGCACACACACACAAACATACAGAAGCACACACATACACACGTGCACATACACACATTCGACATACACTGCATGCTCATGTTTAGGCATTAGACTACCAATGACTGTAAAATGGAGCTGTCCTGATTGATTCGTGTCAATGCTTAATATGGCAAGTGAGCGTCATAACCCCATTCTCTTTCAACAGACTGCCAGCTGAAATATTCTTACCCGGAAATGTTCCCTCACTGACAACATCGTTTGTCACACAACAGCACTGACATTTCTCCACTTGTGTATTAGACAGGAAACTCTGATTCCCCACTCCCCCTCCTCCTATCACTGTCAATCTTCCCTTTGCATGCCACGCTGTTTGTCCCTTTACGTCTCCCTTACTAATTTCATGGCGTGTCTTGGTTTGGCCTTTGGGCTCCTTTCACAAGCTGATGAAGGGAATAATTAAATGAAGAGAAAAAAGACATATTGAGCCTTTCTCCTCAAAGAGCGTAGAGCAGAGAGGCTTCTGGGGGAGTGCAGCTGTGTGCCATCAGGCGACCTGTCACCTAAAGGATCAAGGGGCTCAATGGGACAGCCATGTGTGTGTGTGTGTGTGTGCGTGTGCGTGTGTGTCAATGTCACCTCCTACAAATACTGTATCTCCACTAATGATAACGCTACGATTTCTGTGACATCATGAGTAGTAATTTCCTCCCTCTCTCTCTCTCTCTCTCTCTCTCTCTCTCTCAATTATAAGCCTTATTCATTGATGAACAAATCACTGCACAATCTCATTAAACAGTAAAAACCAGAGAGAATGACCTCATATGGCAGCCATCATTTTCTATTTTGTGCTGATGTGACCATAGTGACACACACCCCATCCTCCCAAATAGTCTTATACCCCACCCAGATCACTGCTGACTTGGGTCTGTGGCCCTCTTTTGGGCAAAACAAGCAGTACTCCTGTTATGTGTTTGTCAGACCGTAAAGCAAATGTTTAGGCTTTAGGATCTACAGCCCATCCCTCATGCAGTACACTGACAAGAGCACGGTCCATATAGACCAGCCCCAGGTCAACATTAGCCGAAGAGTGGAGAGATCAATATATGTAATTAGTCAATATTATTTCTAGTCGGGCTATTCTTCGTATATTGCATAATTCTTCGCATCCCTCCCCTCAGCCATCATGTTACACAGACATTCCATGACCGTACATCATTGACAATTAGAAAATCAGAGATAAGAAAGAAAAGGATGTGGTGACGCTTCCCAACAATAACTCTGATGGTAGCTTCCAGACACAATGCCCTTGGGGTGTAGTCCACCCAAGTTGCAGCACAGCAGACACCTCTTAGGTATATTTATGTAGCCCATCCTTTGCCCGGAGCTACACTTGTTGGGCTAGGTATTAGCCCGTCTTAATCTGCTGTTTGGACGACATCACCAGGTGGCTCAGGGGATCTTTGGGAGGGGTGTGGCAATGGGTTGTACTGAGGATGGCCCATTGTTTGAATCCACTTTGAAACAATATTGCCTTTTTATTAAGGCCCAGTTCAGTGAAACTTAAGTTTTTCCTATGTTTTGTATCATATTGTACAACAGCAGATATCTGATGAAACTAACACTGTAAAAGTATGAAGAAATTTGATCAGTGTTTTTTCCTCATAGTTGCTGGTTGAAAATACCATCTACACAGCAACTTCTAATCAGCAGGTTTTGCATGGGTGGAGTTTTGGCCTGCCTGGTAATATCACCAGGCGGTATGTTAAGATATACCAATAACAAAGAGAGTTCAAAACCTCTCTGCCAATAACAGTTCATTTTCAGATTACGTATCTCTCCCCCCTCTCCCCTCTCCCCTCTCCTCTCTCCTCCCCTCTCAGTCTTAGTAAAATACTTAGTAAAATGCTTCCTTGATAAATGTTTTTAGCTAAAAAGCCATTTTTATTTATTTCTGACCACTTTAATGGAAAATTATTACAGTAAGGAACTTAATTGTTACCTAGAAATGATTTGACATTGAGATAAAAACGTCTGCATTGGCCTTTAAGCACACATTGTAGGTGTAGAGATGATAACAGACGCTTGTTTCTCAGCATGTACAGACTTCCTCTCGTGCCCTTTTAATAAGATTTAAAAAAGCTACAAGCAATATGAAGATAGCTCCATTGGGCCTTCTGTAACCTACATCTAGTTTCATCTAGTTTCTGTCACATTATTTTTGTAAATTAAGTGCTATACTATAGGTACATCCACAAAGAGCAGAAGGAAGTGAAGGTTATCAGACTGGAATAGGCCATGTATCCTAACGCCACCATGCGGCTTGTATGAGAAGTATGTCTCTCCCAGGAAGCACTGCTCCACCTGGGAGCGTCACAGATGGCTGCGTGGACATCAGGCATATAATGATTATACGTCTGCTAACTATTTTACCGTATTAAAGATATTAAAGATTCATGTGTGCCTATAGGATATAGGCATGGCTTGGGAGTTGGTCTGTGGTCACTCTGTTGTGTTTTCAAGGAAACATGGAGTGGGGGAGATGGTATCTCAGGTAATCCCTGGATTAGTCAGCCAACCACCTAATGGTTGGGAGTGGTCGACCTTATGTGATTTTTGCTCTCCATTTTGCTTCATAATCCGTACTCACAAAGCCTGTTGGTGTTGGTGGACAAAGCTGTGTGCATTTAGATTTTAGACTAAGGGAGGACCCAGACCAACTCAGGCCGCCAGTCTCTAACTTGTTTTGCTAAGCAGGTGACCGGAAGTGGTCAAGCGGTGACAGACCACCCTTGTAGAAATCTCTTAGAAATCTTTTGCATGGCAGTGTACATAATCTTAGGTCTAATTCAGCTACTTGGTCTACTTTAGTGAAGGGATTTCCCTTTTTTTTTTACCAAAATGAACCCCCAGTTTTGCTGTTTGGTTTCAAAGTGTCTCAAACATATTCATCATGACCTATGCTACTCCAACACTTAATACATGGCAATGAAATGTTTACATTAGAACCATAGGAATACCAGGGAAAACCGTTTTCTAGTAAATTATTTAAAACATCCTCATGAAAGTTTGTAGGTCAACGGTTTATCGCGCTTTACAATAAAAAAAAGTTTCCCATTCACAATGTTCAAAACCTCCCAAATTCCCACTCCAAATTGGTGATTAAATATATTGTAATTTATTATGGCGTCTCATGGCTAGACTCAATGACTGCATTTAATTGGTATTTACTTGGTTCGCAATCAGTCATTGCCCTCTCACTGTACTTACAGCACCGTTTTAAAACTTTTATTATGTCATTTCTTGAATAGACTCCCCTAGTTTTATAGGAAACACATGACTGTATGGGACACCACAGTAACGTCAAGAATTGGGAAAAGTAGTGTTCTGGGCGTCCACGCACACATACACATGCACACACACACACACACACACACACACACACACACACACACACACACACACACACACACACACACACACACACACACACACACACACACACACACACACACACACATCACAAAGGCAGACATTCAATCATAATATTCACTTGGCATGGAGAAGCCCTGGTTCGCCCAATGTCTGGGTGGAAACACCTCTTGCGTCTTGGAAACGGGTCTCACCCGTGAGAAAACATTTGAGCGACTCAAAATCTTAAAGTCTGGCAATATGGTATCAGCTGGCAGGAAATCTATTTGTATGCAACATATTAAGCACCTGGTATTTATTTCATAGAAACATTTGCTTTATTAGGGTGTATTTTAAGCACTGCTGGGTGCCATTTGGTATCAAGTATACACTAGTTACATGTAACGGCTGTCTTTGGAAGAAGAGGACCAAGGCGCAGCGTGGTGAGTGCTCATCATTTAATATATATTCTGAGAACACAATATACAAAGCGAAAACGACAGCCAAACAGTTCTGTCAGGTCTACTAAACAGAAATTAACCACCCACAAAACCCAAAGGAAAACAGGCTACCTAAGTATGGCTCCCAATCAGCAACAACGATGTACAGCTGACCCTGATTGAGAGCCATACCAGGCCAAAACAAAGAAATACAAACACATAGAAAAAAGGACATAGAATGCCCAAAACCCCAAAACACACAGAAAAACACCCCCTGCCACGCCCTGACCAAACTACAATAATAAATAACCCCTTTTACTGGTCAGGACGTGACATTACATTAGAAAACCTACAGCTTCCAACATAACTAAATCAGTATTGCTGTAATAGTACATACAATAAATACAAAATACTTTACATTGTTTTAATGACAACTTCCTCTCCTACATATGTATCGATTTAGATAACAATAACAATTACATTGTTCTCCTGCCAAATAGAGGGATTATACCGAGAGCTTTTTGAGAAAATGGAGGCTTACACTGAGTGTTTTAACAGATCAATGAGTGCAATTAAGAGCGCTCAAATCAGAGTGGATGGATTGGAAGATTATGAATGTGAGTGTAGATGGAATGCCCAAAACAACAGACATTTTGATAACACGTTCTATAAAGTACATGCGTATAGTGCCTTATTACATCCATGACAATGCCTTATGATATATGTATAATGCATTATAACAGTGGCTGTAAAGGAGTACAGCTAGATGTGCATATCAAAGCTGTGTGTCATGGAGGAGCTGAAGCTAACACAAGGGGTTGTGGGTAGTGCAATGTCTGCAGCCATACTGTACTTTGATCTTCCTATGAGAGCTCAACTAGCATTTATAGTCCAAGCTGATTTAATTACATGGATTATATAGCTCACATGCCATGTGGTTGTATGTTTTAGTGATAATATGATACCACAATATCAGTCTGCAGTACCTAAAATAATACATCTATGTGAATAAACTAATTTTACAATGCAGTCATTGTTTAATGTACTATATCTGTACTTGCTGTGTACAATAGCTTAGTTACATTATTGTTATCAATGTAGTTACTGAGTAACAATATGGCGTATAAAAGCAACGTGATGTAAAATTAAGTTCAATAACTGTACTGAATTTGGACAAAAAAGTACGGACCACTCAAATATGTAGCCTCTCCACTTTTCACACTTAAGTCGTCAAAACTGTGAGATGAGTTTTCATCACCAATCATCGCACTGATCTTTTTGCATTCGAGCAAAACCAAAACTTAAAAGAATATGACAGTTGGATCTAGGGCTGTCCACAAACGTTGCCTCAAAGCTTTAAGTGTGAGACCAAGCGTTAAACGTCAGAGTGGGAGCTAGAGATCCAGACAATGCTTTTTGGCAAACCGAAGTGGAAACCCAAATTCAAGTGAGGGAAAATAGACTTATCATTTGGTTTGTAGCTTGCAGTGAGTAAATGGCTACCTCATTCAATTCAATTCAATGTGGTCCAGGATAGTATTATAGTATTGCTACACTCTCGGAACAGAGACAGCAGAGACCGAAGTTGTATATTTTAGTATGGAAAGTTATTTATGTACCTGCCATGGGTTTTGACTCAACCTCACTCTTTTCACAAAACCTCCCACTTCTCCCCAAAACCAGCTGGAACATAACCACAAAAACATTCTAGCATCGGACTCTTGCGATCCTCCTTTTTATGAGTTATGAATTCACCATATGGCATGTAAAGTTATCCTAGCAAAAAAGAAGCCTGTGGTTTATTGTTGAATGCCTCACATGGGCATGTGATGCTAAATTCGCAATGGCTCTGATTTGAATTATGACAGTAACCTAGTTTTGTTTGATGAATATGAAACAATGTTGCTCACCTTTTTGAAACCTGATAACTTATTTAATCAAATCTTATTCTCAATTGCCATGATACACTATATATACAAAAGTATGTGGACACACCTTCAAATTAGTGGATTTGGCTATTTCAGCCACAACCTGACAGGTGTTTAAAATCAAGCACACCGCCATGCAATCTCCATAGACAAACATTGGCAGTAGAATGGCCTTACTGAAGAGCTCAGTGACTTTCATCGTGGCACCGTCATAGGATGTCACCTTTCCAACAAGTCAGTTCGTCAAATTTCTACTCTGCTAGAGCTGCTGTCATTTTGAAATGGAAGTGTCTAGGAGCAACAATGGCTCACGGAAGTAGTAGGCCACAAAAGCTCACAGAACTGGCCCACCGAGTGCTGAAGCACGTAGTGTGTAAAAAACGTCTGTCCTCGGTTGCAACACTCACTACCGAGTTTCAACCTGCCTTTGAAAGCAACGTCAGCACAATAACTGTTTGTCGGGAGCTTCATGAAATGGGTTTCCATGGTCGAGCAGCCGCACCAATGCCAAACAATGCCAAGCATCTGCTGGAGTGGTGTAAAGCTCACCGCCATTGAACTCTGGAGCAGTGGAAACACATTCACTGGAGTGATGAATCATGCTTCACCATCTGGCAGTCGGATGCCAGGAAAACGCTACCTTCCCCAATGCATTGTGCCAACTGTAAAGTTTGGTGGAGGAGGAATAATGGTCTGGGGCTGTTTTTCATGGTTCAGGCTAGGCCCCTTAGTTCCAGTGAAGGGAAATCTTAACGCTACAGCATACAATGACATTCTAGATGATTCTGTGCTTCCAACTTCGTGGCAACAGTTTGGGGAAGGCCCTTTCCTGTTTCAGCATGACAAGCGAGGTCCATGACAAGCGAGGTCCATACAGAAATGTTTATCATGAGCACTCAATACGCTGCACCTTGGTCTACTCCTTTTGACGAGCGTCACAGAAGATCCCACCACCAAAGGACCAAGCAGCGTGATCAGGAGTGGACCTGGGAGGACATTTTGAATGGTAAGCGATCCTGGACGTGGGAGGAGATCCAGGCTGGATAGGATCGCCTCCCATGGTAACAGGTGGAGGCAGCGAGAGCAGAATGGCAACGTTACGAGGAAAGAGCACGGAAGCATGAGAGGCACCCCCCCACAAAAAAATGGGGGGGGGGGCACATGGGGAGTTTGGCAGAGTCAGGGTGGAGACCTGAGCCAACTCCCCGTGCTTACCATGGGGAGCGAGTGAAGAGCAAGCACCGTGTTATGTGGTGATGCGCATTGTGTTGCCAGTGCGCATTCACAGCCCGGTGCGATCTGTGCCCACGCCTAGCATTCGCCGTGCTAGGTTGAGCATTCAGCCAGGAAGGGTGGTGCCGGCTCAGCGCTCCTGGTCTCCAGTTCGCCTTCTCAGTCCAGGATATCCTGCGCCGGCGCTACGCACGGTACCCCCAGTTCGCCAGCACAAACCTGTGCAACCTGTTCCAACGCCCCACGCTTGCCGGGCTATGGGGGGTATCCAGCCAGGATGGGTTGTGCCAGTCATAAGCTCCAGACCTCCAGTGCGCCTCCACGGCCCAGTATATCCTGCGCCAGTTCTATGCACTGTGTCGCCAGTGCGCCTGCACAGCCCAGTTCGTCCTGTGCCAGCAACCCGCCCTTGCCGGACTAAAGTAAGTATCCAGCCAGGACGGGTTGTGCCAGTCAATAGCCCCGCTGGAGGTCTGGAACCTCCTGAGACGGCCTACAGTCCGGAACCTCCTGAGACGGCCTGCAACCTTCAGCGGCGGCCTGCAGCCCAGAGTCTCCAGCGGCGGTTGGCAGTCCAGAACCTCCAGCGGGGGTTCCAGTTCCAGCGGGGGGGGGGGGGTACTGTCACGCCCTGACCTTAGATTGCCGTTTATTTTCTCTATTTTGGTTAGGTCAGGGTGTGATTTGGGTGGGCATTCTAGATTTTGTATTTCTATGTTAATTTCTATGTTTTCTATTTCTTTGTGTTGAGCAGAGTATGGTTCCTAATCAGAGGCAGCTGTTTATCGTGGTCTCTGATTAGGAATCATACTTAGGCAGCCCTTTTTTCCACCTTCAGTTGTGGGATCTTGTTTTTGAATTGTTCTGTGAAGCCTGCAGAACGTGACGTTCGTTTTCCGTTATTTGTTGTTTTGCTTTAGTGTTCTGAGTTTAAATAAATATTTATCATGAGCACTCAACACGCTGCATCTTGGTCTACTCCTTTTGACGAGCGTCACAGAAGATTAGTGTGGAAGAACTTGACTGGCCTGAACAGAGCCCTGACCTCAACCCCATCGAACCCGTTTGGGTTGAATTGGAATGGCGAGCCAGGCATAATTGCCCAACATCAGCGCCCTACCTCACTAATGCTCTTGTGGCTGAATGGAAGCAAGTCCCCGCCGCAATGTTCCAACGTCTAGTGGAAAGCCTTCCCAGAAGAGTGGAGGCTGTTATAACAGCAAAGGGGGGACCAACCTCCATATTAATGCCCATGATTTTAGAGTGGGATGTTCGACAAACAGGTGTCCATATACTTTTGGTCATGTAGTGTATATCACACACACCAATGGTAACATTATACCTATAATGTATACCCTTGATTAAGAAACTGAAACAAAACCAAAATCCATCAATGGTAACATCTCTTATCATTGAGAAAAATCTAAACAGAACAATGTTATCCCACCAGGTATATAAACCTATACTACATTCCTACCAAGAGATGCTCTGTATAGAAATCCACCATCACTGTCTGGAAGAGAGAGGGCCTAATCCAGTGATTGGTTTTACCTTATCACAGAACTTAAGGAGTGTACACTTCTAAGCTGACGGATTGAACCCCTGTTCGATACAGGTTTGCAAAACTGAATCTGTTGAGCCTCCAAGATTTGATATGGGTATTTAAAGCTCTGCTCGGCATTAACCGAGAGCACAACAAATACCCTGCCTTTTAACTGGGCTGGGGGAATCCGGGGCAGTCGGGATGCAAATTGAAATGATCCGAGAGTGGATTGAGAAGGTGAGGTTGGGTGGTTGTTGGGGTGGGGGTTGGAAGGGGGGTTGTAGAATGGGTGTTGTAGGAATGAGGGGATGAGGTGAGAGGAGGCAGGGTGAGGGGAAAAGGGTCCAAGGAAAATGTAGAGAGCCTGCGAGAGCAGCCGTGAGGACTGGTGGCTTATGATCCGTGTGACAACAGTAGCAGACACAGTAGAGAGAGTGGGCCCTCGATCAAACTGGGCGACAAACATTTGGTCAGCAAACAGCAGCTTGTGGCTCTGCCATTCCATCTGGCGCTATAGGCCACCTTTGGGCTAGCTTGCTAGCACATGTTCCACCAGTGCAGATCTCACTGGGTCCAAGAGAGGAACAGTGTACAGGGGTAGCTAGGGGTTGCTCGGCAGCTTATTTGGAAAGTATCCTGTATTGTTTAGCAGAAGATATAATAATATTGGATACTCTAGAATAGAACTGACATCTTTACAGCCTATACGCACAGAACTTTGTAAAAGGTTGTGATATGAATTCACAATGAAAGATACTGCATGTATTGTGCCACAATGGTAAAAACTATACTCATATTGTCCGAATTGCAAAACAGATAATATTACATGTCATGGTTTTGGGTTTGGCTGGATGATGTGTACTATTGCAGTATAGAGATATTATTTGTCAGAATTAGCATGGAACCCAACATCCCTGTGGCAGGGGATCTTTCTAAAAAAAGTATTGACAGCATGTTGACACACTTATATTGTAGTTGGGAGAAGAAGTGACTGTCTGGATCTTGTATGTAGGAAATTCTATACAGTAACATTATGTGATAATAGAAAACATGCAGGCCTATGGCCAATGCATAATATGCCAGCACTAGTGTTCCTATTATTCCATAAGGACTGAGTTCTTCTGACCAGAACATTTGACACACTCGTAGAAAGAGATGTCATTATTTGGATTGTCTGTGGTCAAAGTGTGAAGCGTTTATCTGGAGATACCAATAGCAGACATACAAATAATACTATTTTCCCCCCTCTAAAACGCACACATGTACGTACGCACGCACACGCACACACACACACACACACACACACACACACACACACACACACACACACACACACACACACACACACACACACACACACACACACACACACACACACACACACACACACAACCACCAACACTACCACCATTTGGTACCAATATGCCCATCATCATAGGAGCATTCAAACTACAGTTAAGGAGATATATAAACTCAGTCAGAGAGTGGATGTCTGCCCAACTCTCAACATTGTAATTAAAAAGGAATAAATTAACACTTGGACGAGGTGACCCAAATGAGCCACCTAACAGTAATTTAATTGCGCTCCACAATTGTGTTAGTATTGGCATTGAATTATTTCATATACATTGGAGTTAGTAGTTAGCTGTGGGACATTTGCCCATTAAGGTATAAAGCAAGAGCAGAACTCAGTTTAGGGGGGCTGGGGTAGCGGGGGGGAAGGGCAATGGCAGCGCACACAGAGTGACTCATGATTTGGAGTCCATGAAAGTCAATCAGAAACAATAAAGAA
Source organism: Salmo salar (assembly GCF_965601325.2). Taxonomy (NCBI): domain Eukaryota; kingdom Metazoa; phylum Chordata; class Actinopteri; order Salmoniformes; family Salmonidae; genus Salmo; species Salmo salar. The sequence continues at coordinate 67,172,387 of NC_138299.1, forward strand.
AAGAGATTTCCTCTCTTGGGTGTGGTGAGCTTCACAGGGCTTTCACATACAACTTTAAAGAGTATGAGTTTTAAATCTGAGGATATACTTTTAAATCACATGGGAGGCCTATTGTTTCTAAGGCTTCTCATATATACCATGGTTAACACTCTCCATGCCATTAAAAATAGGCGTGTGTGTATTTGTGTCGTGCTTTCAGTATAGCTCAGTGTGTAAGCACTAGGAAGGTAGGGCCAGTGTCACTGTTTGAACACACAAATCCAATGCCATTGTCTTGTTGTTTTTCGGCTAAAGCTTCAGTGTAATTATTCAGGAGTGATCATAGCTATCCTGAGAGTGCCATGAATATGTTCCAGTATCGCCACTTACTGTAATGTGATTTTAGGGACATTAATAAGAGTCTATTGTATTTTTTTTTTTAAAGAATCCCCATCAAAATCCGCCAGTTTCAGCTAGATAAACGTTGTTTTGCATGGGTCAATCCACCACATCCGCCTATGTCGGCCTTCCGCATCTGCTGAAAATCGGTCTTCTCATGGAAACATCTGTAGCGTCCGAACCGTTTGGCCTACAATTAATATGACCATACTATGAAGAGTGCCGGTTAAAAAAATATTTGTTTTTGTTTTGTGCCAACAAAAAAAATTGTTTATGTGTGTCCAAAAAAATTCAATCTTTTCTGAGCTTTCTTAAATCTCCTAGATATAGGACAGACACTTCAACACCCTATTCGATATCATTAATATTTTGACTGTCTGTTTAGCCATTTATGAATGTGTTATTCAATGCAGTTCTATGGGCTATAGTAGTAAAGTCCAAATTCAACATTTTTTCAAATATTTTTTGTATATATTTTTTTTATACCTACAGGGGTCCTAAAATGTACAATCAAATGGCTAAATGATCCATGGTATGACCATATTAAAACAATTCCATATGTTAGCTTAGTAGAACCCACCCCCCAAAGGCTTAGACTTTTAGAGGTTAAGATTGATATACATAATGATTGATAGAGTGTATTCTTCATTATAGCGAAATGCATGGTTTACACATGCATTTGTGTTACTATACATCTCACTGGTTACAAAGTTAACTGATTGAAGCCACATTGTGAATTGCCATTTAATAAAACAGATTATCCCTCTGACTATTCGTGTGTGTGTGCGTGTGTGTGCGTATGGACCACTGAGCAGTCTTTGAAGCTACTCTGACATCAGTGACTTTTTTCCCTGCTACATGTGCAGAACTATGATGCACGTCAACTCAAGACTGAAACCTTTTCATTAATCTATCATCAACTGTTATTTAGTCTGTCTGCGAGTACAACGTTGTACTTTTCCCCATGGTGGGAATCCGAAATAAAACGCATGACTGCAAAGACATTTTGGATGGAAAACGTTTTTTCACTCATTAAGCTACACTTATCCTAGAATTTTGGGGGAAATGGTTGAAATCTTTCAATATTAACCTTTTGTTGCCTTGTTGAGTCTTCAATGTTAAATTATAAAGATGATACAATGATAAACAGTAGCCACTTCTTAAATCTAGATGTAAATTTCATTCTGATGTCTATGAAACAAACCAAAAAGTGAGGTTTGACACTAATGATTGCTGCCTATGAAATGGTAAAATATAATTTTTGTAGTCTAGAGACTAGACCATGGGCATTCAACTCTTACCCTACGAGGTCCAGAGCCTATTGTTTTTCTGTTCTACCTGATAATTAATTGTACCCACCTGGTGTCCCAGGTCCAAATCTGTCCCTGATTAGAGGGGAACAATGAAAAAATGCAGTGGAACTGGCTTTGAGGTCCAGAGTTGAGTTTGAGCAGTTGTGACCATAACAAACTGAACAAAGTAGTGACAGGTATCCTATATTTGAAGTCTCGCTGACAGCATTGCCTCTAATACGTTTATATTTTCTTCCTTGTTTGCTGCTTCACCTAACAGTGCTCTTTCTCGCTTGCTTGGTGTGCCGAGGCAGTGTCAAGGAGTATAAGATATTATTGTATCATCAGATATCGATCCCTCCAGCTCCATGGCCTGGTATTGATTCCTCAAAGTGGTGCAGTAGACCTTCGATTGTCTTCACACTGCATTTCTACCCGCACTGCGTTATATTATATTTGTCAAGAAAACATTAATTTTCTATTCAGCCATGTCGATGACGTGGGTTTTGCCAATTAGTTTGGATGCTTCTCATTCACGGTTATCGTGGATTTCTACAAGAAATTGACATGCAGAAACCATACAAAGATATGGTGAGGATTTCCGTAACTGGTTATTGCTCAAGATATATATATTGTATTCTTTAAATGTATTAGTATGAAAATGATTGGTGTGTTTACTGTTTACCAATCCCCCCCAGACACACCACACACATACATACTTCCATAGTCACCACCCCTAAAGCTGCATCAAAGTATTTTCCTTCTCAGCCCGTTACAAAATGTCAAAAGAGCACACTTAGGCATAGGGGCCATATCCTGCTTTTTGAGAGCAACGCCACCTTTACCTGCATTTACTAAAGTGACAACAATGTACCTGCATTATTTTAATATTTTCCCTGATTGGTTAGGCACAGCTCTAATTCATCTAGTGGGTTAGGTGTGAGTGCTTCGGGGCAATCCTCTTTGTTGTATGGCAAGCATCATTTCGAGTTGGTATTTCACTGGAAAATATGACTTCCTTTTAAAGCAGTCTGTCTGCCAAAGGCTGAACTGCTGCTCTTGCATCAGTTATCTGCCTATGCTTATCCCAACGCGAATGAATTTAGGATACAATGGCAAGATGTTTAGGTCTCTTAATAAATTCGGCCTAGAAATGCTAGCATTTCAATTTGAATACTGGACAGTGTGATTACAATTGACTCATCCATTTAGGCTACAATATTTGTTTCTTTAACTATTATGCTTAAATATACTACATTCAGTATCATAGCGAAGATTACCTATGTTTAACCTCAAAAGTGTGCTGGCTGAATGATCCTTCAAAGCAATGGCATGGCTGTGAGCCTGTGACTGAATGTCAGAAATGGGAACTTGCTTATAGGCATGCTGTTACCTGTGAAGACCCCAACAACAATAATGAAGCAACTTATTTAACATGCCTGCTTGCATGGGTGGCAATGGATTTCTAAATCTAATCTTGAAGCAAACAATTTCCATTCATTAACTATAATTACCTGTAATGGACCAAGGGGCACTTAGCAAGCTATGAGGTTAAGTACCAAGGTGTTGTGGGTATTTTGTTGTCCTTTAGCCAAACTGATTGTTCAAGCTAACAAGTGCCTCCTTGTGTGGTCTTCGTTTTCTGTCAAACGCATCAGTAAGATGCTATATCTGAAATTTGTAACACAAATTATATAGTAGGCTTTCATGGCTACAACGACCACTGTTTTTGACATGGAATAGGCCTACATATAAAATATAGAAAGAGCGTTCTGCGTTTTGAGACCTGACAGATCTGCAGGCCAAGACAACCAAGATCTGGGAGCGAGCTGCACGTTCATGCTATTTGCCAGCTGTTTGCTCGCTGCCGCAGCACATTTTCATAACACTCAAAAAAAGCCCTGATATGTCTAGCACGTTTGAAAAGTGTATCATAGTGCGTATAGACAATGTCCTGCGGTATTGAAAATGTATTGCTGGACCGTAAGTGTAGAAGACCCATATGCTTCGGAGAGAGAATAATGCATTTGCTGTCAGCAATATTAAATATGTCTCGATTACGAAGTCGATTAGCCTACTTTGACAACCTAATTGTATACGCTGATGGAATGACAACCAAAATAAAATAACCACATAATAATACCCATTATTGATGCAGCCTGTGTAGGCCTATTTATTTATCGTACCGAATCCCCATCAATTAATGTGCTCTACATTAGGTCTATAGTATACATTTTAGATCAAATGCTAAATGTTGTGCATTTTCCAGTTAAAAATAGAGATATCCTATTGCACTATTAGCAATATGATATATAATATGCAACATCGAAATGTGTAAATAAAGATGCCTTGCTTATTGGGGCGGCAGGTAGCCTAGTGGTTAGAGCGTTGGGCCAGTAACAGAAAGGTTGCTAAATCGAATCCCCGAGCTGACAAGGTAAACATCTGTCGTGCTACCCCTGAACAAAGCAACAAACCCATTGTTCCTAGGCCGTCATTGTAAATAAAAGTTTGTTCATAACTGACTTGCCTAGTTAAATAAGGATAAAATAACAAAAATATTGAGCACAGTCAAGGTCGTTGTTTTTTCAGTTTCTCTGCGTTGAACACAAATTAGACAACCTGCTATAAATTGATTCAGATGCCTACAGTTGAAAACATGGGTGACCAATGGTTGAAAAATAGTATACGATGCCTACACAATTTATTATCGTATTTAGATTTCCTTTTATAGCAGGTTTTCTTGTATCGAATTAAGACCTAAATTCGGTTTCCAAAAAATATATAAACAGTTGTTTGGAATTCAATGAATATTATATAAAACATATCATATTTAAATATCAATATCATAATTGTAATAAAATGCATGCTTATGTGACGTATACAATAAATGTGCTTTGTGGTAGTGTCTAAATAGCCTACAGAATGAGAGGAGAGTGCAGGAAATGATCAGGCCCTATATGGCTACAACCCCGCGAAGTTATCTCAAGTAGAGAAGGTACCAGACGCCATCTTCTGGTAGGTGAACGCAGTTCCCAATTTTGCGCTTAGACCGTTATCATCTTGATAATAAAAGATAGAAACCGTTCAGTTGCAACAATTGTGATCGGTCGTTATGCTCTCGGGCGTGTGTGTAATTGATCATATACAATTTAGGAGGGTTCGGGGAGTACACAAACAAGGCCCTATAACATACACATTTATTTTGGCCTTGACCTTTAGGTAGTATTTTTGTTACTTCTCCATAGGAAAATTGATACATTGAAATCCAGGCATAGAGCTATATTCACTGTATCTTGTTCGTGGTTCGTTAAATACCTTTACAAATGATTCAAGTTCATTATCCAAGTTTCCAATTTATTTTGCAGTTTAGTGGGCTATCTTAATTTGCATCAGCTTTCAGATTGCTCAATTGTTTGGTTATAGCCATTTGTTTATTAGTTTCATTATTGCATAATACTTCATCATTAATTCAGTGCATTTAGTAGCAATATTACTATTATTATAACAATATTGTTATATAATTTAGATCTCTATTTGATCATTTAGACCTTCATTTCAAATGGACATTTTATCCTACATTTCATTGGACTTGCTGTCACACTTAGGCTTCAATACAAATAATACAATACATCTGAAATATGCAACAACATGTTAGTCTTTTCAGTTATTAAATTACTATTTTTAGAATCTAGACTATATTTATTGGCATTTATTTACTAAATTTTCTTAACACCAAATCCCTTCCCTATATGTATGTCATCAGGCAGTCCACATAAAATTGTATTTTCTTGCCATTCACTACTCTGCAGACCCCCCCAAAAAACGGGTATGAGGCTATATTCACACATTCTAGCACAGTGGTATTTTGAATAATGTTGATCACAATAGTATTATATTCTAAGCTATAGCCTTATAGAATGACCAACAACCATCTTGCTGGCCAGCTGAGCACATCCACTATTCAAACCACTATACGCCACCCTGCTTATATGACCTGGGTGTGCTGACTGCCTCTCCAGATGGCCGTTTCTCTCTGTCTCCTCTGACAACTCATCCCAGCTGAGTCTGCCACTGAGCAGACAGCATGGGGCTTATCCCTGCATTAGTGCACCAGTCCCTACTGCTAACAATGGGCCCACACTGCAGTGATGGGACTGGGCACTGTGTGTGTGTGGGTAAATATATGACTGATATAGGGTGGAATAGAAACAAAATGTATTATTTATATGATAAATGATGTATATTTGTCAATGTCAGGTTTTCTGATTGTAATTGAACAATTATGGATAGGATGTCCATAATGTCTGTCATTTTGTCTTGTGCGTTCAGCTGAATTCCTTTCAGTGAGCCACTCTGTGGCAGATACAGCACAGAAAAACAGTGGAGTCTTCAGATGAGTGTATTGTCTTCCCTTCCTTGTTTTAAGGCCTGCCCGTGGCACTCTCCCATATGGACGCTCTCCGACGAGCCATGTTTTTATCGTCTCTGGACTTAAGTGTAGGCCACTTAACTATCTAAGCTTTTGCAGTGATCATCTCATTTATCTGGGATTATTGCAGTGAATTTACTGTTTGGTTTTCTTCCAGGCCTAAAATGTCAAGTCCAAAGTCATGTATGCAGTAGCTTTACTCGGCGAAAGCCTACGCAGATCCGCTGAAAGCTGGTAGCAGTTGATCTTTGGATAGAGCATGAAATAAATAAATCCTCTTTAGCAGATCAATATTCATCCCTTTTAATGCTGGATGTGAAACGGCTGGATTTGAGGTGGTAATGCTGATGTACAGCTAATCGTTGAAAAATAAGCAGCAGGGCTTTGCGATCCGCAGCAGATAGTTAAACAGGAAGGGAATGAGTAAGTGCTGGATTGGCTAGCCAGTGAGAAACCTGCTAGTAATTACATGTAATTTATACTGTCCAATTAACACCCAGAATGTCATTTTTGGGAGGTGGGGGCTTGAAATGGGGCCTCTTTTGTGCAAACATTATTGGAGTGCTCAACCTATGACACATTTCCTCCTGTGCTGCCCTCGACAGGGCCTGGTAATGATACTGTACGTTAATGATATTAGTTGACACTGCTTGTATAAATACCAGCGTGAAAATAAATTGATATAGCGGAGGTTTTAAGGTTTCATTATTGCTTTCTTTTTTCCCCTCTCTATTTAATGTTTTAATGAAGGAACGAGGGACATGACCCCTGACTGGACTGGATCTTGGCATGAGAGACCAAGACTCTTTTTCCCTCCATGTGCGAATTCGCTCGGGCCTACTCACTATGTCACAGCACTGTAACACCTGTGACACGATGTGACAACAAATGGCTAACAGGCCCTTTTCGAGATATGTAACTGAATTTAGAAGTTACCAATGCACGCTAAAGGCCCGCAGTCCCCATTACCACGAAACAGCAAAGGAGCATCGAGGAGCTTGAGAATGTAATTTATCACTGAACTTTCGGCTTCCCGTTGTGAAGTATACTACCCCTTCAGCCTTTGAGTCAAAGGCGCTTTGCATGGTGATTTACATGGCTTGTAGCAACTATGAATAGAGGTTTCAAGTCTGCATACCAAGCCTGCAGAATCCTCTGTCTCACGTTAGCAAAGAGCACAGCTCGGCTTGATCGATGGCCCCAAGATGTCCTGTAACTCAAGTGGCAAATAAATAAATAAATACTTTTGGAAACGCCTAGATTATGGTTTTGAAATGTGGTGTGTCTCCTAGCTTATTCAGTCCTGGTATTGGTTGTAATGTACTGTGAAATATTCCACTTGGCTTCTACTTCCTGTGTGGGGTCAAGAGTTAGTCACTAGCTTACCGTAAATCACTGTGTGGAGCATCATTATGCTTAATGAGAAGAACTATGACACTATGATGACAAGAGAAAGACTGTTTAGAAAAATGAGGATTCTGGCCAGTGAGCGTGATGCTCCCTGTCCAAAAGTCCATTCATAACTCATTATGGAGGAATATATATATTTCTACTGACCCATGTTGTTGTTTGCCAAAATGCCCATATGCTAGACATACCAGGCCTAACATTGACGTGGATATGGTACATTACTGTGCATCATGGAATGTAGACCCCAAATACCTGTGTTCCCTTTGATTATGCCCTACCCCTTCTAAATCATATCAAAGTAAAATAGCTGCTCAAATGTTTATAAGCTACTGTAGCCTAGGCCTCCTAGTATTTGCCAATGGTAAACAGTCGCTTAATGCCAATGGCCATACATTATTATACTTAGCACAATGAGCAATGTATCTGTTTAATCTTTTTTCATCTTTGAGCCCATTTATAAAGGCATGTTTAATAATCTTGGGGTTTCCCCAAAAAATCTGTGCAAACACATTTGTACAAAGAGCCATAGGTCTGTAGGCCTACTTCAAAAGGAAGTAGAGGAGCGGCCCACTCCAAATGCATTGGGACCACACGTTATAGAAGGGAGATGATGCTTATTGATACAAGGCTACTGGGCTGGGGTGTTTACCAAGGCTTTTTTGGCTCACATAGCTGAGGGCCAAAGAAGAAAAGAAAGACGAAAGGGGAAAGGAAAAACCCTCAGAAAATAAAGATATTTGGCATTTTCTACTTTTTCTCAACAAACACCCCTGGGGCTAAGAGTCCCATTTAAATAAACAAAACAAAGTCAATTTAGCGGACCAGGAGACCGTGTTTCGACAGGCTCCAAACACGGCGCCAACTCAAGAGGGGGGGCACACAATTGGCCCAGCATCATCCGGGTTAGGGACTGGCAGGGGTAGGCTGTCATTGTAAATAAGAATTGGTTCTTAACTGACTTGCCTTGTTAAATAAAGGTTCAATAAAATAAAGTCAGTGGAGAGAAGCTGGCTACAGATAGACAGAATTCCCTTGAACAAAATGGCCGCCTGCCAGAATGGTTGGGAGTGGGAGGATGAGACTGCCTTTGGCTGCATACAATATACAGCTGGGTTTGGACTAAAATCACTCTGTCTTGCCTACATATTGGATTTGGGGAGGTAGCGAAGGGATCACGTGTGCCAGGTCTATGTTGTAGGCCTTGATGAGGCCTAGGGTTAAGTCTCTCTCAAAAGGCCATAAAGGGCTTATTTATCATTCTCTGTGTTATGGAGGCAGTCATATAAAGTAATTGTAAAACATTCTGGAAAGATGTCTCTTTGACAGTGCTTGATACAATATGAAGAATGTGTGCAATTCCTATTAGATATTATGGAGACATGTGTTTCTGCAATGACTAAGAATGACCACAAGAGGGAAGACCCAACACAAAGAAAGCCAAAGGAATGGAGATCAATGGTTCCAAAACACCATCCCTGAAGTACATTTGTAAGATATAGTTTGTCAGTTTGAGTAAAAAATAATCCTATTATGTATCAGCAATGATTTACAGTGCATATTACTTGAAGTGTAAGTGTTCTTCCAAAAAATGTTTTTTTGTTGTTCAACATAATTCTTCATAGAATCGAAGTCAGACAGCACTCTTTAACCAGTGGTCAGTTGTGATGTGTTTACAAGACCACTAGGGACTGAACTAAGTCCACTTTAGACTGGACATGGAAAATGTTGCAGTTCAGAAACATACCCTCCTTTCATCTCAGGAGTGTGAAAGGGAATTTTTCTTCCCTGAGGAACTCTTTCTTCTGAGTCCAATCGTCGTCTTCTCACTTTTTCTTTCATCCTTAGGCATATAACTTTCTTTGGGAACGTTTACACAAAACACCCTGGTAAGTAAATACCTCCTCATTGTATGGTTAGTTACCCTTAGCCCACAGCAGACTACACAACCATAATGTATTTTGGGGCCTGTTCCTGGGTACTGTTTTCCTTCGCTTGGCTGGAACCAAAGAGAAGAGGGGTCATTGTCACACACACACACACACACACACACACACACACACACACACACACACACACACACACACACACACACACACACACACACACACACACACACACACGTATGGATTTTGTAGCCGAAGCCAGATATTTGCTTGGCTGGAACCAGATCGGTCTGCTGTCTGTGTGTCACCCAATGCTTTTGTCTCCCAGGGAGTGGGAGACAAGAATCTGCCTGATCATTCCTAAAGGGCCTGAATGACCTTTACCACAATCATTTATGTTGCTCTTAAGCCTTATTACACAAATATGAACACCATACATTAAAATACACATGGTCTTTTGTCAATTGTCACAAATACTGTTACCAGAAGCTGATTTTCACTTTCATGATAAAAATGGAGGTCTTCTTAGCTGTAATAGGAATGAAATGCATGTTAATTTCCATGGGAAAATAAAGTGCCTCCACCATAAAACCTGAGTATCATGTGTAGACCTACTGTATGTACCAAACACTCATTGATGCCTCGCCAGGTTACTCATCATTAACACGTGGACTTTAGAAACTTATCTATCCCTCTTTGTTCAGCCAGTGGTCGTCTAAGGTCAAAGGCAGCTTGTTTGACACTGTTGCACTACGCTGCCTCAATAGCTTATCGCTATAGGCCAGACAGTGCCGCAAAATAGAACTGTCTATGAAAGTTTAGGGACCCTAACCAATCTAGTCAGACAGAAGGAAAAATGCGATACCACCGGCAGTATCGTCTGTCTGTAACTGGCTACGCTGTCTGTGGCTGTTGGCCTTTGCTTATCAAGGCCCTGAATTAATAACAGCCCAGTTGGCCCCAGCCCCGGCTCCGATTTGATTTGGTTCAGATTAACAGAAATAACAGATTCAGCAGGGATAATAAGTAGGACTTTTCCCAGACTCTCATGGAACAGCCATCCCTCGGAGCGTTATTAAAACTGAACGGCGTAACGAGGAGACTATGTTTTTCCTAGTTCTGAGGAGAGATGCTGGAACCATTCTGTTTAGGTCTTGAAATGACCCAGGCTCTGTCCAAATTGCACCCTATTCAATAAAGGTTTTGGTCAACAGTAGTGCACTACATATGGAATGGGTGCCATTTCGACCGAGTGGAGTCAGTGAACTGCAATGTTTAAATCATTAGCAGTTGTCTCTGCAGTTGTCTCTTGTTGATGAATTGAGCCAACATGTACAAGCTACCAAGAATAATTTAGCTATGTGATATAACAACTACATTAGCCTAACACATCACTATTTGACATATTATAATGAGACCATTCTGACCACGATATTGTCTTGAGTTATGTTGAGTGTAACAGACTTTGAGAAGTAAGTAATTGCATGGTTATTTCAGTCACTAGCATTAGCCATGTCTGTGAAAACACACTTATAAAGATGAAATAGGGAGGCAACAACAACCAAATTACCCTTGCAGGTTTTGTGAGTCCCATACAGCCTTTATGTCACAAGGCTATATGACACGAGCCTCAGAGCTTTACTCACGAATGGGCAATGTGATTTACAACTCCGGTCAAGGAAAGGACGCGACCCCTGTATAGGCATTCTCCTCAGGAATGAAAAGCATTCAGAATTACGGCCATACATGGCCATACAAGACTCTAGCCAGGTCTCAGATCTGTACAAAATGTATTTGTCACATGCTCTCGTAAACAGCAGGTGTAGACTAACAGTGAGATGCTTACTTATGGGCCCATCCCAACAATGAAGATAACTGTTTTTCAAATAATAGAAAAATAATAATACAAGGAATAAATACACAATGAGTAACTTGGCTAAATACACTGGGTACCAGTACCGAGTCGATGTTTAGGGGTATGAGGTAATTGAGGGAGACATTGTATGTAAACTCAGCAAAAAAAAAAGAAACGTCCTCTCACTCTCAACTGCGTATATTTTCAGCAAACTTAACATGTGTAAATATTTGCATGAACGTAACAAGATTCAACAACTGAGACATAAACTGAACAAGTTCAACAGACATGTGACTAACAGAAATGGAATAATGTGTCCCTGAACAAAGGGTGAGTCAAAATCAAAAGAAACAGTCCGTATCTGGTGTGGCCACCAGCTGCATTAAGTACTGCAGTGCATCTCCTCCTGGACTGCACCAGATTGCCAGTTCTTGCTGTGAGATGTTACCCCACTCTTCCACCAAGGCACCTGCAATTTCCCTGACATTTCTGGGGGGAATGGCCCTAGCCCTCACTCTCCGATCCAAAATGTCCCAGACGTGCTCAATGAGATTGAGATCCGGACTCTTCTCTGGCCATGGCAGAACACTGACATTCCTGTCTTGCAGGAAATCATGCACAGAACGAGCAGTATGGCTGGTAGAATTGTCATGCAGGAGGGTCATGTCAGGATGAGCCTGAAGGAAGGGTACCACATGAGGAGGATGTCTTCCCTGTAACGCACAGCATTGAGATTGCCTGCAATGACAACAAGCTCAGTCCGATGATGCTGTGACTCACCGCCCCACACCATGATGGACCCTCCACCTCCAAATCTATCCCGCTCCAGAGTACAGGCCTCAGTTTAACGCTCATTCCTTCCACGATAAACACGAATCCGACCATCACCCCTGGTGAGACAAAACTGCGACTCGTCAGAGAAGAGCACTTCTTGCCAATCCTGTCTGGTCCAGCGACGGTGGGTTTGTGCCCATAGGCGACGTTGTTGCCGGTGATGTCTGGTGAGGATCTGCCATACAACAGGCCTACAAGCCCTCAGTCCAACCACTCTCAGCCTTTTGCAGACAGTCTGAGCACTGATAGAGGGATTGTGCATTCCTGGTGTAACTCGGGCAGTTGTTGTTGCCATCCTGTACCTGTCCCGCAGGTGTGATGTTCGGTGTACCAATCCTGTGCAGGTGTTGTTACACGTGGTCTGCCACAGCGAGGACAATCAGTTGTCCATCCTTTCTCCCTGTAGCACTGTCTTAGGCGTCTCACAGTACGGATATTAAGCAATTTATTGCCCTGGCCACATCTACAGTCCTCATGCCTCCTTGCAGCATGCCTAAGGCATGTTCACACAGATGAGCAGGGACCCTGGGCATCTTTCTTTTGGTGTTTTTCAGAGTCAGTAGAGAGGACACTTTAGTGTCCTAAGTTTTCATAACTCTGACCTTAATTGCCTACCGTCTGTAAGCTGTTAGTGTCTTAACGACCGTTCCAAAGGTGTATGTTCATTAATTGTTAATGGTTCATTGAACAAGAATGGGAAACAGAGTTTAAACCCTTTACAATGAAGATCTGTGAAGTTATTTGGATTTTTACGAATTTTCTTCGAAAGACAGGGTCCTGAAAAAGTGACGTTTCTTTTTTTGCTGAGTTTACATATAGGTAAGGATAAAGTGACTAAGCAAAAGGGTAGATAATAACTGTAGCAGCACCGTATGTGGTGAGTCAAAATAGCTAGTGTAAAAATGGTAAATGCAGCTATTAGTTAACTATTTAACTAACTATTTAGCAGTCTTATGCCTTGGGGGTAGAAGCTGTTCAGGGTCCTGTTGGTTCCAGACTTGGTGCATCGGTACCGATTGCCATACGGTAGCAGAGAGAAAAGTCTATGACTTGGATGGCTGGTGTCTTGACAATTTTTAGGGCCTTCCTCTGACACCGCCTGGTATAGAGGTCCTTGATGGCAGGGAGCTTGGCCCTAGTGATGTACTGTAGTGCCTTCTTCACAACTGTGTTGATGTGTGTGGACCATGATAATTCCTTAGTCATGTGGACACAGAGGAACTTGGAGCTCTCTACCCACTCCACTATAGCCCTGTTGATGTGGATTGGGGCGTCCTCGGCCCTCCATTTCCTGTAGTCCACGATCAGCTGTGTGCTGTGTTGAGGGTCAGCGTGGTGGATGTGTGGTTGCCTACCCTCACCTCCTGGGGCGGCCCATCAGGAAGTCCAGGATCTAGTTACAAAGGGAAGTGTTCAGTCCCAGGGTCCTGAGCTTTGTGATGAGCTTGGAAGACACTATGGCGTTGAACACTGAGTTATAGTCAATGAACAGCATTCTCACCTGGGTGTTCCTCTTGTCCAGGTGGGAGAGGGCAGTGTGGAGTGCAATAGAGATCATCTGTGGATCTTTCGAGTGGGTCCAGGGTGTCTGGAATGATGTTGTTCATGTAAGCCATGACTAGCCTTTCAAAGCATTTCATGGCTACAGATGTGAGTGCTACAGGGCGATAGTCATTTAGACAGGTTACCTTGGCTTCTTTGGGCACAGGGACTATGGTGATCTGCTTGAAACATCTGGGTATTACAGACTGGGTCAAGGAGAGGTTGAAAATGTCATGTGCATGCTCTAAGTACTCGTTCTGGTAATCCGTCTCGCCCCACGGCCTTGTGAATGTTAACCTGTTTAATTAGAACCCATAGAGGCCATCAACAGCCTTTCTTTAAATTAATATAGCGGCCGCGAACAGCCTTGTTTTTCTAGCAGTAATATCTGTGTCAATTTTGCACAATTAACTTGCTAACAAACTGTTGTCATATTCGTGTGGCTTTCGTCATCAACCAGATGATGCTGGTCCCTGAAGGCAATCAAAATGCAGCTTGTGCATTCACTTTGTCATATGGCCACAGTGGCAGGAAGAGAGGAGCCAAGAGTGTGGCACCAGGTTGTGTGGACCGAGTTGTAACTCATTTGAAAGCAGGTGAAGTTTGAAGGGCACAAGAGAGGGTGTGTGTTTTGCATCCATAGTGGACGCAGGGCAAAGAGTGGGAGATGTGTAGAAACATCCTTTAGGTGCTCTATGTGATCTGTGCAACATTGCAGGATGGGACAATGCTTCCAGAAGTTCCATGACATGCTGTAGGCTAAATGCAAACACTAAAGTGACAGTGTGAAATACAGTATTGTCACGACTTCCCCCGAATACTCTCCTTGTTCGGGCGGCGTTTGGCGGTCGACGTCACCGGCCTTCTAGCCACCGCCGATCCACTTTTCATTTTCCTTAGTCTTACACATCTGGTTTCACTCACCCAATTACCTGTTTATTATTTAACCCTCTGTTCCCCATGTTTGTTTGTGAGTGATTGTTTGTTGTATTGTGGTCCGTATTGTGGGCTTGGAAATTCTCTTGTATTTTGATGACTTTGAGTAAAGTTACTTTTATTTCCTCATCTCTGCTGTCCTGCGCCTGACTCCTCTGCACCAGCTACACATAGATCCTTACAAGTATATTTTATTGTCTCTGAAAAGTTGTTGTGTTTTGTATATTCTCTCTTGATCTGTCTTTATCTAATACTTATTGCATTCACTAAATTGTTGTCAAAGTAGTCTACTATTTCCAAATTTTGTGTCAGGCCTGGTCTGTACTAAATCTTATTGAGAGAGGTTATCTACATTTTGAAATAGTCTCTGAATAGTTGTTTCAGAAGTAAGAATAGTTTTTTGTGTGGTATTTGAAATACTTTCTAAATATTGTCCTCTGGTCACATTTTGGATAATTGTATTTATTTATATGTAAAACATATTTATAAGAATAATACATTATACTTGGTACATTTTGAGTGAGTCATTTAGTCAAACGTAGTCAAATTTAAAAACTCTTTTTTGTTGTTGTTGTGTTCAGTGTTAATATTTTTTTGATAGTGAGTGTCTTTACACAATGGAAGACAAAATTTGTGTTATTCCTATTGACATGAATGTGGTGTCATATTAAAGAAGAGGTTGTGCTCTTTAAAAGTAAGTTATTACTTGTAAATATCATTTGTTCTTTGTTTTTGAGCTATGTCTGTTTGTTTGTAATGTCAGAATTCGCTTTATCTTGAAAATTCTCAGTAATCTACGGCAGCCTTCTAGAATTCTATTGGGGTCTAAAGGGTTAAAGGTCTTACTCACATCGGCTATGGAGAGTGAGATCACACAGTCATCTGGAACAGATTGTGCTCTCATGCGTGGTTCAGTGCTGCTTGCCTTGAAGCGAGCATGGAAGGAATTTAGCTTGTCTGGTAGGCTTGCGTCACTGTGCAGCTCCCGGCTGGGTTTCCCTTTGTATTCCATGATAGTTTGGAGGCCCTGCCACATCCGACAAGTGTCAGAGTTGGCATAGTAGGATTCAATCTTTGTCCTGTATTGATGTTATGAGTTTTTGATGGCTCATCGGAGGTCATAGCGAGATTTCTTATAAGTGTCCGAATTAGTGAAAGCGAAAGCTCTAGCCTTTAGCTCAGTGCGGATATTGCCTGTAATCCATGGCCTCTGGTTGAGATATGTGCATGTGGTCACTGTGGGGACGACGTCGTTGATGCACTTATTAATGAAGCGGTTGACTGAGGTGGTAAACTGCTAAATGTTATCAGATGAATCCCGGGAATATATTCCAGTCTGTGCTAGCAAAACAGTCCTGTATCTTAGCATCCGCTTCATCGGACCACTTCCATATTGAGCACATCACTGATAGTTCCTGTTTGAGTTTTTGCTTGTAAGCAGGAATCAGGGGGATAGAGTTATGGTCAGATTTTCCAAATTGAGTGTGAGGGAGAGCTTTGTATGTGTTTCTGTGTGTGGAGTAAAGGTGATCCAGAGTTTTTTTGCCTCTAGTTGCACAGGTGACATGCTTGTAAAAGTGAGGTAAGACGAATTTCAGTTTCCCTGCATTAAAATCACCAGCTACTAGGAGCACATTTTCTTGTTTGCTTATGGCCCTATAAGTGCGGTCTTAGTGCCAGCCTTGGTTTGTGGTGGTAAATAGACAGCTGCGAAAAATATAGATGATAAACTCTTGGTAAATAGTATCGTCTGCAGCTTATCATGATGTATTCTAATTCAGGCGAGCAAAACCTTGGGACTTCCTTAACATTAGAGATCGCGTACCAGTTGTTGTTAACAGACACACACCTCCCCGTTGTCTTGCCAACTCCTATGGACATCGGCATGACAACGAGGAGACTATAGGAGTTGGCTGTACAGCACAAACATATATAGGACCAGAGTATTTATCCTCAATTCCCATACTCCAAAATTTAAGCTATGCAGTTGGTCCATTGCCATTACTCCATGTCAATAACATATATATGATCCCAGAACATCCTCAACCAGTCTCCATAGCTCTGGACCCGCTGTTGTGGTTCCCTAAAGCCAATTCCCATCCAGTTTCAGCATCACGCAAAGTAGTGTAAGCCTGTCTTAAGTCACTCTTAGCCCACTGCCTCAGTCCGTTTAAACCTATTCAGGCTGTATAAGACCATGTAAGACCATACATAGCAGGGGTTTATGAAGTGACTAACAAGGCAAATTTTATTCCTTGTTAACCTGAAATGTTGCATAATGGCCAAACGCATCGGGTACCAACACTTGGTGTCATTTCACGTGTATTGGTGGATATTTATGTGTTTGAGTGCAAATGTTTTATGTGTATTTCACATCAAGTGATCTGGAACACTGTCTGATTGACTGTCAGTGTTTGTGTTAGGAGTGATTTTTCCCATATATCAGCATTATGCAAAAGGATTTGTCCCACATGTGGCCTATGGAGTTGTTTTCGATCTCCCTATAAAATGGATATTAGTTCATACATGTCACATATTATATCAGAACTATCAGTACTTAACTTATATTGCATATCACCATTTCCAACCTATGTAATGTAATTATCAGGTGTTTTTGTAATTTTTACAGCTTTTGCCTTACTCACACAAAAACTAATCCAAACAGAGCATTCACTATTACTCAGGAATCTCTCCGAAACAACATTATCTCTGGTAGGTTCATGCTCTACAACATTCGCAGAGTACGACCCTGCCTCACACAGGAAGCGGCGCAGGTCCTAATCCAGGCACTTGTCATCTCCCGTCTGGATTACTGCAACTCGCTGTTGGCTGGGCTCCCTGCCTGTGCCATTAAACCCCTACAACTCATCCAGAACGCCGCAGCCCGTCTGGTGTTCAACCTTCCCAAGTTCTCTCACGTCACCCCGCTCCTCCGCTCTCTCCACTGGCTTCCAGTTGAAGCTCGCATCCGCTACAAGACCATGGTGATTGCCTACGGAGCTGTGAAGGGAACGGCACCTCCATACCTTCAGGCTCTGATCAGGCCCTACACCCAAACAAGGGCACTGCGTTCATCCACCACTGGCCTGCTGGCCCCCCTACCTCTGAGGAAGCACAGTTCCCGCTCAGCCCAGTCAAAACTGTTCGCTGCTCTGGCACCCCAATGGTGGAACAAGCTCCCTCACGACGCCAGGACAGCGGAGTCAATCACCACCTTCCGGAGACACCTGAAACCCCACCTCTTTAAGGAATACCTAGGATAGGATAAAGTAATCCTTCTAACCCCCCCCCCCCCCCCTTAAAAGATTTAGATGCACTATTGTAAAGTGGTTGTTCCACTGGATATCATAAGGTGAATGCACCATTTTGTAAGTCGCTCTGGATAAGAGCGTCTGCTAAATGACTTAAATGTAATGTAAATGTAGGTGTGTTGAATACATTCAGAGAGGCTCTATGTTGTCTTCCCCTTATCTTTGCCTTCCCCCAGTGTGGGTACATATATGGGGGAAGCTGGGGGGCAGGAGAGGAGGGCATGCAATGGAGCTAGGGCCCCCCATGACTGGACAGCGTCAGGTGGGGTCACCGGTAGGGCCTATGGGCCTCAGGCTTGGGGGCCGTGTAGGAATGTTGCCCTCTTATCAGTAGTATAGAAAGTTGTAGCCCCTGTGAAAGAAAGGTTTCTGTTGCAAGACAGGCATTCCCTATTCCTCATGTATTCCATGGTATGCACTGCTCTGCTTGGCAGATTTAAAGCTGTGCTTTATATACCTTCTAGACCAGAAATGCTGAGTGGAAAGTGGTACCTCCAAAACACACTTTGTTATGGATATGGTTAGGTCTTATATTTCCCAGTATATGCTCGCATTACACCGCAGAGATTCTCACACTCAAGCAAGAGTTTTTCAGAGTTTGGAAAAAATGGGCTATAACCTGTTTTCCATGGAATCCCATTGCTCACATTAGCACCCCTGTCACCCATGAGTTAAATCACTGCACTTAATGGATTATATGCAAATCCCTTCTCGAAATGTACATGGTGAAGCTATAATTTACAACTCCAGCCAAGTTTAACCCACCATAGTAACCAAATACTTAAAGAGAAAGTCCATGAAAAAATGAAATGTTGGTATTGTTTTCATTAGTCCACTTTTAATGCAGTCCTAAAATGTTTTCCATGTCAGCAGTCAAGTTTTCAAGATATTGAACTTTCGAGAAGCCAAAGTGTCATGGTGATGTTGTTAGTGACACTTGAAAGTCCAATATCTTGAAAACTTGATTGCTGACATGGAAAACATTTTAGGACTGCAGTAAAAGTGGACTAATGAAAACAATACTAAAAGATAGTTTTTGAGAGGATTTTCGCTTTAATGTGTTATCATTTTATTTTTATCAGGCCAAATCCTTTCAAGTCCCTGAGGAAGCTGTGTAAAGTAGTTTTGTACTAACACATATCATCTGCAGCATTACCATTAATTAACTTTGGGTGCACTTACAATGACAAATACAGTAAATTGTGTGTAATGAAACAGGCTTGTATGATTGATAGGGTTACCCCATAGGATGTTTCTGTATTTGGCAAGTGGTTGGGTGTTAGTTTCAGCCCGTTATCACTAGGTACAGTTAATCATCTTTGGGTTGGGCCTAACACAGAGAACCAGGGAAGAGTCCTACCAAACCACCACATTTTCCTAAGTCACAGTGAAACAAAGCAAAACTTTGTTTTGGAAGCTCACTGAGAGGTGGGGCCTGTTGCAATCAAGATGGGAGAGAGAGATAAAAGTTCCCTATCTGTTGTAAAATCCAACAGGATTTGCCATCAGCTGTGAAGTCATGGCTTTCCCTTGTGCCTCGCTCTCCCGTGCTGTTTCTCATCCCATAATCCTTTGTTCCCCCCTCCTCCTCCTCCTCAGCCGACCTGGCCAATGAAAGGCCCGACGGGCGGCCGGTGGTAGAGGAAGCCAATTACCGCAGCGACGTTGGAAGCCCTCTTCCAAACAAGTTGAGTCATTAAGTCACTGACTTGTTGCTCAGAGGGATTCTAGCGCTAGTGGATTAGCGCTATAGTAAACATGCAAGGGCCCAGGCGCAGTAGGGGGACCGAGGGTTTGTTACCTCACAAGAAGGGGAGCAACACCTCTGTGTGAACCTTTGTCTCTTGGCGCGGTGACACGACGGGCTGGCCATGAACCCGTGGGGCCGTCCGTCGTCATGGCGCTGGGAGCGTCTGAGTGTTGGACAAACCCAGGGTAAAGCCGGAGGGCTTAGAGAGCAGGGCTTATATGCAGACTTAATCTGATCACTTCCTCAAAGCAATCAGAGCCGTAATTGGATAGGGCGGATGATATGTCAGGGGAGGTCTAACAAACCAAGTGTGGGTTACTTTCCACTGTGTAGCCTTTCTGGACTGGCAGTTCATGTTTGAGGTACAAGACAACAGGTGTGGCTATGGTGGTTGAGGACCAAAAAAAATATGAGAATTTGTTCCACTCTCAGCTGAAACAATTTGTATTATTGGTCATGTGAGGTCCTTGGATTTTACTATATCGTGTTTGGTTCATTTAGCTTTTTATCTCAAATGTAAAATCATGTCTCTCTTTTGCTGTTTTGTTTTTATTTTCTATAGTCTTGGAAACATTGACAGAATGGAGAGAGAGAGAAATGGGGGGAAATGGTGACAATAGGATGTCAAGACATAACAAATCTACTTCCAACCAGTTAACTCAAAGTACCAGTATTAATAAACCTTGTTCACATTGGCAGTTTGAAGTGACTCAAATCCTATTTTTGAGTCACTTCAAGCATGAGCACCACCACTAATCAGCCTACACCACTGCGCACACACCCGTCATTACTATGACAACTAATGTAGACTGCTGTCTGAACACACAATTTGGTCACTTGTAACTTCCTGTTCGGACAGTCAGTATTCCAAAACGGATTTGAAAAACAAAACTGATTTGAGCATTAAGGCCTGCAGTGTGAATAAGGCTTTAGTGTATAGGCCTATGTGATTTAGTTTGCATTAGTTAGCTGTCATTACATCACATGGGTCTTACTGACATCAGACTACCCATGGACATATCAACCACATTGGTACATTTCTCTCTCACTCGTTTTAAATTTCACTCCTCTCCTCACTCAATCCATCTGTTTATCTTCAAACTGACAATTCATCAATCATATGACTCATGATTAAGCCAAAAGACCCACACACACTGGGATAGTGAGCTAGACATTACCATGTACATTTGGATGAGAGCTTCATGAGGCAAGTTTCAAAGAAAAAGTGATCGGCATCTTCACTCAGTTTTTCCCCCAGTGTCTGTGTATGGCATCTGTTCATTACAGTACAGAGAAAGCACCATGCTTGGCGCCAATGGCTGAGTACTCTTAATGTAATTTGATGTCAAGCATTACATGCTCTTTTGTCATACTGGCCACATCATAGATCATTGATAATAGACAACAGGACTTCAAGGTACCACAACATTTCACGAACAGTGGATGTAATGGAATGATTGAAGTTGGAAGTGAAATTTTTTTGTATTACAATGAGAAGTTTCACATAGTAGTAGTAGTAGGTGCTATGTCTGTGTCACACGTGGGTTATGAACCTGGGTCTCCCATAAGTTCAACCAATGTCTTACACCTTTAGACCAAGATACATTTCCCTTTGGGCTGAGGGCAAACACTGATTCTGAAGTTCGCAGGAGGGGCTACACAACGGACAACTAACAAAGCATTGTGTCAGACGGCATTATATCTGGAGAAAGGCTTTTAGGGGGTAGACATGTCTGACCTCTCAGCACCTCTCAATACAGATGGTCAGCTGGTGGACCTCAAGAGACAGCAGATCTAAACACAGACTGAGATCCATTCCATACACACACTCACCCACCCACCCACCCATCCACCCACCAAGCCACACACACGCACGCACACACACACGCACGCACGCACACACACACGCACACACCCACACCCACAGGCATGCACGCACACACATAGGCATGCACGCACACCCACACACATGCACACACACACACAGTTTAAGTTACGAGACAGCTGGTCTTATCCAAAGTGAGAAAAGTCTAGTCGAGACAGTGTGTGTGAGTTACACTGTAAATATTGTATACACACTAGAGAACAATCATCACACTGTCAAAATGCATGACATGTAAGAAAGGAAAGGGGTGTTTCTAAACACACACTCACTCACTGTATTTATAATCCCTGCTCCCCAACCCCCCTTTACACACACCATCACTGCTGGCGACGCTGGAGCACGGGTGCTCGTAAATTCCCTGCCTTGATTTTGTTAACCTTTACCATGACCCGTCACTTCTACGCTTGGCTTTTATAGCACCCACTCAGTCACAGATGAGGCCCTAGCCACTGACCCTGCCTGGGCGCTTCTTCAGCTCAACACACACACACACACACACACACACACACACACACACACACACACACACACACACACACACACACACACACACACACACACACACACACACACACACACACACACACACAGCTCATCACTCACAGCCCGCTAGTTGGCCCCACAGTGCCAATGCACCATAGCATTATGTTGCTGTAAATGTACACATTAAGCAGACTCAGCTTATGTTTGTGTCAGCACCTTCAGCTTATGTGGAGCACAACGATTGAACCGATTATGCAGCGTGCACATTGTCTTGAATCATGCCTTGTAGGCCTTGATGAAGGTCCGTTACACTAAGGTCTGTATAAGACCAAAATGTTCTTTGGGAATAAAGTAATTGTCTGCTCTGTATCTGTCGATCGAGAATTAATAAATCTGTAACTCCTTCACAAAAAAAGCTAGATACACAAATATTTCATAGAAGCTGTTTTTAGAGGATTCAGATTTGTTTTTCTATACAACGTGGTATGCATTCAAACACCCACTGATTGGTTATTATAGTAGAAACCCAAAGTCTAATAGAATCAGAGGGAAAAATAGAATAACATTTTTAGCTTTACATTAGTTATGGTCGAGGCCAAGGCGCAATATGCTAATAAAGTTCAGTTGTACTGTCTATAAAATACCCACAACCTACCACTCCAGCCCTCCACATTTCCACAACACATCCACTACCCAGACAGATACACACCAGAAACCCATGTGTAAATGACCATCTATTATACCTGATATGATTGGGTGGGCTCCCAAGGCGCAGTGGTGATTAATGCCTCTTTCCTGCCTGCATCGTGAGCGAAACACTTTCCATAAAAAAGAGAAAAAAAAGAGGAGAGGAGAAAAAAAGACCATGTATTTTATGTTGGATGTACAAAGACGGTTCAACATCTGCATTATCTATGCCCCCTTTTAAAATACCATATGTCATTCCTTCAGAGATTCATTGGTGCGGTGAATTCCTGTTGTTAGTATAACAATAAAGAATTTGGACCACTTTGTCTTGCTCCCCAGTCTTACAGTTGACTCCTGTTACAGCTAGCAACTTCCTCATATCCACATGTTTTCTTTGAGTTCATGTTGAAACTCTGAGATGTAGACTTGACTTGTCAAAGTATGTCATGTAGCTGTTTAAACTCAACAAGAAGCACAAACAAAATGTGCCTAGTCAACAAGTGACACTAAAATGCAAAAGCTCAGGAAGGTTTGTACTAATAATTATTTGAGTACTTCAACCATTCAACTGTAAATCTGTCCAATATTGGAGCATGTTCAACAATTCTAACAATTATGTGTAAAACTATGCAATTTGAAATGGTTATGCTTGACACCCCACTAATAGGGACATTTAACTAATAATGGTATCACCCATAAGCAAATAGAAAATAGTCTTCCTATCAAACACAAAACAGACACACACACAGATAAAACACCTTGTCTTCTATGTTTCTGGCCTGTCTAGTAAGTGAAGTGGAGAGTGGGGGCCCGAGATTTGGGAGACAAAATGGAAATAGGACACTTCATCACTATGGTTTGTGAAGGCCTCAGCTATCTCCCCCACCGATAGTACCCGACTGCGTATCAAATGGCACCCTATTCCCTATGTAGTGCACTGCTTTTGACCAGAACCCATAGGGTATGGGTCTGCATCCCAAATGGCACACTGTTCCCTATATAGTACACTACCTTGAACAAGAACCCTATGGGTCCTGGTCAAAAGTAGTGCACTATGTAGGGAATAGGGTGCCATTTAGGATCCAAACCCATTTTGTCTGGAAGATGTTATGCTTTGTGATAGTCTGGCTGAATTATATATTTGTCTTTTCGAGCAGTTGGAACCCCTTACAGTGTATCAGGTTCTAGGAGCATGTGGTTTCAATTGGATCCCCTTTCTAACTTAGCACTGTTGTTTTCCCTTGTTCAATGTCCTAATAATGCAATCATCTCATGCATACTTCAATAATATTCAATCATATATGGCTTTGTAGAATGTTTACCTTTGTAGAATGTTTACCTTAAATCAGCCTAAATGACTCTTCATAAGTTAGATTGGTTTATCATTAGTTACGAGAAAAATGGGTTGAAATGGGTTGAAATTTTATATGGCAATAGTACACATGGAAGTGTGTCAACATTGCTCATTTAATTTTCACGTCAACAACACTGCGTCTCGAATTCCCAGGCAGCTTCAACTCATACTAGCACCGTGGGCATCTACGGTTTGCTGCCTGACTCTCAACCACTGTGACTGTGGATCTAATTCAAGCATCGGATTTGTTTCAAGAAGGCGCGTGGGAGAGGCCGGAGGACCGGAGGCTGTCTGCTCCACCCTGGGGAAAGCACCATCCATTACCTTGTCTCCCATGTAGCATTGCTGATGAACCGAGCCCCACCACCCTACCACTCGAGATCCATTCAGGGAGCATATTTGCCGGATGACAGTGCGCTCTGTGTACCATCCATTACAGTAAGGGCAGATACATTGTCATCGGGAACCTCTTGCCCTGGTGTAAATCCGTGGTCAACAGTAAGTCTGGGTCAAGTGATTTATACAGTGGGGTAGGCACATGCACTCACTTTACTTTCCCATACACACGCACGCACGCACGCACACACACACACACACACACACACACACACACACACACACACACACACACACACACACACACACACACACACACACACACACACTCACACATTCACACTTACTCACACACACACAAAGACACACACACACAAACATCCACCTCATCCCCCAAGCAAACCTGTTACTGTACTCAAGAGGCGTAATGGGAGTCTTGTTTAAAGTATGGAGGAATCTGGTCAAAGTCATCACGGAGGTCATATTTGAGAAACTGCAGAAAGCTGGGAGTATGTGAGTGTGTGCTGGGTTTTTTCTCTCTTCCACTTCGGTCAGCGGGGGAGGCGACCGGTTTTGTAGAGTAGTAGATTCACACACACACTCACACACACACAGCTGTGTGGACTGCAGGAAGATGAAGTGCTAAGTGAGTTGACTGTACTTGACCGTAAGCAGTAGATGAAAATAGAGGAGATGCCGTGTCCCGGTAGTCTTTAGAGCCCTCGGTAATACTAGTGCATTACAATATTCCAAAGAGGGCCATTTCAGGCAGAGTCAATTGCTTTGGCTTCCTAAGGCCAAGGTCCAATATGACTGAGATCTGCTCACTCTCCATAACGCAAGAGTCATTGTTGTTGGAATTGAACAAACAGCATAGTCAATAAAGGGGAGGTCACCCATGTCATAATTCAGCAATGAATCCTGTCAATTGAAAAGGATGGCAGTCGACACCAGCCCTGTGGTCTCAACATGGACATAGCCTGACTCTGAAATACCTCTGTAGGCCCATCTCTATCATTCATAAAAGACAAGTGAGCTCGAGAGACAAAGACGCTGAAATGGTGCCCCTTGTCAAGGGGTCTAGTCATAATCGCGTACGGAATGATCCACCTGACACTGGTTTGAAAAATAAGACTGACAGCAGCTCTTCTTAGCCGGAGCGCTTGTCACAGCACCCCATCATAAATCACCATCACAGGACTTCAACAATATTGACCTCTGCAGGCGAGATTAGTGCATGGAGCTTTTATTTTGTTAAGGGATCAGGCGCTTTCATGTCCTTACCTAAATATAACTTTTGCTCCAGCGTGGCTTTGACATTGTGGTTGCAGGTGGTATTTCATTTACGAGTGCAGCCGAGACCCAGAATGCCTCAGTTTGACTGCTGGGGCTTTGGGAGGATTATCTGACGAATTTGTATTTTATAACAGCTGTTTATAAGAAGCCACCAGAGGTCTAAAACTGGACGCTATTCCTCATGCCCTCTCCTTTCATTGTGCCATTTGGTCACTTTCATTTTTTTTTTATCGTTGAAATATCCAGCACACCACTACACCCTATTTGTTCTTTGACATCCACATTTAGGATCCCATTTATAGATTATTTGGTAGACTTGATGTACAGTGCAAACTGTGATGTACAGTGCAATATTCCATGTTGTATCATATCCGACTACAGCCCAAAATTAAACACCCTTAACCTAAAGCGTCATGCTTATCTGATCTCAGGATCTCATGCCAAGAAACTATGTAGCAACTCTTAGGTCATTGGAGAATTTGATGTACGAGGCAATAGGTAGCCGAATGACAACCTGCTAATGCTAGCTCGGACACCTAGTTCCCAAACAGAGCACATGGGAGGCCAAAAAACGGGTCTAAGTGAGACGGGTTGAAAACATGTCACCTGCAAGCACAACCTTTACCACCTCACCAGGGCCAGGTCCTTTCCCAGAACTGTAAACTCTCTCTTTCTCACAGGCCACTGTCCACCTCCATTGCTGGCTTATGGCAGAATCCCAATGCTGACACCAATGTCCCCCCAACTCCCTATAAATCAAGTGTCCTGTCCATACCTCGAGGCCCTGGGCCTTGCCACTCTCCAAGGCATAGTAGGGGGAATCCTGAGGACTGGAGTGTACCACTGGAAATAGAATAAACCCATAAGAAGGTCAGAGGCTTGGTAAACAGCCACTGGATTTTTGTTACATGGGATGCAAAGCATCAGGCCCCTTCTACAACCAAAGCCTTGACAGAGTTTAAGTAACTGAAAGACAATTGGCTTTAATGATTATGAGGTGCAAAAAAAGAATAAACACCAGTAAACCATAAATCCACCACTGGCTGAAATCTCTTAGCTGAGGAATGGAGTGCGGATCTAGCTCTCATTCATTAGCATTTTGCGAAAAAATAACAGCAAATAAAACTGAAGAGATAACCAGAATGTATTAATAACTACAAGCCAATAATAACTCAGACGTGTACAAGCTGCTCATTTAAACTGGCATCATGAGGCTTTAATTGGCCTGTCTTTATCTTCTTCTTTTTTTACATTTAAATGTATAAAAATAGTGCTACACTATACTAGGAGAATACTACTGTACATCCTCTGCAATCTACCCCTGGCACTTGGGTGGTGTGAGTTTGTGTACTTTTTGCCCTTGGGTTCACACATCTGATCGATATTCATATCCCTGTCGCATTCAGATGAGTCCAATTTGCAGTTCACATTGATGGATGTCTCAGTATCCGGTCTCTCTGAGCCCAGTCAGGCAGTGTCTGGGATATTTGGATCATTGCGTCTGCTTTGGCCCCTGCAACATGTGATATCTCCCCAGACTCTGTGTCCTCTTTGCTGCTGACAACGCCACGTTCCCCCGAGGGGGTGGCCTCTGAGTAATGAGACGACGCGGGCCCCAGTGCTCAATGTCCCGTCGCTTTAATGTGACATAAATCTCCCTCGCAATGTGTGATCGATCTATTTATTACCCTATTTACGTAAAGCCGCCAAAAGGCCCCTGACAGGTGGTTTTCTTCAGGCTGAAATATCAATGGCCATCAATCACTTTTTATTGCTTTGCTCAAGTCTTACAGATCCTGTGGCATTTGTTTTGTGTTTTGTGGGGTGCTGGGCTTGGAATATGAGATATGGAATAATATTGCAGCAAATCTGCAGATATAGGCAATGAAAGCTAGTGTCAAGGGTTAATATTGGCTTGTATTTTCTTTTTCATTCAAGTGTCTTCAATATTAGCCAGTATCGCTTCAGGAACCCAGAGTATCACAGATCCATTGAAGATTAGATGTAGTGGTAGCCAGATCATACTGTAGATCATACTGTTATCTGGTATTATTGTGTAAAATCAATATAGAATTTACCATAGAATTTGGAAGTAACAAAATAAACGTTCTGGTCTCCTATGTCCATATTTTTTCTTAAATTCTCAAATGTCATTGACTACATGCAGCCAGGTCCAAAATGATTGGCAACCCTGATAAAGATGAGCAAAAAAATACTGTATAAAATAAATAATACATACTGAGCTATATTGCATGTAAAAAAAGGGAAATTATATTATTTTATACTAATACAATTGCCCTGAGAAATAGGTTTTGGTCCACAAAAAACACAAACATGGCAAATAACAAAGGCAAGGACAGTCACACACATTTTAAATACAACAATATACAAACAATACTACAACAAAAAAACATACAAATAATAATACAAACAATACAACAACTAAAAGTATGTACAGTATGTGTTAGAGTGTGTCTGTGTGTGAATGTGTTTGTTTATGTGTGTCCCTTCACAGTCCCTGCGATGTTGTTTTTAAGTAATTTTGCTGTTTGCTTGAGTAATTGGGATGAAAGGGAGTTCAATGCTATCATGGCTCTTTATAATACCATGCGTTGTCGTGAACTCATTTTGGACGTGGGGACTGTGAAGAGACCCCTGGTGTCTTGTGGGGTATGTAATCTCTCGTCAACCCTTAACCAGGAAAGACTGGCATGCATGTTGCTCATGTTAATTATGTATGTGCAGTTAAGGGCAAGGCGTGCTGCTCTGTTTTGAGCCAGCTTCAGCTTTGCTAGATCTTTCTTTGATGTGCTTGTCCATATTGCCAGACAGTAATCAAGATGGGACAAAATACGCAGAACCTCTTTTAATAACAGACATATCCCTCCCCATCTTCACAACAACTCAATGGTCACACCCTTTATGCACAACTCCAGTTGAGGTTTAGATCTTAGAGAATGTTTTGAACCAAATACAATGCTTTTAGTTTTAAATACCAGTTTATTATTAATCACCCATTCTAAAACTGACTGTAACTCCTTATTTAGAATTTCATTGAGCTCACTGGCTATGGGTGCTGACACTTAGAGTGTGGAATCATCCTCATATATAGTCATTCTAGCTCTGTGTAAGACCAGTGGCAAATCATTTGTAAAAATAGACAAGATTAACGGCCCAATGCAACTGCCCTGATGGCCACCGCATTATCTGATGTTAGCGAAGCATCCATTGAAGAACACTTTCTGGGTTCAACTGGATAAATAACTCTCCAACCATGAGATGGTAAATAACAATTTATGATCAATAACATCAAAGGCTGCACTGAAATCAACTCCAACTCCAACTACCACCTTATTATCCATTTATTTTAACCAATCGTCTGTCATCTGAGTTAGTGCAGCACAAGTTGCGTGCCCATTGTGAGTGTCCATATTTCTTTGTGCCTCTGAGACCACCCCATAGCACCCTCCCATCCTGTCGTGTGCAATAGTGGTGTGTGTGAGCGCTAAATCTTTTGCTATCGGGGACATGCCAGGGCTTCCTAAGAGGGCTTCTCAGTGCAATACTCGGTACAAGCTCTGGTGTTAACACACTGGAGGACGCTTATCAACGACATGTCATGTTCGTGTTTCCCTGCGGTTCCACCACCCCTCCCGTCCATCTCTACACCCTTGGAAGCTCCGGCCCCCGTGAGTCGATGTTATCTCAAGCTTTGACGTGGCAAAAATATTTGCCCATAGTTTTCCCACAGTCCTGGAGAAGGGGGAGATTGAATGAGAGAGAGTAGCCCTCCAAGAACAGACTGACAAGTCACAGAAGCCAGACCTGGACCTCTATACCCAACCTTCATGTGCGACCTCATGCTCCCCGCACACACCCCACCCCAGAGTTGCACTTGCTGTGAAAAGACATACACCCATATACCACATCAGTGTCCTTAGTCAGTTAGCACCCTCTACAGATAAAAGTTGTGCTAAAAGGGATGAATTATGCCAATGCAAGTTAAAATAATAAACAACCAAATTGAGAACGAGAAATAAGAAGCTCATACAGAATACCATATCATGCCACTATCTCTAGTAACTAAGGTTAAGACCATAAATAAATAGTACTATAGTATTCTAATTCCTAATTCTATGGTTTAGACACAGTCGTCATGAAATGACTGCATAACGACTGTATGTATGACAGGGAAGGTGACGTTGTCCACTCAACCTGACTCTCTGACATCCACTGAAGAGAACTAATCAAGGTCCCTGCCCCCCCTTTGCTACCTTGCTATCTAGTGATCAACCAACCGCTTCACTTCAAAATAAATGCCTTTTTCTTTACTTTATCAGCAAAAGGGACTGTACGTTGGGCTTTTTCTCCTTTAATCCCTCCTCTTACCGTCCAACACCCTACCTAACCAGTTCATAACAAATTAGAAGGGTAAAAAATAAGGAAAAAAAACACCTACCCTGGAGATTCGTTTTATTGCTTGTGTCATGACACGGCCACTCAGAAGTTTCTCAAAAGTGTTTTAGAGTTGGGGGGGATGGCTTAGTTCTAGTTCCTCTGCCTTTGGCTATTGGCAGGCCTTTTATGTTCTTGGAGGATGTGAGGGAAATTTAAATGGAGCTAGCTAGATCTCAGCGGCTGGTTAGTGTATTGACTGCAGGTTTCTCACTTGGGATGTACTGTGCTTCATTGGAATTTTACACTAATTCTCGAGGCATACCTCCACCTTAATCGATGCATATGGATGATGAGTGAGTACTTGCATAATTAATTTCTTTCTTTGGCATGATATCAATGTGAAAATGGAAATATGTGAAATATTTTAAACATATAAAATATAATCTGGGCAATAATAATAACAATAATAATAGTATTAATAATAAAATTATCTCTGATGACAACATCTCAGATGATTGTGTAATTAATTATATTTAGGAAATCCCTTTTCCCTATTAAATTGTCAACAAAAGTTTTTATTGGGTAGTTTAATCACCTGCAATTTTGTCCTTTTCACCCCCATTATTGATACCTTAAGCACCTAGAATCACTCAAGGAGGACCTTCCCTAGTTGTTCCAGCAGCAGTTGGCAGGTGTATGGACACCCAGCTCTGCTTTCACCTGCCACCTCTTGCTCCTCTTGGGGATTAGGACCTGTCGATGCGGCCCTCTCCCCATCCCTTCCAACTACCTCCCCAACACACACTTCGTTCTCTCTCACAGACACACACACACACACACTGGGACGGCTGCTCAAATCTTTAGTTCTGGTGCTGTGTATGATAGCGATTGGGCGCGCTCTGCGCTTGATTAGGGCAGTTAGCCCTGCTAAGGCTCTGCCTGTTTACAGTGGATTACCGCGAGGGAGGCAGGGGTTAAGTCTACCCAGGCACCATGCCTTGCTCTCTTTCTCCCTCCCTCCCTCCCTTTTTCCCCCCTCGGGAGTCACTGCAGTTGGCCTGCCTGGCAGCTCATCTGGGCTCCCCGCGCGAGGCCCGTTTGACAGGTAGCGGGATTTGGCGGAGCGCTCTGCATGAGAGCCAACAAGAAAAACTGAACACGGCGGATTAGTTTGGGATTATGTTGTCAGAGCGAGCCTTGACGGACAAACTGCAGAGGAATAAATTGCAATCTGTTTGAGGAGCTAGCGCTGCTGCCACGCAAACAGGAGAGAAGGCACCCCCTCGTCTAACGCCCTGTCCAAAATGACAGGGGGGGGGAAATCATTAATAATTTATAAACAACCCCTCAACCATTACCCATTGCCTGCTCTTGAATGCTGCTGGGTCTGTATTTAGACATGTGTCTTCTGCCCCTAACCTGGCTTTCAAAGCTGGTTAATGTTATTTATTCAACCCAAGTGATAGGAATCTCATGGAGATAAGAACGAGGGTAATGTTAAGTCTTGAAAAAGCACATATGTCGAAAGAAATTCGACATATGTGTATTTTATCCCACGTCAAGCTCCTGTCCTGTTTCTGATTAGATGACATGTATCTTAGAAACGTGTCAGTTATGACAGCATACTGGGACTGGTGTTTGTCAGCGTAAAATTTTGACTGATTTTGGTATACATTATCATCTTAAAATGAACTTTTAGTACAGCACTAAAAATGGCTTAAGTGGATTTTATAAAGCTAGCTTGGACAGTAAATGTATCCAGATGTTTATGATACAGTCCATTAATTGTGTCAAGCACTTTGCTATGTTTTGGACTGTTGTAAATCTCTCCCTCTTCTAGCAGCTCATAGCTTCTGTGTGGAGCTCTGCTAAGTTTCATCCTTTCACCCTCCTCAAGTTTAATTTGACTTCTATTATGCTTTAGAGCAAATGGTGAATGCTTGGGTACTTTGTACAAGGTCAAATTATGCATGTCTGTATAAACTAGATGGCAACAAAGCTGGGTCAATTAAGATACACTGCACTTTTATGAGCGTTTCCATTGCGCTATACCACAAATAGGGTGTCATTTCATCTATGTTTGCTAGGTTTCTCTCTGTCTCTCTCTCTCTCACTCTCTAACCCTCTCTGGAGGAAGATTTATTGTCAATTGTGACAATGGCCGTGAATACTTAGAGGTGGAGACAGTCGATGGCACTGTGCAGTACTTCATCCCTACCAACTCACTATAAATCAATCTTATGTGCCTTTCTGGTTGAAAAGACTAGCCTCATGGATCCCAAATGGGCAGAAGAAGAATTCACAGACAGCTTTTATGACAGTACATTGGATATTATCAAACATTAAAAATATTAGGCTAGCACTGTGAAAATAGAAATATCCACAAATAATTGTGTTGAATTACTGTAATATTTTACTGGTGGGACCAGTAAAATATTAAGATTTCTGCCAAATATCAAATGGAAGATTGCACCCTTGAAATTATTAGTGAGCTAGTAAATTCAGCAATACTATTGCATCTCTCACTTCCACTCACACATTAAGTCCTTCTTTGTTGGGTGATTGAATGTGCTTCATTAAAAGTCTCATGGTGGTATCTGGTGGAGACAGGCATGGCACGCAGTATTAATGAGCTGATTGCGTTCTTTCCAATCCTGGATCATTAAAAATGCATGTCTGTACGTTAAGCATATGAATATGCATTGCCATAGAAAATTTGCTCTCAGATTTAGCAATGAGCCAGTTTTGTGCTTGGAATAATAAACCATTAAAGAAATGAACTGCTATTTAAAGCCCCAATTCCCTTGGCCAAGTGATAGAACAGTGAAAATCAACGGTAATATCTCTGCTTGAATTTGACTAGGTTCTGGTTTATTTCATAAAAATAATTGAATTCAGTATGCACAAACTGTATACAAGGAAATGAATAATAATCAACAAAGAAGTACACTGCTCAATTTGAATACTTCACTTCAAAAACAATATATCACATAGTGGTAAGAAACAGTATCTGAGAGCTATTCTGAACACGGTTTTGTCTTTGGCTTCATCATGTCAAAGATGCTAATCTAATCAGATCCAGCTTGATGAAGACAGCTGACAGTCAGTCAAAAGATCCATTTGAGAGTAATGAGGTACCGTATATTATACTGTAGGCCTTTCTTATTATGCATAAATACTCTTTAGACATATGGATGTCTTGACTTCTCATGGCTAGTGAAAATAATGAAAGTATCAAAAGGATTCAACTTTTGCAGCTTTAGTTCCTCCTCGAAGCATGCTTTGAATGATGAGACTGTGTGTGTGTGTGTTTGTGTGTGTGTGTGTGTGTGTGTGTGTGTGTGTGTGTGTGTGTGTGTGTGTGTGTGTGTGTGTGTGAGAATGTGTGCCTGCCTGTATGTGTGTCTGCAGCGTGTGTCTGTGCACACACACGTGCATGTATGCTCAGACACACAGCTTCTTGCTGCCCTCCTCCTGTGTCCAATCACACAGTGTGACAGAGAGGGCTCCAGAGGTCAGCGGGGGTCACTGGGTAGAGGTAAAAAAAATGTCCACCTGATTGATATCGTGTGGGGGGAGGGGCGGGGATTCTGGTGTAGATGGATAGGGGTCTCTAATCAACCTTTTGACCAATGACGAGACAGCTGGGAGGACTAAAGTTAGTATATTAGAGGCTTTGCATAGTCAGTCTGATTTTTACTAAACAAATATCGTCATGCAAATAAACATATTATCAATGTATCCATTATTTTACAAAAAATTTTACTATTTCCTGGATTTGTGAATGACTCAGTTGACTAAATCGACGGCCACAGATTTACTGACAGGGCAATTAGACTAATCAAATCAGCTATCTGAATTATTCTAGATAAGGAGGGCATGCGGTACACAGTGATTGACTGTCCTAAGGTTTGGACCACTGGCTCTCCCTCTTCTACAGAGCTTGGCTTTCCTGTTGATTTATTTATCAGAGAGTAGGTGTGAGAAACAAACAAGCCTGTCTCCTGACCGTTTGAATAGAAACGGTTTTGATATGAGCCACTCGTCAAAATAAAATCGTGTTGGGTTAAAGCTAAATGAGAGTTTGGAAAAAGGGTTTTTGTTTGTCTAGGATCTGCAACCACAGCAACATTTGTTGATTAGAAATGTTTTATTACTCATTGCTTTAATCATCTTAGCTGGAGCGGAATTAGTGGAATGCCATCAAATACATCGAACACATAATGTTTGATGCCATTCCATTCGCTCCATTCGGACCATTATAATGAGCCGTTCTCCCCTCAGCAGACTCCTGTGGTATGACCTCGGGTTCATTCAGTTCCATTCAAAAGGGCCAAGAGTGAACTGAACATGACAGGCCCGTTCGTTTCACATCCCAATTTCCTCAGCAAACAAATAAAGGTATGTCCATACACACAACTCTTGACCTGCTCTGATAATTTGACTCTTCAGAGATTATTGTTTTCTTTTTCTCTTTGGTTCTGAATTATTATCTTTGCTCTCCAGTGACAGGAAGAGTCAACAGTAGCGGCGAGAATCCTATATCTTCTTAAATAAACAGCGCTGTCTGATTATGTTTTAATGGGAAAACCTCATCCCTGCGGGCTGTGACCCTACGAGCGTGTTTTAGCTATGTAGACTGCTGCACGGTAAGAGATATAATTGCTATGTACATACTCTGCTGGTCCAGGCTCCTTCGGTGTCCGGTCCTACAGTATGCCTACGCTGTCTGTCTGCTGCTAAGGTTAAGTTATGTTTCCCAATGTTATTCTCCCAATCGGGATTAGGTTTGCTGGAAAAACACATCATACTACCGCAGAGGGGGCAACACGTTGTCTTTCACTCCCGACGGACGCCCACTCATTCCCACTCCTTCAAACGCATTGAGTTACAGTCTTTACTTCCCTGGGAAGAAAACAAAGACTTGCTCAGGGCAGGGATTTGTCATATGGACGGGAAACCCTCCAAAAAGCTGGGGATGTTATCAGATTGAGAGAAGAAAAAAAATAAGACAAAATGTCTCTTTGACTCATCTGTGCTTCGCCCATTCACTCTATTCTCCTTTTATTTTTTCTTTGTTGCTGAAACTCAATGAATTTTGGGGGGGAGAAAATGCTTAGGGAATAGGTAACATTTTCATCAAACACAGGGTGTATGGACTTGATTAGTAATTCAGACCAAAGCAAATGCTGGACAGACAATATTAGGCCTACGGCTGAGTTCAGGGAACTAGCTAATGAGCAAAAAAAGTTAACTTCATCATGTTTCATGATGTGCTATGTGTTGAAACCTAATTGGATAGTGAATTACACTGAACACAAATATAAACCCAACATGTGAAGTGTTGGTCCCATGTTTCATGAGCTGAAATAAAAAATCAAGGATATTTTCCACAAAAAGTTTTTTCTCTCGAATTGTGCACACATTTGTTTACATCCCTGTTACTGAGCATTTCTCTTTTGCCAAGATAATCCATCCACCTGACAGGTGTGGTATATCAAAAAGCTGATTAAACAGCGTGATCATTACACAGGTACACCTTGTGCTGGGGACAATAAAAGGCCAATTTAAAATGTGCAGTTTTATCACACAACACAATGCCACAGATGTCTCAAGTGTTTAACCAGGCGGCGAATCGCATCTCTGCATGTCTGTCAGACATATCAGTGTGGATGACGGATCACCAGCTCAAGCTGAACCTCGGCAAGACGGAGCTGCTCTTCCTCCCGGGGAAGGACTGCCCGTTCCATGATCTCGCCATCACGGTTGACAACTCCCTTGTGTCCTCCTCCCAGAGTGCTAAGAACCTTGGCGTGATCCTGGACAACACCCTGTCGTTCTCCACTAACATCAAGGCGGTGACCCGATCCTGTAGGTTCATGCTCTACAACATTCGCAGAGTACGACCCTGCCTAATCCAGGCACTTGTCATCTCCCGTCTGGATTACTGCAACTCGCTGTTGGCTGGGCTCCCTGCCTGTGCCATTAAACCCCTACAACTCATCCAGAACGCCGCAGCCCGTCTGGTGTTCAACCTTCCCAAGTTCTCTCACGTCACCCCGCTCCTCCGCTCTCTCCACTGGCTTCCAGTTGAAGCTCGCATCCGCTACAAGACCATGGTGATTGCCTACGGAGCTGTGAAGGGAACGGCACCTCCATACCTTCAGGCTCTGATCAGGCCCTACACCCAAACAAGGGCACTGCGTTCATCCACCACTGGCCTGCTGGCCCCCCTACCTCTGAGGAAGCACAGTTCCCTCTCAGCCCAGTCAAAACTGTTCGCTGCTCTGGCACCCCAATGGTGGAACAAGCTCCCTCACGACGCCAATACAGCGTAGTCAATCACCACCTTCCGGAGACACCTGAAACCCCACCTCTTTAAGGAATACCTAGGATAGGATAAAGTAATCCTTCTAACCCCCCCCCCCCCCCCCCCCCCCCCCTTAAAAGATTTAGATGCACTATTGTAAAGTGGTTGTCCACTGGATATCATAAGGTGAATGCACCATTTTGTAAGTCGCTCTGGATAAGAGCGTCTGCTAAATGACTTAAATGTAATGTAATGTAATGTTTAGGGAGCGTGCAATTAGCATGCTGACTGCAGGAATGTCCACCAGAGATATTGCCAGAGAATTGAAGGTTCATTTCTCTACCATAAGCTGCCTCCAATGTTGTTTTAGAGAATTTGGCAGTACGTCCAACCTGCCTCACAACCGCAGACCACATGTAACCACGCCAGCCCAGGACCTCCACTTCTGGCTTCTTCACCTTCGGGATCGTCTGAGGGGGGTTGGTGGGCAGGGTGCTGAGGAGTATTTCTGTCTGTAATAAAGCCATTTTGTGTGGAAAAACTCATTCTGTTTGGCTGGGCCTGGCTCCCCTGACCAGTCATGTGAAATCCATAGATTAGGGCCTAATGAATTCATTTCAATTGACTGATTTGCTTATATGAACTTTAACTCAGTAAAATCTTAGAAATTGTTGCATTTTGTGTTTATATTTTCGTTCAGTATGTATAAGAACATGATGTAGGTACATTGTGTTTTAGTATTATGGATTTCCCCCCATTGTTGCCGGCTTGTGTGCTGTTTTCATTTTCAAATATTTTATTAAAACATACTTAATCATACTTGATTGCATAATCCAGTCATGAAAATTGAGCCATATTGTCATCTCTTTACTATAAAGTCATTCTAATGACCATACTCCTTTTTTGTTACTTTCTCTTTGTCACGTCCTGGCCAGTATAAGGGTTAATTGTTATTGTAGTTTGGTCAGGACATGGCAGAGGGTATTTGTTTTATGTGGTTCGGGGTGGTGTTTTGGTAAAAGGGCGTTTGATTTAGTATTTCCGGGTTTTTGGTTTATGATCTATGTTTATGTAATTCTATGTTTAGTCTAGGTAGTCTGTTTCTATGTAGAGTTAATTGGGGTGGACTTCCAATTGAAGGCAGCTGTGTGGTGTTGCCTTTGATTGGAAGTCCTATATTAGTTGGGTGTGTTTGTCTGTGTGTTTGTGGGAGATTGTTTCTTGTTTTGCTGAGTGTGCCTGTCAAGACTGTTTCGGTGTTCGTAAGTTCGTGTTGTTTTGGTGTTCACTTAGTTTGTAAATAAATACACAAGATGAGCATCAACATTCCTGCTGCGTTTTGGTCCTCCTTAACCGACGACCGTGACACTCTTCTTTCCTCCCTCCCATATCTCTCACACCTGTCTTTTATTAGGGTGGGGTGGCCAGTCATCTCATTAACCCTCAGTATATGGAGAAGAATGCAGTGACGACTCCAAGCCCGAGTCATTCATGATCTGACACTGAAGGCCCAGGAGAACTGGCCCTTCTAGGAGGTAAAGCAATATCCCAGAAGAATAGGAAGTCATTACCCCGTTTGCATGCAACATAAAAAGAGGTTTCATTAAGGTTCACCTAGGTCACGAGACATAAGAAGGCCTGGTTCATCAGTCAGTCAGGCTTTCTCTGGGATACAGGTGGGGCTAGTGTACATACTACAGTACATACTCATAACATATGATAAATATGAAGCAATTAAGAGGTAATTGTTTTAATATGTGCCCAACCATGCCCACGTCATTTGCAATCCACCCAGAATTATCACAGTGATATAATGAGTATTGGTAAGTGTCTGTTTCGGCTACATTTGGACAACGCAACACAATCACAAAAATTGTCTCCTCATCACTTGTGCTATGCTCACCAGGTTTAGTAGTCTCTAAGGTAAAATGTTGTGTCTGCTTTGACACTGTGTGTGCAGGTGTTTGCAATGTGGTCTCGGGGCAATTGGTATGATTTGGAACATAATTGTTTTTGTATAATATGTTACATTACGAATGGAATAGCAGTCGTACAATATAATACAAATTGGAGAGTAGATAGTATGATATGTCTTACCTGGTTGTACAATATCATACAAATCGAATTACGTATGTATCATACAAATTGGATTACATAACGTATCCTACTTCCTACTTTGTG
The DNA here is from genome assembly GCF_965601325.2 of Salmo salar. Classification (NCBI taxonomy): domain Eukaryota; kingdom Metazoa; phylum Chordata; class Actinopteri; order Salmoniformes; family Salmonidae; genus Salmo; species Salmo salar. The sequence continues at coordinate 67,210,940 of NC_138299.1, forward strand.
CACCGTAACCACAAAGGTTAGGAGAATTTATGTTGGAGGTTAGAACAACTAACAACAAAGGTTAGGAGAACTTACATTGCAGGTTTGGAGAACTAACAACAAAGGTTAGGAGAATTTATGTAGAGTAACCAGGCCATTAGTGCCATACGTCTTGGAGGTACAAAAATGTACTGTTTAATGTGGTCATGCTGGGGTGTGTGTGTGTGTGTGTGTGTGTGTGTGTGTGTGTGTGTGTGTGTGTGTGTGTGTGTGTGTGTGTGTGTGTGTGTGTGTGTGTGTGTGTGTGTGTGTGTGTGTGTGTGTGTGTGTGTGTGTGTGTGTGGATGGAATCACCCACACTCCATGAGGTGAGGTGACCCACTTCCTTTTAGTTTTCCTTCCCATTATCCTCCAGCTCTAAGCTGACTAACGCTTTTTTCTGAAAAGAGGGGACCAGGGTTCGTGTTCAGGCCTCCTCTGTGAATCACAGCGTAGCGTGCGATCGGCCCACTGCCCTCCGCTTGACTCCCCTATGAACTCTGTTACAATAACATACTTGCTTTTCGCTCCGTCCCTAACCCCCAACCCACCCCACCCCATTCCCCGACTCCCTTACACTTCTGTGAAAAATGGGGGAAGAAAAAGAGGAAAAAATCTCCCCACATGAAAAAAAACGCCTATGGTCTGTGTGATTGAAGCCGACGGGTATTTATTTCGGCCGTTAGCCCCCTCCAAATTCTATTAGTGCTGTTAGCATAACTGTGATGACGCAGATAATCTTTGTTATTATTATTATTATTCTTTATTACTTTAATTTATTTCTCCCTCTAGGGCTGGATGCGGTAATGAGGCCCATATTCTTGCTCCCTCTTGCACTTCCTCTCAATTGGTGGCCAGTCAGAACAAGTCAAGGTTAACAGTGCCATCTACAGTAGAGAGGCTGCCTCTCTCCAACAGTGTGTTACAGGAAATGAGGGATTGAGAGAGCGGTACAGTACTCAGTCATGATGACCCATCTCTAAAAGCAAGAGTGTGTTATTACAGTTTTATTAAAGTGTTAGCTATGGTGTTTTCTGCAACTTGGAATCCTAACTCTTCAGATGGAGGTTGAATTTGTATAATGTGACATCCTTTTCAGAGTCACACAAATTCAATGCATTATTTTGAAATCAGGTCTCAGATATATATATTTTTATAAGATCTATGGAATTAGAGTTGATTGCATTATTTGTTAAAAAAAGTGATAATTTGATTATACAGTATATAACTAATCAACTAGGAAGTGTGATCAATTGATTACACAAAAATCTAAATACATGAATACTGATGGACCCAGAATGACACATATCCAACGATTAATTTGGGCAAGATATGACAGACTTCAGAGTCCAAACAGATCAGGGCCTCAGCCATTGGGCCGTGGTGGGAAAAAAAGCTAAATACAGCTATTACTGTTTGTCCTCACCCTTATCCCATTCTCCTTAATCCACTCCACAATGCTGTGCTCTCCCACTTACTGGAAGCTCCAACATTTACCTCATGATTTACCAGGTTTGGGCTGAAGTGGCTAATCTACAAGTCAGATTTAGGATTAGTCTGGTGAGGCAGGTGACATCAGGGCAGGGCTCTCATTGGCCGGAGGCGGGGGGGGGGGGGGGGACTGGCTTGTTTCTTGATTAGACAGGGTGGGGGGCTCTGTCTGTATTTCGATCTGCGTATCTGTTTCTATTGCCTCCCTCTCTCTCTCTCCCTTTCTCTCTCCCTCATGGAGCCTTGATGAGAGAATTCCATTAATCAGTCGAGGATTCGAGGGACTCAAAAAACCCTACATCTAATTCCCCCCTTCACAGCCACTGGGGCAAGCCCTACACAGACACAGCACAACACAACAGCAGATCAGAGAGTGCCTTCAAAATACAAGTTATTGATCAGTCTACCAGTTTATGGATCTGTGTAAGTATTGATATTTCAATGCATTTAAGTAAATGAGGGATACAAAGTGTATTGAAAGCAGGTGCTTCCACATGTGGTTCCTGAGTTAATTAAGCAATTAACATTCCGTCATTCTTAGGCTCATGTATAAAAATGCTGGGCATGCCATTATTTTGGCCATTATTTTGTGAACCATATGCCATGGCTGTCTCAGTCACCACATCTCAACCCAATTGAACACTAATGGGAGATTCTGGAGCAGCGCCTAAAACAGCGTTTTCCACCACCATCAACAAAACACCAAATTATGGAATGTATCGTGGAAGAAAGTTGTTGCATCCTCCAATAGAGTTCCAAATAATTGTAGGATCTATGCCAGGGTGCATTGAAGCTGTTTTGGGTTGTGGTGGCCCAACGCCGTATTAAGACACTTTATGCTGGTGTTTCCTTTATTTTGTCAGTTACCTTTACATCTGCATACGTATCATGACGTTTCAGTAACTCTATTGACGCAATGATGTGCCTTTGTTAAAATACTCTACATGTTGTTGCTGGGTCAAATTTTTTCCATGATGTTTCCTTTTTCTACTGAAATATGATTTCAAAATGTTCATGGATCCTAACTATTTATGTGCTTTTATTCAAGTTAGGCCTCTGCGTGATCTGTCTCATATGTAGTATCTTGTGTTGTGATAGGCATGTCTGGCTGCAGGATTCTGACCTCAGAGCAACCCACAATAATAATAATAACAAAAATACTATAAAATCACCAGGAAATCAGCCCAACATGATTTTAATTTAGGAAATCTGCTCCCAAGTATTCCCACACATAAATAGAGAGGCATATGTGATCGCATCTCAATGTAATCAAGGCTTGTAATTATTCTGTTTTTGTCAAATACTATCTGTTTGGGATTCTTGCGGTCAATTTGCAGTGTACAAACTATCTTCTGTTCCCCCGACCAGCCGCTCAAGAATAAATTGACCCGCGGCTGAATGCAATTGCAGACCCCTGCCCTAGATCTTACGCAGTTCCCAAATGCTGTTAAATCCAATGCATTATGTCACAACTCACAATAATGCATCAGAGGCGTCAATGGGAAGTGGGTACATTTGCAGACAGGTTAAGTACATGTTGGCATGGCTCCCGCACTATCTGGGAGACAGCTTGGTTTCCCAGCCTCCCACAGTTTTCGCAGTAATGAACGAGCTGCCTTACCCAAACAAACAGGCTCTCTGGAGATGTACCTCAGCTACCTCCCTAATCCAGGAAGTCTCTCTTATCTCCTCACAAATGGTCCAGTGCTGAGCCGCCGCAGGCTATGGTGTCATTCATCAGGTTGAAACCAAGACCATTGAACAGGTATGGATGTTTCAGTGAAAGAAAGTGACTGTTCGCATCAGGGCTCAGTCCTCAACCTACTGTTTATTTACACAGCCACCAGTCACATTGACATGTTTCTATGTGTCATATGTGTATTGCTCACTTCGTTTCCATACAGGTGCGTCTGCATGTTGAATTTACTGTGAGATTTTCTTACAAAAACATAACCAAAATGCTGAGAGAAAAAAAACACGGAACACTTACTGCCTGTATTTAATTTAGAAGCTTCAAGAAGATTTTGTCTTTAGGGGCTAATAGTTTCAGTGTTGGCACATCTGATACAAAAGCATATAAACAACAGGGTTGTGCGAGTACAGTGCACATTTCTCCATCATGGAGTAATGACAGTTGATTATGAAAAACGTACTGTATGTACCATAATAAAATCGATGGTTGTTTAGTGATAGTCCAAAAAGATTGTGCCGCCTTCCAGTGTTGACAGGGAAGAGGAAAAGTGGCAGTAAAAGGAAATCAGGGTTTGGCTGGAGAGGAAGGTAATTTGTAGAGGCTTTACGACGGGTGGCGCCGTTCATTAGACAACTTTATGGAGAGCTAAAAGCTCCCGTCCTCCCACGCAAACCTGACTGGTCCGTGTCAGGCACCGCACCCCTGCCTGCTCCTTCTGTACACACACACACACACACACACACACACACACACACACACACACACACACACACACACACACACACACACACACACACACACACACACACACACACACACACAACGGGTTGAACACTTTACCACCATAATCTGTGCTTTG